>NW_024425341.1:1355219-1905463 GCF_017311325.1 Ursus maritimus
AACCAACACGCCACGCTGCCCCTGGGAGATTTTTTTTTTAAGTTTTGAAGAAAGGAAAGGATAAGAATCCCCCAAATCAGCCACATTCAGTGGTTAATTGGCAAACCATTTGGTCATTCTCACACCCTTTTCCCCCTCCGCTCCTCTGCCCCCACCTCCCCCACCCCTGGAAAAACAGGCAATAAATGAATGTGCTGCCAAAGCAGAGATGAGAAAAGCAACAGGGCATCGGGGTCACACACGCTTCTGGACCCCGTTACACTGGGGGTTAGAAAGATTTTTCCACGGCATCACCAACACTCTTTTTCGTTTAAAAATAGGTTTCTTTTTTTTAAGATTTTATTTATTCATTTGACAGAGAGAGAGAGCCAGCGAGAGAGGGAACACAAGCAGGGGGGTGGGAGAGGAAGAAGCAGGCTCCCAGCGGAGGAGCCTGATGTGGGGCTCGATCCCAGAACACCGGGATCACACCCTGAGCCGAAGGCAGATGCTTAACGACGGAGCCACCCAGGCGCCCCTAAAAATAGGTTTCTAATCTCTCCCCAATCACACACGGCCCTTGGCAAAGGCAGCCACAGCATGGAAGAGAGTTGTTTATACCCTTTTCTTTGTCTGTCAGTGAACCCACCAAGCCCCCCCCCAATTTAACATTTAGTTCCTTTAAATTAGGGAAAATTCTATTTACAGCTCTAAAAGGATTCCATGAAAGGGCAGAGTCATTGTCTGTGTGGTGCGTGCGTTTGAGCCCGGCTCCATCCATATCTCTGTTGTGGGCAACAGAAAGTCCTCAGCATCCTCAAAGGAAAACCACCACAGTGGAGACATGGTCACCTCCGGGAGCGGTCAGGCCACCATGCGGGCAATCGAGAACATGACAAACACCAGCTCCAAAATCAGACACTGAGAGACACTGAATCAGGTTGGAAGGAGCGCCTCTTCCCAGCCTGAAGGCCACAAAGCATCCAGAAGAACCTCTTTTTCATCTCCGACCACAAGGGAAGAGGAGGAATCATTCTAATGGGGAAACAGTAAATAGCAGTAATAAAGGTCTGTGGTGGCAGACCCTTAGGTGCCTCTGGAGGTCAGGGTCCCCCCAGGATGTGACTCCAAGCGCAGGCCTTGTGCGTGGGCCCTCACTTCCCGTATCAGAGCAAAATCAACACACAAGACAGTCCTCAAGCTAAAAATACTTCACAAAGGAGAAACTGTAACCGTAAAGCTCTGTAGAAAGGGGCAGGAGGGAGGCCCTGGGGAAGCTCTGACGGGTGCCCAGCAGTCCAGCCAACATCAGGCTACTGCCCTTCTCATCCAGTGACCAAAATCACCCAAGTCAGAGAAATCCAGAAGCAGCTCAAGAAAAATGTGAGGGTAAGCAGGATTTGAGAACTCCAACAGTGTCGGTGGAAATATTGGTACTAAAGCCAGGAAATTCTTGGTTGGCTGACAAATGAAGCAGTTCTGTGTCCAAAAGCACTGGACAATTAAGCATAACCAATTACAACGTTTAAATCCCCATTAATAGCTGCTCCGTGAACTAAGGGACTCAATAACACCTCTGTCGCCAGCCTGTTACCAATTATTTCCTTCACAGCTGCACGATTTAAGATAAGGACGTTTGCGTGGGATAGGGTCAGCAGCGGGAAGAGTGACACCTCTACCAGCACAGCACCTACGTCACGCGGTATCAGAGGTGAAACTGCTTTTCAGGAGTCGTTGAAGTGAGGTGGGACCAGAGAGAGGCAGTTCAGTTTGGTTCTGAGGTCAAGGTAACTGATCCCATTACCCTGTTTTATTTCTTAGGTTTTAATGGCAGAACAGTGCAATATTTCCCCCGTGCAAAGAACACATACAGCGCATGCATCTAAGTCATGAAGCATGCTGGTAATTCAGCACCCATCACCACGAGGGTGCGGGATGCAGCCATCACAAGGGAGTCCTGTCAAGTGGACATATTTTCATCTCTGTTAGTCAGGCTCTTTGAATCTGATCCACTGATGAATGACTACTCCAGATTTTAGGAGCTTCTCCTGAAACTCATGGTCTACCATGATTAGGGTATTCCCAGGAATACACTGAGGACGGCTTTCCTTTACAAGCCAATCGAGTGAAATAAAGCCACGCCCCTCCAAGTCCTCACCTACAAAACACGCCGCCCAGTGTTAACAGTGAGTTAGGAAGGTCACATCCCCAAGGTATGTGTGAACCATCATATTAAAGGCACTTGGCTACATTCGTGCCAAAGATTTGGCACTGCATCCAAAGAGAAGGGGCCATGGGAAAGGCAAAATGTGAGAAAGATTTCCTCCTCCTTACCTCTCCATCCTGTCTCCAATTCTACTCACTCTCTTGTTCACTCCCTATAAGTTTTAAACCAAGAAAGCAGACATTCAGGGGGAAAGGGTATAGCCCTCAGCATTGCATGGAGGGGTGGCAAGTGCTCCCTAATCCTATAAAGGTCTAATGCCCACACATCCCTTTCGTGATGTCCCAAAACAGGACACCCAATATCCATCCCAGTTCTGTCTCTTACACGTATGTGGACTTGGCCATGGTATTCTACTACTCCACGCCTGTTTCATCACCTGTGCACAATCATAGCCATCCCACAGAAAAGGATCACATCAGATAAAGTATGTGAAGCCTCCTGTAAGCTGACTATTATTGTATACATATTATTATTATTATTATTATTATTATTATTATTATTATTCAGGATATATTGAGGGCAAGATCAGAAAACCGGGCCAGGGCTGGATTAAAGGGTATGTTGCCCTACATTCTGATTAAATGCTTACAATGAGACGGGTACATCTTTTTAGGAAAGAAGTTAACCCTTCCTTAGATCTTAGAAAGAGAAGTTAAAAGTTATTCAGTGACCTGCTGATGCCTCCTGATATTAGATTTCATTCTCACTGAAAGAACATTTTCTGCATATGTATGATGCCAGGCGCCATGCTGGACACCAGGCATACAGTGATCAACAAGAAAGAAAGGTCCTGCCCTCAGGGGGTTTATATTCTAGTTGAGGGAGGGGAGACAGCAAGCAAGTAAACAAACTAACAGACACGCTCGATGACTGCAGTGCTAAGAAGGAAATAAACAGGGCACAATGCTTCCGTCTAGCTGGTGACAGGTGGGGGGACCGTTTTGGAGAGGCTGGTCAAGGAAGGCCTGCCTGAAGAGGTACAATTTAAACTAAGAGAATAAAGTGGTTCCAGTAGAGGGAAAGGCACGTGCTCCTGGGGCTAGGAAGCACTTCGTAAGTGCAAGAGCCTAGAAGATGGCCAGCATGGCTGAATGCTTTAACGCGCTCCTTCTCAGCTTGGCAAGCAGTGGAGTCGCCAGGAGAGCCTGAGGAGCCGCGGATGCCTGAGTCTGCTCCCAGACTCGAGTATGACTGTCCCCGGGCAGCCTGGGCATGCGGAGGTCACCAGGCTCCCCAGATGTTTCTGAAGCACAGCCCAGGTTGAGACCCACACAGGGTAAGACAGCAAATACGGCTCAGGATAGAGTCCTGGGGCACCTGGGGATTGAGGCCTCCCTCTTGTAAACATCACTTCGGAACCATTGTTTCAGTTAGCGAGGACACCAGACACGAGTGAAGGCCAGGTTGGAGGGCATGTCCATGGTAGGTGTAAACGACTAATTGCTTTTTATTTTCACTTCACAGCCTGGAAGGAGGCAAGACAATGTGGTGTGAAATATTACTCCCTGGAGGCTTGACTGTTCCTCCTGGAGGAATACTTCTAGGAAAACACTGCAGCCAAATCAGCTTAATCCACAGCCCCTCAAATTGTCTGCGACTTCTGAATTAAAGTGTCAAAAAATACCAAAAATGAAGGCATAAATTAATTATCTCTGCCATCCCATAAAATGCATAATTAAAAATTAACACAGCATGACTATGTATGGGGAGCGAACAGGGTCTGTGGTCCATATGTCGAGAAACAATGACCAGCCGAGAGTCAGCTGGGCAAGCTTGCTGCTGTCATCTGGTTTATTTTATGACACATATCATAAGGCGGTAAAATCATCTGTAAAAGGATGGTTCCCGTAAAGAAGCAGATCATCGTTACGATTGTATGCTTGGTGACAGGAAGCACACCAAAGTCACCGTAGTGGTTTCCTCCAGGGAGGGAAGAAGGAGAACAAAGAACACCTTTATCAGAAATATTTTATTGCTTTCATTTCAAAAACATCTGAGGCAAACACAGCACAATGTTATAAATATTCATTAATTCCAGGGAGTGGTCCGTGAGTGCTTGTGGTATTACTATCTGTACTTTTCTGTATGAAAAAGAAAAGAGAGCATGTTTAAACAGTAAAACTTCTTCATTTAACACTTCTTGTATAATGTGTTAAATTGGGCTGAAACCCTGTAATTATCCCTTACTTACTGTTTGCCAGTTTCGGAGACAATGCTCCTGAAATCATCACCAGCATTTGTGCTTCCGTTATATTAACGCTTGAGAGCTGTGAAATACTTGGTAGACTCTCTACTTCACATTTCCCCCTCTATTCAACTGAATCACCCCTTAAGCTCCTCTCTCGACATTTTCCCCAAAAGTCCTGCAGAAAGAAGGATTAATTAGATAGCCCCCCTATTCTCCAAGGAGGATTGACTGCGGTTCACCACTCCACCAGAACCCTGCTGCTATCTTACAGGCTTTTGGCCAATCTTTATACATTTTTTTTTCTTAATTTATACTTTCAATATAAATATATTTCAGAGGGCAATTTAACTTTAGGTTCTTAGGCATCTTTAAAGGATAATTCATAGTCCGTGTACCAAGACAGGTCCAATAAAAAGTAAGTAATCATCAAAAGTGATAGTTGAGCAGTGCTGGGGTGGGGGGTGGAGAAAAGACAGAACCTGAAAGTTTTAAAACTGCTATTTTCATCCTGAAATGTTTATCAATCAATTTCACAGCAGCAGTAAACACTTCCCTCCTCGCAGGAAGGTGGGGTGGGGAGGAAGCAGAAAAAGACACAAAGGAAGAGATTCTAACAAGTTCAACAATAAATTTTAAGAGGACTCAGTTTGGTGATGACACACGGTAGATCAAATCTTGTGTGTGAATGGCAGGCAGGCAGTAACGTATTCCAACAGTGTGGAGTCTATTTAAAGGGACGGCACAAACGAAACTGACATGGAGGCTTCTATAGTACAAAGTCCTAGCCAACGTTCTTACACTTAAAAATTAGTGTTTTTCAGAAGCCGAAGTGCCCAATGTATCTCAGGCAATTAAGAAGGAAGAACACAGGGGCGCCCAGGTGGCTCAGTGGGTTAAGTGTCTGCTGTTGGCTCAGGTCGTGATCCCGGGGTCCTGAGACAGAGTCCCACGTTGGGCTCCCTGCTCAGCGAGGAGTCTGCTTTTCCCTCTCCTTCTCCCTCTGTCCCTCCCCTCTGCTGTTCTCTCTCTCAAATAAATAAATAAGAAATCTTAAAAAAAAAAAAAAAAGAACAACAACAACATTGAGCCTCCCCTCATGTACTTCTGTTCCCTGCTGACATGTGCTTTGCTCCCAGGAGGCCACTTCCCACCTCTTCGCTGTGATGTTCCACACTCTGCAGAACTATGAAAGGACAGGGAGCCTGGGTGGCTCAGTTGATTGAGCGTCTGCCTTGGGCTCAGGTCATAATCCCAGGGTCCTGGGATAGGACCCACATTGTGCTCCCTGCTCAGCGGGGAGTCTGCTTCTCCTTCTCCCTCGCTACTCTCTCTCTCTGTCAAGTAAATAAATAAAATCTTTAAAAACACACACACACACAAAAGGATAAACTGACAGCATGTGGCATCTTTGATGTGCCTGGCACCAGTGGGCCAGCCACTTTCAAATCTTACTTCGTTGACTCTTCCCAAGAACCCCAAATATGGTATCAACTCCATTTTACCAGTGAGGAAGCTATGTGTCCAAGATGACAGAAGTAATAACGTGGTGAAGCCAGGTTAGAATTCAGAGCTATTCAACTTCAAAACTCACACTCCTTCCTCGATACCAGCCAACTTCACAGGAACAGAAAGAGGACGGATGTGCCGTGAAGATTTTAGCTGTCTGCACCACGGCACCAAGGAAAGGCTGTCATGGCCCTTTGTCGATTCATGTTGCCTCCCTCTATCACTGAACACGCTGCTCCTGCAAATTCATTCAGCTTGTTCTCCAAGAGCCCAAATGGCCCTGGAGTGCTTCTAGAGAACGGTCAAACCGAGCACATCCTAGAGACATGCCCACAAAGCTCGTCCTTATCTCCACCAAGTCTCTACACTCCAACCACCACCATCAAAAAACAGAAGCACCCTCCAATGCATTTTTTTTAAAACTGCCCTCCTGGCCAAAATAGTACCAAGAAAGAAAAAAATTGCACAGATGGACAATTTCCATTACCTCACTAAAGATGGGTGACCATCTCACTAAACACACAGATAGCAGCACAGGTGGGATATTCAAAACAGTGCGGAGGGCAGAGTTTGACAGGGAGCCTCCCAGCTGTGGCCGTGAACAATGAACTCGTAACTGACTGCTGTCCGAGCTATGAGGTAGACCCGGTGCAGAACATTCAAACACGTCAACATAAGGAAGCACGCTCATGATCTTCCCCTGCGACAAAAAAATATGTTCAAGAAACAGCCTAGAAGGTTCTCTCTTCCTCCCATCTCCCAACGCCCTATCCCATCACTCTCAGGGAAGCTCACCTGGTTAGTCCCCATCTACTCTAATAGCTCCTTGATCCTTAATTCCCAGATTCTCCTTCATCGCTGAATTCCCAAATGGTACTGGTTTGTGAGATCCTAAGCCATTCCACAAGGAAGTGTCTCTGGACTCAATCCAAGGTACACAGAGCCATTGGACGATTTCTGCTCTCAGGAAGGGGAGCCATGCAGAACAGCGAGGGATAATGAGCCACATGATGAGTGCATAAGAGACGTGTGCAGCACAAAAGAGAGAGGGGCAGGGAGAGAAGTTCACGAAAGGCCTCAGGAAAGAGATAGCAGCATTTCAATGGGCTTTAGGTGCTCAGCTGGATTTCCCTCGAAGACAATTTTGTAAAGAGGGATGAAGATTTAGTAGATATATGAGTTGAACTGGGCCCCCCAAAACAGATACATGGAAGCCCTAACCCCCAGTACCTCAGAATGTGACCTTATTTGGAAACAGGGTTGTCGCAGATGTAATGGGATAAGATGAGGTCATCCTGGAGCAGGGCAGGCCCTTAGTTCAATAGAACTGGTGTCCTTCAAAGAAGACAACCCTGTGAAGATAGGGACACACGGGAGAACGCCAAGTGACAATCGTCTGAGATTGAAGAGACGCAGCCACAAGTCAAGGAGCACCGAGGGGTGCTGCCAAACACCAGACTCTATGAAGAGGAAAGGGAAGACTCTCCCTCCAGGTTCCAGAAGGAGCGTGGCCCTGCCCACACCTTGATTTTGACTTTCAGCCTCCAGAACGGAGATAAAACATTTCTGTTTTTTAAGCCACCCAGTGTGTTGTACTCTGTTACAGCAGCCCTAAGAAACTAAGGCAGTAGGCGACTGGAAGAAAGAGAAAGAACAAGATGTGGTGAAAGGCAACCACAGAAGATATTTTAAAAAAAATGACTTTCTCTAACTTGCAGAGACCTATGCCCTACTTTACTCTGCTTAGAATGACTTCACCTCAACATCCTCCCCTGTGCATCCACAGTGCTCTCGGGCTTCACCACCCTTCTTTTAGCTTGTCTTTAAGTAAAGGCACTATTTCTCCTTTCAAAGGCTAGATCTGCCACCTTGCTTTAATTACTTTAATCCAAGGACTTCCCATTCATCATTTCCATATTTTACTCCAATTATTTCACACTTTGATCATCTGTGGGGTAAACCACAGATACTTCCTGCAATTTCACTTCTCCCCTTCCCGCTCCCCACCTGCTGACCTTCCCACTGAAAAGAAGCCTAGGGCAGGGGTACCTGGGTGGCTCAGTCAGTTGACTCTTAACTGCAGCTCAGGTCAGGATCAAGGGTCCCGAGATCAAGCCCTGCATTGGGCACCACTCAGTGGGAGCCTGCTTCTCTCTCCCTCTCCCTCTCCCTCTCCCTCTGCCCCTCCCCTGACTTGAGCCTGTGTGCTCTCTCTCTCTCTCTCAAATAAATAAATAAATCTTTAAAAAGATAAAAACAAAAGAAGCCTAGGGTAGATTCCCCTACTTCTCATCACCCATTCACAACTCAACTCTTTATTAAGATGGCCTCTCTGGACAGGAAACTCTTATGGAAGGATCCTAATTAGTCTGCCTGATCACTGACTCCTACGGACACTATCATCTTCACTCTCCACAAATTCTTTGCATTGCTTCACACTAGCACCCACTTTCTCCCTGCATGAAATGTTCTCTTCTTCTGGCTCCTGGAAGAACACCCTCCCCTAGTTCTCCACTCACCTCCCTGACTACTCCTTTTCTGTTTCCTTCCTGGGTGAAGATCCTCTCAGTGCTCCCTTCCTACCTAGGAAAGTACCACAGGACTTTGTGCTGACCTCTGTTACAGCAGTTCTTAGTATTTGCCCTAGGGTTACCATTCCTAATTCCTCCCTCCTATTACTTGTGCTATTGCTGTCATACATATGAAATAGTAGGTTATGGGTGCCAGGGTGGCTCAGCCGGTTAACGGTCCGACTCTTGATTTCAGCTCAGGTCATGATCTCAGGATTCTGGGATTGAACCCCGTGTTGGGCTCTGTGTTCAGTGGGAAGTCTGCTTGATATTCTCTATGTCCCCCTCCCTCGGTCCCTCCCCCTCCCCTATGCATTCACGTGTTCTCTCTCAAATAAATAAATAAATCTTTAAAAAATTTAAAACTAGGTCAGAAATATACAACACAGGGCAACTATTTTGCCTTGGACAATGTTCTTTAAGAGTTAAAAATAAGAAGAATTATGTTTTATTTTACCTTTATTTATTTCATATAAAGTGTTCATTTCTCTATATAGATCCAAAATTCTATCTGGTATCATAATCCTACTGCCTAAGGACCTTTCTTTAACATTTCCTGTAGAGTCAGTACACTGGCAATGAATTTCCAGTTTCTGTTTGAGGAAATCTTTCATTCTCTTTCATTTTTGAAATAGATTTTCACTAGGCATAGAATTCTGGGTTGACAGCTCTTTGCTTTTAGCACTTTAAAAATGTCACTTCATTATATTCTAACTTGCATAGTTTCTGAAGAGAGGTCTGCTATAATTTTTATTTTTGTGCCTCTGTAATGTGTCTTTTTTTCCTCTGTCTGCCTTTAAGATCCTCTCCTTTTTTGTTTATAACTGTACGAATATTATTTGCCTCAGTGTGTTTTGTTTTGGAGTGTTTATCCTGCCGGATATAATCTGAGCTTCTGGGGTCTGTGATTTGGTGTCGCCAACTTTGCAAACTTCTCAACCATTACTTTTTCAAATATTTTTTTGCCTTCCCCATTCTCGCTCTCACATCTCCTTCTGGTTCCAATAAAGTATTTGTTAGACTATCTGATACCATCCCACAGCTCTCAGATGTTTTATTCTTTCTTTGTTTTCTTCTCTTGTTGGTTTTACTTTTTCTTTCCCTCTCTTTATGTTTCAGTTTGTTAATATCTATTGGCCCATCTGATCTTGCCATTTCCACCTCTTCTATTAGAGCATTTAGCCTATTTAATCATAGTTATTTTAAACTCCCTGCCAGGGGTGCCTGGGTGGCTCAGTTGGTTGGGTGTCCAGCTCTTGGTTTGGGCTCAGGTCATGATCTCATGGGTCAGGAGATCAAGCCCCAAAACAGACTTAGCATTGGGGCGGAGTCTGATTGAAGATCCTTCTCTCTGTGCCTCCCCACACTCGCACATGCCCTCCCACTCTCTCTCTCAAATAAATAAATATTTAAATAAATAAATAAACCCCCTGCCAGGTAGTTTCAACATCTATGACATATCCAGTCTAGTTTGAATGATTCCTTTGCCTCCTGGTTTTTGTGTTTGTAGGATTTTTTTTTCTTACCTCTTCATATGCCTCATAATTTTTTATTGAAAGTTAGACATCTTAGATAAGAAAGTAGAGACTGAGGTAAACATTTTTTTAATGCCTGGAAATGGATATGCCTTTCCTTCTGCCAGGCCTTTAGTGTAAGGGTCTGAACTAATCTAATCAGGAGCTGGGCTAGTCTGTTGTTGCTATGGCAATCCTCAGTGACCCACAGACTAGTGACACCCTGAGTTCAGGGTAAGGGTGAAGGCCAGAATCTATTTGTCTTCCAATGACTGCTGCACCCTCGGTCTTAAGTCTTTTCATTTCACCATGCCTCAGAGAAAGTCTGCCTCTTGCAAATGAGTTGCTACTCCGTGATTGCTAGCCTGGCGGTGGGGTGGGGGTAGAGGGTGTCCTCCGTTGTTCTGATTAACCCTCAGTGTTAGGCAGGTACTCTATCCCTGGATCTTGGGAAGGATGGCCATCCTGCCCATCCTTCAGTAATCCTACCCTCTCCCGAATTCATAATCCTGAATCCAGTTTGTAATCTTGCCCCTGCCCCCAGGGCTGAGATTTTTTTTCCCCCTGTTTTCTTCCCCAGCTACAGAAAGATTTTACCAGCGCCCAAAAGATGATGGTGTTTGTTGCCTCCCTCCCAAAGCACAGCTTCTGCTCTGTAGGGAGATACAAAAGAAGTTCAGGCAGTTTCTCGCCCTTCCTACAGCAGCCACTTCTTCCCCCGGTTCTGCCCCACAGAGAACACTTTCTCCACCCTTCCCGTGAGTGATGGTATGGGTCATGGGGAAAACCCTGCAGGCAGGTACAGATACCACCTCATATTTGCAACCCCAAAGGCTTCACTCACTCTCACCAGGGCCCAGGGAGCCAGCCTTCGTCATTCTCCAGGTGCCCTGGCCTCACCAGTCTCCGGCCGCTGCTCGTGCAGTACCTTCGTGCTTCTGTCTCACCCCTCCCTGCGGACACCTGCCTCTCACTATGTTCTGGATCTTGCACCTTCAGGACTCTCCTCGGTTCAAGAGTTAACCATTGTTAACTTGCTCTTTGTCCAGGTTTTTTCACTGTAAAGTTGAGAATCAAGTGCTTTCCAGATCTTTCCATCCTTCTACATCTTCAACCGGAAAAACGAAATACCTTTTTGCATTTTCCACCTCTTCCCTCCACCGAGAATGACCTTCCCACCCCTCAGTATATGTATCTGCACTATGCGGCTGTTGGGATTTTTGTATAATTATCCTCTTAAGAAATAACTGCTTTTGGCAGAGAAGAGGAATGGCAGGAGCTTTTACTGCTTTTGCATTTTCTAATTTAAGCTTCATAACTTAAAAGGTCTATATGTTATGAACCAAATCTGTGACATGAGGGAATGGAAGCTCAGTAACTTGCGGAGGGTCGCATAACTGATGAGTGGCAGAGTCGAGATTCAGAAGTCCAGCCCTCCAAAGCCCGTTCCCACCAGCCAGCACTGCCCCGCCGGCTACACGGGGCCTGGCAGCCTGTGTGGTGACCGCACGGTGCTTCTGTTCACAGCGGACACGGAGGCCTCATAGAACCACCCAGCACTGGCCACTTGACACAAACTCCTGTGACCATAAAGAGGGAGTTTCATAAGCCTTGGGTGGGGGTTGGGAGCCACCTGCTGAAATGCCCACACTTTTTCAGAAAGGACCATTACAGAAACACAGCCTGTCGTCCAAACCCTCAGGGTCCATTTTCGCTGCTGGGCTTCTGCGCCTGTGCCTCGCACGCAGCAGGGAGGGAGAGGACACCTGCTGAGTGGCCACTGAAGGCCAGCACACCACTCAACCACAGAGGAAGTCTGTGTAGGACTGAGCTTCCCTTTGCCCCTCCCGACGTGGCCCGACCAGGCTCGCTAAGTAGCTAACGAGCAACTTCGATTTCCTTGGAGGAAGCCACGCCATTGTATCTCATTCAGGACAGGTTCAAGGGAAAGTTACCTGCTGTGACAGAAGCCAGGTACCACCAATTTACTATGTCACTGCTGCCATGGCCTATGCAACAATGGATTGTTACTTTTCTTCTTACGACTGCAGAAAACCTCTTCTAGGAGGTCATAGAGACATAGAACAATATAAAAGGAGATTACTGACAATGTGGCAGCACAATGACCTTTCCAGCCTCAAGGCTGTGAGTTCACTGCCTAGTCCCCAGACTCTGTGTATACAGTGTATGGGTTCTGACGAATGCAATAAGTCATGTCATTGCCACCGATGACATGACCACCGTAAAAAACAGTTCTACTACTCCAGAAAGTCTCTCGTGCCTCCTCTTTGTGCCATTTTGGGATTAGGGTAACATCAAACAGCTAGTATGCCCTGCTTCCCAGGACAATTCCCTGCGTTTCTGATCGGGACCAAGTTAGCAAAAACCCCAGCTTGGTCATACAGCAGCCACGAGCGCATACCATATTCCTATAGGCTATTGTCTTCAAGGCAAGAGACCATTTCTGGTTTCTTACACTTTAACTCCAAAAGTGTTCCCTGATCTAGCCTTGAGCCCCGCTACGTGGCAGGCACCAAATCCCTGTGGCCAAGAAGCCTACCACAGGCCCTGGCCTGTCCACGCGGCCACAGGCTGGAGTATGATGGGCAGGGAACCCCGCAAGCTCTCTCCCCGGAGGTCCAGAGGGCAGGGCCAACAGTCCCCATTTTTGATGCCTGAAAGGTTCAAAACATAAAAGGCTTTCATTTCTTATCCATTTTCCTGTTTACAAAGTGAAAGCCAAAGACTGAAGCTGAAACACATTTGTACCATTCCTATGCTTCGGAAATGCATGGTCACTGGAAATGCACCTGTGTTTTTTAAAATGATCTAATTGAACACATTCTCTTTTCTTTTTTCTTGCCATCAGTGTACTGTTTTTATTTTATATGAACTGATAATTATCGGTATGCCACGTTTTCCCATCATGAGCACTTAGTAATTTTCAAAAACACTGCTTTGATCATGTCACTTCCCAGCCCCCAAACACTTGACAGTTTGCCATTGTTTACCTGATAAAGTCCAAACCATGTAGCCATCCCTAAATTTGCCCACATTGCCTCCCATGATGCCTCCACACAAAGCCCTGCTCTGATTTAACAGGACTTATTTTTTCTAAACTACCCCACCTCTTCGGCAAGTGTTACCACCCCCTCGAAACCCTCTCAGGTCAAGAATAGGAATGAACTTCCTCCCTCATTGGGATTTCTAGAACCCAAATGCTTCATCAGCCTAAGGCACCTTGAGCTATTACGGCTGTTGACAGGTCTCCTCTCCCCCTGCAAGATCTCCCAGGATCAGAAAGAGTTGAGCTTCTCCTGAGTAACTGTCTTTGCCTTATGGACACTGTGAACTGGGGAAGGAATTCTTGCCCTCTTACCTGCTGACTGCTAAAAAGCTGAGAGCTAAATTTGTCTCCTACTTCTAGCAAAATATACAGGACCTTATGGCGTATATTTTGTGTAGTAACTTAATTTCAGCCTGGCTCAAATCATAGGTCTCTACCCTTATTTTTTTCTTTGACTTCTTTGTCTTTCTGACTTGTATTTATTTTATCTTGCTACGTGCATGTATGTTTCTGGAGGAAGGATGAGAATGTGTGAGAGAGAGTGAAATTCATTCCTGACCGTGTCTGGCACAGACATCCTGCACTCTCCACGATACAAAGTTGGCAAGAGGCAGTCAACATGCTGGTATTGGTCATTATATGAAGGTACATCTGAAAGGAGCACAAGTTCTTTGGGCTGCTGCTGCTGTGATGATTCATAAGGTACTTTAACCCGTTGCAGTAAACAACACCAAAGCCCTGATCTGGCCAGAAGTCAAATTTCCCACTCCTTTATGGTATTTTCAGAAAAACTGCAAGAATATCCATACTTGCTAAAAACAGAACTACCCCACAACCCAGCAATTAGACTACTAGGTATTTATCCAAAGGACACAAACATAGTGATCTGAAGAGGCACCTGCACCCTAATGTCAGTAGCAGCGATGTCCACAATAGCCAAACCATGGAAAGAGCCGAGATGTCCATCAATAGATGAATGGATAAAGATGTGGTATATCTAAACAATGGAATACTACTCAGCCTTCAAAAAGAATGAAATCTTGCTATTTGCAATAACATGCATGGAACTAGTGGGTATTATGCGAAGCAAAATAAGTCAATCGGAGAAAGACAAATACCATATGATTTCACTCATATGTGAAATTTAAGAAATAAAACAGATGCACTTAGGGGAAGGGAAGGAAAAATAAAATCAGATGTGATGTGATGAGCACTGGGTATTATATAAGATTGATAAATCATTAACCTAATAAAAATAGGTCAAAATAGAAATTAATAATACATTATGTCAATTAATTGCATTTAAATTTAAAAAATATATAAAAATAAGTAAATAAACAAACAAACAAAAACAGAGAGGGAGGCAAACCATAAGAGACTCCTAACTATAGGGAACAAACTGAGGGCTGCTGTAGGGGAGGTGGGTGGGGGGGAAGGGGTAACCAGGTGATGGGCATTAAGGAGGACACTTGATATAATAAGCACTAGGTGTTATATGCAACTGATGAATCACTAAATTCTACCTCTGAAACCAATAATACACTATATGTTAACTAAATTGAATTTAAATAAAAAATTTTAAAATAAAAAGAATATCCAAAATTGCCAAAGCCATCTACAGATTCAATGCAACCCCTATTAAAATTCCAGTAGCATTTTTCACTGAAATAGGAAAAATATTCCTAAAATCCATCCAGAACCAGAAAAGACCCCAAATAGCTAAAGCAATCTTAAGCAAGAAAAAGAAAGGCATCATACTTCCTGATTTCAAACTATGTTACAAAGTTATAGTAATAATAATAATAAAAGTATGGTATTGGCATAAAAACAAAGACGTAGATCAATGGAACAGAATGGAGAGCCCAGAAATAAACCCATCCATAACAGTCAATGAATTTTTGACAAAGGTGCCAAGAATACACAATGCAGGAGAGTCCCTTTAATAAATAGTGCTAGGGAACCTGGATATCCATATACAAAAGAATGAAATTAGACCTTTATTTTCACTATACACAAAAATTAACTCAAAATGTATTAAAGACTAAAATTTAATACCTAAACTGTAAAACTTCTAGAAATAAAACAATCCTATTCACAACAGTATCAAAAACAATAAAATACTTAGGAATAAATTTAACCAAGGAAGGGAACGATCTATACACTGAATACTACAAGACTTTGATGAAAGAAACTGAAGAAGGCACAAATGGAAAGATATCTCGTGTTCATAGATATGAAGAATTAATTCCATCTGTAGATTCAATGCAATCTTTATCCAAATTCCAAGAGCACTTTTCACAGAAATAGGAAAAGTATCCTAAAATTTATATGGAGCCAAAAAAGACCCAATCCTGAAAAAGAAGAACTAAGCCAGAAGCATCACACTTCCTGATTTCAAACTATATTATGAAGCTATAGTGATCAAAACAGTATGGTACTGGCATAAAATGGACCAGTGGAACAGCACAGAGAACCCAGAAATAAAATCACATATACAGTCAATTAATGTTTATCAAAGGAACCATGAATATCCCCCATGGGGAAAGAATAGTCCCTTTAATAAATGGTACTGGGAAAACTAGATAACTACATGAATGAGATTAGACTCCTATCTTACACCACTCACAAAAATTAACTTGAAATGGATTAAAGACTTAAATTTAAGACCTGAAACCATAAAACTCCTAGAAGAAAAAGCTTTTTTAAAAAAATATTTTATTGATTTATTTATTAATAATATTTTTTATTATATTATGTTAGTCACCATACAGTACATCCCCAGTTTTTGATGTAAAGTTCGATGATTCATTAGTTGCGTATAACACCCAGTGCACCATGCAATACGTGCCCTCCTTACTACCCATCACCGGCCTATCCCATTCCCCCACCCTCCTCCCCTCTGAAGCCCTCAGTTTGTTTCTCAGAGTCCATAGTCTCTCATGGTTCATTCCCCCTTCTGTTTACCCCCCCTTCCTTCTTCCCTTTCTTCTCCTACTGATCTTCCTACTTCTTATGTTCCATAAATGAGTGAAACCATATGATAATTGTCTTTCTCTGCTTGACTTATTTCGCTTAGCATAATCTCCTCCAGTGCCGTCCATGTTGCAGCAAATGTTGAGAAATCGTTCTTTCTGATAGCTGAGTAATATTCCATTGTATATATGGACCACATCTTCTTAATCCAGTCATCTGTTGAAGGGCATCTCGGCTCCTTCCACAATTCAGCTATTGTGGACAATGCTGCTATGAACATTGGGGTGCATATGGCCCTTGTCTTCACTACATCTGTATCTTTGGCGTAAATACCCAGTAGTGCAATGGCTGGATCATAGGGTAGTTCAATTTTTAACGTTTTAAGGGACCTCCACACTGTTTTCCAAAGTGGCTGTACAAACTTGCATTCACACCAACAACGTAGGCAGGATCCCCTTTCTCCACATCCTCTCCAACATTTGTTGTTTCCTGCCTTGTCAATTTTTGCCATTCTAACTGGAGTAAGGTGGTATCTCAATGTGGTTTCGATTTGAATTTCCCTGATGGCTAATGATTCTGAACATTTTTTCATGTGTCTGTTAGCCATTTGTATGTCTTCACTGGAAAAGTGACTGTTGATATCTTCTGCCCATATTTTGATTTGTTTATTTGTTTCTTGTGTATTGAGTTTGAGAAGTTCTTTGTAGATCTTGGATACCAGTCTTTTATCTGTAGTGTCATTTGCAAATATCTTCTTTATTTATCAGAGAGAGAGAGCACAAAGCAGGGGGTGCGGCAGGCAGAGGGAGAAGCAGGCTCCCCGCTGAGCAAGGAGTCCAATGTGTGACTCAATCCCAGGACCCTGGGATCATGACCAGAGCCGAAGGCAGAACACTTAACCTACCGAGCCACCCAGGCGCCCCAGAAGAAAAAGCTTCTTGTCATTAGTCTTGGCAGCAATTCCCTAACACGACACCAAGAAAGAGCAAAGGCAACAGAAGCAAAAATAAAAAGTGGAATTATATCAAACTAAAAAGTTTCTGCACAGCAAAGAAAACAATCAACAAAATGAAAAGGCAATTTGCAGAATGGGAGAAAATATTTGCAAACCATATATTTGATAAAGAATTAATACCCAAAATACGTAAGGAATTCTTATAACATAATAGCAAAAATATAAATAACCTGATTTAAAAATGAGATTTATTCAGGTTTATTCATAATACACATTTTTCCAAAGAACATACAAATGGTCAACAGGTACATGAAAAGATGCTCAACATCACTCATCATCAGGGAAATGCAAATCAAAACCAATAAGATATCACCTTCTATCTGTAAAGATGTCCATTATGAAAAAATAAGAGATAACAAATTTTGGCAAGGATGTAAAGAAAAGAGAACCTTTGTATGCTGTTGGTAGGAATGTACTGGCATAGCCATTATGAAAAACACAATGGAGTTTCCTCAGAAAATTAAAACACCATATGATCCAGCAATCTCACTTCTAGGTATATATCCAGAGAAAATGAGACCACTATCTCAAAAAGATATCTGCATTGCAGATTTATTCACAATAGCCAAGATATGGGAACAACCGAAGTGTCCACTGATGGATGAGTGGACAAAGAAAATGTGGCATGTATTTTATATGTTTACATATATACATAATATGTAAAAATATATTTATACATTTATACATGTAAATATATTTAAATATGTAAAATACAAAGACACTAAAATATTATCCAGCCTTAAAAGAGCAGAAATCCTACCATTTGCAGCAGCATGGATGAACCTGGAGGCCATTATACTAAATGAAATAAGCCAAACAGAGAAAGACAAATACTAACTGGTATCGCTTATATGTAGAATCTTTAAAAAACAAAACAAAACACAACCCTACTAGAACTCATATCACAGAAACAAAGTAGAATAGTGGTTTTCAAGAGCTCGGAGGGGAAGAAACGGGGAAGGGTCGGTCACGCCGAACACACTTCCAGTAACCAGAGGAATAAATTCTGAGGATACAGCAGGATGACTATAGTTAATAATACTGTAGTCTATACCCGAAATCTGCCAAAGGAATAGATCTTCAGCATTTTCACACACACAAAAAGGTAATTATGTGAGGTGACAGATGTGAATTAACCTGATTGTAGTAATCTCGTCATAATGCATAGGTATACCAAATCATCATGTCGGCACGTTAAATGTGTTACAATTTTATCAACTGTACCTCAGTAAACCTGGGGTCAATAAGAGAAAACTACAAGACAATGAATGCCAAAGTTAGACACTCAAAATATCCACTGATGATGGTAAGAGCAGGCTTCAGCAAAAATCTCTGTGTCGTGGCCAAGTCTAGACCTTGTTCTTCCCTCTGGCTACGGAGCTTCTTGTCCCCAGTTAAAGCCGCTCATTCCACAGTGTTTATCTGAGTCATTTCTCTATGGGAGTGTGCCTGGCAATGCTAGCTGCCTACATTCTCCTCTTCCCTTTACCAACAGAACCCCAACTTACCTCCAGGCAGCAATGTAGCCTCCTTAAAAAACAAACAACTTCATTTCGCACACACGCAGCTAAGGATGGCCTATTTCCGGCCAGTGAGATGTGAGCAGAAGCCTACTGGTTGAGGCCTTCCAGGAATGCTCTCCAGCACACTCAGCTGGCCTCCACCTTCTGACCTCACCATTCCCCTTCCTACTACCTGGAAGGCAGATGTAATGACAGGGATACAGGGGCCATTTTGTAAGCCTGAGAATGACAGAATAGGAGAGCAGAAAGCCAGAGAACCTGGGACACGGAGGGACAACCACACCAGTCCTGGACCACCTTCTCTGCACTTCTTGCTGCACGAGAAAAATGAACCCCCACATTTCAAGCCAGAGTTCTAGGTCCTTTGTTACACGGAGCCAAACTCAATCCCTCAGTGATACAGGGAAGTGGCATGCTTGATAAAAAGAGGGATAAGTAAGACCTGATCCCAGCCCTCGGATGGTTATAATCTATCAGTGAGAGATAAGGAGCTCAGAGGAACCATCATAACACCAGACGGAATGTGACAACACATGAGCCATAGCTGGGGTGCTAAAGAGAGTTCAGAGTGGGGAGAAATGGCTTCTAGCTAAAAGCCTTGAAATTGGGCCACTCCACACTAAAATATCACTCACCTGCAGAGACACCGTTCAGTCCAAGAGAATAAATCTCTACTGATGGGCCTGTACGCATCTGGGCTTCTTAGCAGTATTTTCAGGTGGTGGCTCCCCTCCACAGACAGGGCTGATGACTGTGGCTGTGCCCGGCGTGGGCATGGGAATGTGTCGCTCTGATCCTCCGTCTCCACTCCCTCGCCTTCTCCCGTCCATCCACCCACTTCTTCTGAGAGCCCTCAAGGCGAGCCTAAAGGGGAAAAACTTCCCTCCATCCCTCTCTGGCTGACTCTGGCGCTGCTGGCTCATGTCCAAGAACGCCCTAGCAGAGCGGCTCCTTAGGGAAGGATTTGGGTTGCATGTTTTAAACCTTCACAACAAAAGTCTGGATGAGCAACCGGAGCCTAATGCCTGCCCCGTGCAGAGCCTGGGGCTCTCTGAGCTCATCTCCTGTAGGAGCTAGACAGCCAGGACATCCACAAAAACACACCAAGGGGTTGGCAGCACTGTTTTCCAGATACCACACGGCCTGGGCCACAAAATAGGGGTCATGAGAAACAGCAACGAAAATCTGCAGCCAGCCCTCTCCCTCCCTGTTGGAACAGGGCCACCCCGAAATGCTCCCCACTGGGCTCTAGATTCAAGGCTGGCGGCCATGAACAACGTGGGAGATACCTGCCATGTCTCCCTTGCAGTGGCACCAGTGAGTTCTCCATCACTGACAATCTCCATGACCTGCACCCCCCACCAGAGCATGCTGGCCCATCTCTCTCCCTCTCTCTCTCTCTCTCTCTCTCTCTCTCTTCCATTTCAAGTCCCTGACTTACTCGTAATTCCAAATGGGGGAGCCACCTTTCGTCCCATGCTATGCTCCATGTGGGCCATAAGCAGCACTGCTCTGTGCTTCCCGCATACCCGCCCGCCCCCCCCCCCACGACCCTACACACCATTTAGTGCTCACACACGATTTTTTAAAGCACCACTGCCTGCTGGGACTGGGCCACAAGTTCACCAGGCCAGGCCCACAGAGGGCAATGTGCAAGGCATAAATCCCACCTCACCCTCAAAGCTGACAATGGCCGCTGACTCTCGGGGCCATCTTTCTTGGTCTGCACCCTTTTTCTGGAGGCCCCTGGGTCCTCCTTGTAAACAACACCCTGGAGACCACAAAACTGGTCCTCCAGACGCTCTGAGTTTCCCAGCCAAGACCTCCAGCCCTCTGCTTCTGCCTCCCTCACCCCACACACATAAAAGGATTCTAACCCAAAAACTATGGAAAGCACTGCTTTCACTATGAAATCAGTAACCACAAAAATATTTTACTTTAAACACAGAGCCTGTAACAAGTCAACAGAATTCTGTTTATCACCCAAAAGGTTAAATTTGAAAAGAGCAATGTCTTCTTATATGTCAGAGTCAAAAAATATCATGAGTTACATGGAAAACACATTTATATCTAATGAGCGGGACTACATATGCAAATTATAATATGCTAATTAGCTTTAGCTGTTTCTTTTACATAAAGTCAATATTTTTATGGATCATTAAATGTATCCCTTAGCATATTAATTTCAAAAGGAAAATTAATAGCCATAAAAATAAATTTCCCAGCACAACCAATATAAAGATTTAAAACTAAAAATGTTGCTGTAATAGAGTGTCTTTACATGCTGGCTCCCAACACACAGTAAGCCTTCAAGAAAAAATAAAGTTTGTATCAAATTCTTCTCTGTGTATGATTTAAAGCTGGGTGACTGAGACTGGTTTAAGAGCTTACATTGGAATCCTTACATTTCAAATGGTTTAAAGTAAGTATCTATTTATCTCTTTTTTTATAATCAGATGAGAAAAAGAACATAAAAGCCAAGGAGGCAGCAAAGCAAACCAGGTCTTGAGGCCCTCTGGCTGCTCTCTCCCAGGAACGGGCACGGCACCATGTCTGGCGCAGAGAGGGGCGGTGTTCTTATATTAAAGGAATGAATGAATGAGCTGTTTGCAGGGACTCACGATGCCTTTAGCTAATTAACGTAATACTACAGCTAAATTTTCTTAAACACTTTCTGTGTACCAAGGACCCTAAAATGGAGGTGGTCTCCTCAATTCACAGGTAAGAAAACTGAGGTCCAGCAAGCTCAAGTAATATGTCCAAGGTCAAGTAACTATGAAGTGACAGAGCCAAGATGCAAATGCAGGTGTGGCCACAAAACTCTCAACACCACCTGCACATCACTTCCCTGTCCTAGGGCAGTTACACGGGGGAGTGTGCAGCTGTGTGCGTGTGGCCGCCAGATACAACCCGGCCAGCCTTCCCACAGGAGGCTGCTCAGCTCTTAGGACTCAGTGCAGTCCAGACACATGGTTGGACGCACCTTGCACACCCAGAAACCCGGTTCAACCAGCCAGGGCAGAGCCTTCAAGTCCACAGCGCAGGCCATGATCGGAGCACCAGCTCTTCTGCGATGGGAAACATCATCACAGGGACCAGCATGTTTTCCCAAATAGCAAGATCTGTGACACAGGGAGCCAAGTAACCACCAGAATGCTGCTGGGGAAACCAGGACAAGAGTGCGCACAGTCATTTCAACCCATCTTTCCAGAGCAATGAGACTATATATTTCATTGGCTGTCACTACCTGCCCCAGACCTGTGCTCCGAGGACAAAGTATAGAGAGGCAATTCCAATGTCCATCTCAAGAGTTTCCCTTCTCAAGGTCTCCACCTGAGAGCAAGCCTCTTCTGTTCACAGGGGCTAATTCACTTAGGCTACACGTTAGCTGAAGGCCCGGGAACTCTTCACCTCCTTAAAGAGACACAGGATTCTGGGCTCTGACCTGAAGGCCCAACAGATGGATATCAAAATTTAAGACCAATTCTTATATCCCTTATTTTCATGTTCTTATATTTGGGAGGACTTTGGCATAAGCCTATAGAACTAAAAACAATATCCTACGTGTATGTGTTTAATATTTTCAACATGCTAATAAAAGACAAGTTTGCCAATAATAAAACACCCCTGACCATTAGCACTCTATACTAGCTACACGGTATAATCATATCAGCGAAAATGTCACAGCATTTCCATGCTACCCAAATACCAGCTAAAATTCTGAAAAAGAATAAACGTTTATCTCAAACCTCGAAGGTAGCTGACTTTGTTGGTTCTCAGGTTAGCAAGAGTAAGAAAAAAAAGGAAATGGAATTTATAAAAACTAATCACTAACAAATAAATGCTGCTGGGATACAAGAGAAAGTGGACACAGGGACAGGAAGTAAGTCAGCCAGGTGACCATCTGCTTCAAGGGTACAGAGGTCATGATTATTAGCTCCTCCCACTCTGTGTGACTTTCTTTTTGGAAAAAGTGCCTCTTTTGAGAAGCTCATAATTAAGCTTAAATCACCATTTAATGATACTCCACGTGAGAAAATTCTATAAACACTTCAGGAAATTCAAGTGGCTATATTATGATCTGTAAATAGTCTTGGCCCCAAATTCAAATGAAAATAAAGACAGTTGGTTTGAAATAGAGCTCTGACCTATATAATTCCACTCTTGACCAAAGCATCTCTCTTTAAAGGGTAGGAGAATTTTTTCTATCCATAGAAGTAGTAATATACTAACATTAATTTTAAGGAAGGGGCTTCAAATATCCCGATTCTAAAACCCCAGAAAGTTCTGGCTTTGGGGTGTATTTGTGTCTAAATTCCTCCCACAATGTGGACGTTCTGCATAAAGCCTCCCTGGTGGCTTCCCAGTTTGCAGTGACCGGAGTAAGGCTCACTCAGGGAGCCAAGACCATCCAGCAGCACGCTTGCACGCATTTCCTGCAGCGGCTGTGACAAATCACCACCAGCTCGGTGGCTTGAAACAACACACATTCACTCTCTTACAGTTCTGTTGGTCAGAAGTCCAAAACAGGTCTCACTGGGCTAAATTAACGTGTCTGCAAGGCTGCATTCCTTCTGAAACACAGGGGAGAATCTTCTAGGGGACAATCCGTTTCTTTCCCTTTTCTGGTTCCAGAATCCACCTTCATTCTTTGGCTAGTGGCTCCTTCCTCCATCTTCAAAGCCAGCAATGGCTGGTTGAGTGTTTCTGACATTGCATCAATCTGGTTCTGTTTTCCTCATCACATCTCCTTCTCTGACTCAAAATTTTAAGACTGGTGATTACATCGGCCCCACCCAGATAATCCAGAGAAATCTCCTGATCTCAAGGTCCTTAATCCTGATTGCATCTGCAAAAGCCTTTCTGCAGGTAACATACTCAGATTCCAGAATGTGGCCATCTTTGGGAAGCCGTTATTCTACCTACCACCACACTCTCAACTAATAAATAAGGATTGATAGCATTCAAGGTGCAGGGAGTTCAAAACAAGGCACAAATATAAACTATCTTGCTCAGATGTCCCAGGTTCCACAGCCTTGTGGGCTGCACGTGTGTTGTGCCTGTTTCAGGACTTTTCAGGAAGGTCAGAGGGCTGGCATGGGGGGTCAGGTGAGGGGGAGTGTGCCCCACATTCCCTGTTTCAGATCTCCAGGAACACCCTATGTGAGCATGTGAGCAGGGAGCTTTACCCACAGCCCCTCTCCGACTCTGCTGCCTCTGATGGGGCTTCATCATGGTCATCTGATACATGAACTCCTAACTTGTCCATCCCTCCATCAACTCACGACTGCTGCTGTTTAATTTGACCCTGATTTCATTTACCCAATAAACCACCTCAGATCCGGATCAAGCAGAGTTTTCCTTGGACAATCTGAGTAACTGTCCATTTCCAAAAGGGTGGAGAACTGCAAAGCACTAATGTTTTTGGCAAGCATCTTGCCAGTGCAGCAAACCGTCCATACTAGTTAGAGAACTGGGTGAGTTCTTAAAAGCACAACTATCAGAATCATTGCCTGTCGGCTGCCCAAAAAACTACAGAGTCTCCAGTATGGCTTCAGAAGGCAGCTCAATAAATAAGATAGAGCCCAAGACAAGCCACCAATAGACATGAATTTTTGCAAAGACTCTGTGGCCATTAGGGAAAGTCGTGGGGCCTCGAATTTCTTAACAAAATATTGGTAATCCTGCCTGAATTGCCTATATGTTAGCAAGCGTATGGGGGTGCCTGGGTGGCTCAGTTGGTTAAGCATCCGACTCTCAATTCCAGCTCAGGACAAGATCTCAGGGTGGTGAGATCGAGCCTCACGTCAGGTTTTATGCTGGGCATGGAGTCTGCTTAAGATTCTCTCTTCCCTCCCCAACCACCCCCCGCAAGAAAAAAGCATATGAACCAGACATATTTGAATTTTTAAAAAGTATTATAAATAGTTATAAACTTTAAGATAAGTGAAAAGTAAATTTCAATGCAATAATATTCAGGACCTTTAATAAATGAAATAGCCCAATGGTCCTAAAATGATGCACAATAAAAAAAAAGGTATTTAAGACA
The DNA here is from genome assembly GCF_017311325.1 of Ursus maritimus. Taxonomy (NCBI): domain Eukaryota; kingdom Metazoa; phylum Chordata; class Mammalia; order Carnivora; family Ursidae; genus Ursus; species Ursus maritimus. Next base: position 1,379,831 of record NW_024425341.1, read on the forward strand.
CAAAAAATTGTTAACTGCCTTAATAAATATGGAACATCCGTGCAATCTAATATTATCCAGCTACTTTTGTAAAATGGAAAAAATACTTATTTTTAGAATGGGTATAAAATTATGTAAACAATATGTAAAATGTATTATGAGACAAATGTTGGCAGAGCCTTCCTCTAGATAGCAAGTGTGTCAGTCAGAGATCTTCAGTTGCAAACAACAGGGACCAATTCTGACTAACTTGAATAAAGGGGGTTTTATTACAATTCTGGGAGCTCAGGGGATTGGGAGCTCGAACACTGAGCTTGTGAGTGAGTGAGGACTGAGGCCACTGCTAGGTGCTGGTCCAGGTGCCACTGCTAGGAATAAATGCACTCCCGCATTTTTAATCTCCTTGTCTCTCTCCTCAAATCGTTGGGAGGGAAGGTACTATGGACCCAGCCTGGGTCACACACTCACTCCCAGAGCTAGGGGAGGGCAAGACACCTGCTTTTCAATCCCACGAGACGCTATCTTAAGGGGAGGGATGGAATCCCCCAAAGGAAATCAAAGGACTTAGGAGAAGGAATGGACGATGGACAATTTAAAATAAAAAGTCTGCTTCAGTGGAATTAGGAGTGACTTTTATTCTCTTTTTTAAATATTTCCTTTACTTGCCAAGTTTCTTTGTTATCTTTTTAAGATTTTATTTATTTATTCATGAGAGAGAGAGAGAGACTCCAGGTGGCGCAAGGAACCTGATGTGGGACTCGATCCCAGGGTCCTGGGATCATGACCTGAGCCAAAAGCAGAAGCTTAACCACTGAGCTACTCTGGCATCCCATTTGCCAGGTTTCTTAGAGTGATGATATGTTATTTATCAAGATAATTATGTGCTTTTTTATACACATGGTGGAGACTGCTGGTTGTCCATCAAACTCTGCTCTCCCCTTTTCCCTAAAACCATGGCTAGATTACATTTCCCATATTTCCTTGCAGGTGGGTGTGGCCATGTGACCAACGTAGGTGTGACTAAGTCCTCTTCAAGCGGAAGATGAGCCAAAGCACTGCATGCCAAGCTTGGGCCCAGGAGGCCTTAGGCCAGAAGATATGCCGGCCACTCCACACTCTCCTCTGGGCGTGGCCACCACCCAGCTCCCATCATACACAGATCAAGGTCCCTAAAATAATGGGGCAATGATGTGGAAAGAATCAGGGTCATTGAAAGACTCCATGTAGCAAAACTGCCCTGCTCACCTGGAATGCTCCCCTCAGACCCTCAGGGAAATAAAAACTTGTATTTCCTTATGCCACTAAAATTATTGTTGAGTCTCTTTGTTGTAACCTCCTGGCCTTCTCCTAATGAATACAGTGGAAGCAAGATGTCACTACGGGGGTGACAGCAATTCTACTAGCTACACTGTAGGAGGCTGTGTCAAGGAGTGATTCAAGTCTACGCTCAGGACAGGAGGGCGGAGCTCAAACCTGGGCTCCACCACTAACCAGGGGCATGGCCCAGTGAGTTCCCTAGCCAGGCAGCCCCCCAGCTTCGCCCTCTGTAAAATGGAGCTCATGGGATGCCCACCTCGGAGCACTGCTGTGAGGATGAAGGGAATTCGTCTGTGTAAGACAGGACAGCGACCAGCACAAAGGAATGTAGAAATCATTACAATTTCTACATCATCTCAAAAACAGTAGTTTCATTCTTCACAGTTGTATTCAGGTATTTGACTTAGAAAAAATTAACACATCTACATGTCAGCCCTCAAAATAAACAGTGAACAAGGCAGAAGGCTAAAATACCAAGCATTCTTTTCTTCGTATGCCAAGAATTATCAGTGCTATGGGGAGAAGGATCTATTTAAGAAACCCAAAGAAATGCCTGCACACATTGCAGTGGGCTGAAGATAGAGATTTACTCAGAGTTCTTCTGTTTCGGGGTTCTGGGAGTTTAGGTGGAACTTTTCACCTTCTTTGCACAGGCTCCTTTGGATCTGCGTACACACGCACACACACCCTCATTGACTTCGAGGCCACACGCTCCCTCTGCATTTCAGCCCACGACTTCGGCAGTTGTGGAATAAAGTGCTATTCATTCGGCGAAGGGCCGCGCTGCCACCGCATAAAAAGATGGCTTGTTAATTCATTTCTCAAGTTTTAATACTTTCTTACAATTTCTACCAAAAATTCGGGAATGTTTTGAGGTGTGTATGACTGCACTGTGGAAAAAATTAACCCTTTCTCGGTCCCAGGGGACTTGACTGACCCAGAGCCTGGGCCTTTGGAGAAGGTGAAATATAAGATGAAAATAAAATTGTCCTTTAAGCAAGTCGCCAGGTTTCTGAGGAGTTATGGGTTACAAATGTCATGTTACTAAATGAGTTTACCAAGGGAAAATTTTTAACCGCTCCTTTTCTTTTTGAAACGGAGTATATTTCCCCAAGGCAATTAACACAAATTTCCTCTATTCCTTTTTACAAAATATCTCACAGATGTTTCCATCACGGTAGAAGCCAGTTAAATTTGACCTATGGGATTCAACTACGTGTGAGCTGAAATGTACCACTGTCACAAGGAAGGAAAGTAATATCTTTTGAAAATTAATCCAAACCCTCAGAAGCCTTTGGGCTGTTAAACCAAGAGAATTAAATAACACAAAATAACACATGGAGGTGAAGAGGAGTATCTGCTCCTTGATTCGTGTGTGTGTGTGTGTGTGTGTGTGTGTGTGTGTGTGTTTGCTTGTCACATCACTGGGTGCCTATTTCCAGATAGTGCTTGGGTGCAGACTGGTACCCATTCCCATCCACCGCCCTTCATGCCTCTAAGGGGCAGAACTGAGGACCAATGGGTAGAAACTGCAGAAAACACATGGAAAACTTTCTGGCTAAGCCACCCAGATTCAGAATGGACTGCCTTGTAAAGCAGGGGTCTGCTGTTCCCAGAAGTATTCAAACAGACTGGACGACCCAGGGTCTGGAGGACGGGCTTCAGCATCAGAGAGCTAGCTAGCTACCCTGGATGCAGGTTCCTTCCACCGTGGGGAGCGGAGGGCCTTACCAAGCCAAACTGACGGGCTTTCACTCCTTTCTCTTCAAGCTAGCACTGTGTTTCTCCTCAGCCACCCAGCCCAGGAGCAGCGCTCTGCAGGAGGCCAGGGCACATACCTAAAAATGTGATGGGAACACCTTCCCCCTCCCTTGCCTTCTGTCTTGACCACACAGAGAAGGGGGATCTCACGCTACCCAGGGCCTGAAGGGTCTCCTGGGCCCCCTTCTGAGAGGCACTCCGCAGCAGTGAGGAGGAAGAGCTGAACCCTGTTCCACAAAGAAGTCCCCAGAGTTCTGCACTGGGGAAATGTCATTATTTTCATCCCCCTGACACCCTTCAGCTCCCTAGAGGGAGCTCAGATGACACGAGCAGGACTGGGGCGCTGATGTCACTGCCACCCCCTGTGTGCAGAGGCAGAAACCTTAGGGCGGGGGTGCTGCGGAAGCCTACCAGACTGGAGACCTCCTAGGTGAACCCTTCCAAATCTTCCTGATAGTGGCCACGGAATACGTAGCAATCCCCCAGCCTGCAATCACACCTCTCATCTGCAGTGGTTCTAGGAAAGCAGAAAGTCCCTCCCTTGAGAAATGCAGAATCAAAAGCACACTTAAGGTCATCACACTCCCTTCTTTAGACCCACAATCGCACCATTCCCATATCTGAATGTTCCAAACACTGCAAAGGATTATGAAGACCCAGGACAGAACTACTAGGTCATGTGACATGTGGCTCCGGGCACAGCTCCCCGCCCCCCCCACCCCCCACCCCCCGCCGCCGGCAGGCTGTGGAAGGGTTTGAAAATGCAATCACTAAGAATTTGCAAAGTGGAGGACTTCCAATCAAAGTGCTAATAGAGAAACTGCTTATGCTGGGTGACTGAAAATGTTCTGCATTGTTAAACTTGTATTATGTCCACGCTGAGGTTGGAATTACAATGTTGAAGTGGGCTGCTATTCGGAATGGACCTTACCCACTAAAAAAGGTGGGGGATGGGAGAATGAGCAAAGAGTAAAATGCGTAACGTGGACGGACGCACGAGAGGGAATAACTAGGTCATTGCTCTGAGCTGACGGCCATCTGTCCTTGTGTGCAGAGCTCTGGACATGCACCTGGCAGCTGTCCCTCCCAGGCCAGCCAGTGACTACAGCAACATGGACTCCCCAGTAAGAGTGACAGCCCACATGGCCCAGGAGCATTCAAACAGTCTCTGATCAGCCCTCCGACCGTATTCCTAGAGCAGCGTGTCCTTTAAATTGCTGGTATTTGTCAACAACACTGAGGGAATTCTTGTGTTCCATCATTCTAATCATCCTGCAAACTATACCCTAACTGCTACTGGCCAGAACTTCCCTGCTAACTGGGAACCTGAGTTCCCAAGCCAGCTGACCAGCCCCCGTGCACCACACTCAGACCAGAACCCGGCCTCCTGCATTCTTTATGCCACCAGGACACATTCTGGAGCTTGGGGGGACTGTGAACGGATTGCCTTGGGAGCAGGAGAACCCATGGAAACATCGGGGAACTAACCTTGCCAAGGGTCCCCCCGGGGACTCGGTGTGGTGAAGTGGAAGGCCTCCGCTCTCTCAAGAAGGGGGTTTGTGACACACCATTTTACAACTGAAAGACCAGGGAGTATGTGATGCCACCTTTCCATAAAACATTCCATCAGGCTAGCTAGAACACAGTGCTGCATAATGACTTGTAATAAAAATAAGCTTAAAAATGGTTAGGATGATAAATTTTTTGTTATGTATATTTCACCACAATTTTTAAGAAAACTCTTGCCTCGGCTTTAATTCTTAATCAACACACAACAGATATTTACTTGTCAGCATCCTCTATAATTTTATATTAAGAATCTCTTTTAAATTGTTGCCATGGTGAATAGTTAAGAAAATAAATTAAAATGTTGAATCAAATAATAACCAAGTTGTCAGGACATGCAGCATTTCAGATCTGTATACATTAGAGTTTGGATCTCCATAAGGCATTGATGGCACACAGAAATAAGATTGTTTCTTTTAAAAAGAGTCATTTGCCAAACCCTTTCTTACAAGCCATTCTAAACCTTCCAAGCTAAGAGAATCAGGTAATGTAAGCTAACATTGCAATCTGGATCAACTTAGCTTTACTTAGATCTCCCTCTTCTAGAAATTAGTGTACTAAAATGGCATGTTTTCAAATAAGCTAATATCATGGCTAATTGTATTCTTCCTACTGTCTTTGATGGACATGAGCTAACAAGAAAAATCTGCACTCAAAAACACTATTTCTAATTTCCTGAAATAAAAAAAAGTAGCGAGTTTTTAGGAGTGTTTCTCCAGGATACACCAGTGTATCCAATAATTGTCCTCTGTGGTTAACCCTATTCTCCAGCTGCCATAACACACGTACAGGAATTAGCTGCTGTGCCCAAGTACCATCTCCTGAAAACCAGAACATGAAAACAAATTCTGACTCGCAGTAGTTGACCTTTCACTTAGATATTAAATTTCCCTGACCCTGAAACTAGGGGAAAAGGCAGCTGTGTCTTTATGTGGCTTTCCCCCAGTGTCAGCACAGTGCAGGGCACATAGCAAAGGCTCAATGAGCATGTGTTAAAAGAATAAACAACAAAAATAATGTCAAGGTTCAAGAATTTACAATAAATACCAAAAGCAAGAAGTATTCACAGACACTTTACTTTTGGCAATAGATCAAGTTGCAAAAAAGATACGTATGTGGATCTTTATAAATTGTCCCTGTGAAATACACTGCCTCACCATATGGATCGCTGTCTGTATAAGCCCGCATTACTGCGTCCTATGAAGAAAAGTTTGGTGACATGACTTTGACCATACTGGATTTGTTGGTGTTCTTAGCTTGCTCTTCCTAAAAGTAGACCATGTTGACACCTCAAATTCATTTTGGAAGTATTAAGAGGATATAATAGAAATAACTAAACAGTGAAGTACCTGTACTTTCAAACGATTCTACTTCTTAACCACCCCTTCATACTGACATATTGGGGAATGGAATAGCAGCAAAAGGATTTCTGAGGATTAATCACAGAATTTGACAAAAAGAAGAACATCTGGACAGAATTGGGGAGAACGGGCAGGACGAGCCTATCAAACCGATTGTTTTCTGTTTCTTTTGTTTTACAGGGCAGTGCTTTCTAAGGAAGGTGTCCAGTATATCTGATTTAAATTAAAATAATCCTATCCATATATTCTAAATACACAATTTCATAAAGCATTCTTCTCAACACGAAACGTCCTCCTTCCGGCACGTTACCGTTACAAGATCCCACCAAAGCTCACGTTCTGCCAACGGTCAATGTGAAATTCTATTTAAGCGTAAAATAGATGCTATTATTTCTCACTTCAAAGACCTGTACTTCCCATTACTAAGAATAAAGCAGTTCCCTGGCCAGGATAACCGCCACGTCAGACTCCACCGTCTCGAGCTCTCTGATTTGGGAGTCAGCAGCTGTATGACACGTGATGCTCGATATCGATATGCATTATCACTAACCCCCTCCACAATTCCAAAGTAGACTTTTCGTCTAAGGGTAACAGAGCCAACGCGCGAGGGGCTGTGTGCGCGGAGAGGTTTAGGCCCTTCCGCTGACAGACGAACACCACGTGCTGACCTATGTATGCTCTTCCGCGCACCCGACGTACACCTAACACACGTGCTCAGCTTTTGCCATCGAGATTCAAACAAACAGATACTTTCTGAGATAAGGAAAATCCTTTTTTTTCACTCATCAGTATATTTTTTTTATTTTAATGTTTTTTTATTCTATTATGTTAGTCACCATACAGTACACCCCCGGTTTCCCACTCATCAATATATTTTAATCATATTTTCACATCACTAATCATCTATATCATCCTTTTTAATGGCTAATAATAATTCCTTTATCTGGAGGTACCATAATGTTTTAACCATTTCCGATCGATTGCTATTTCGAATTTTTCTTCCATAGATAAGGCTTCAAGGAACATGATTTACCTATATCCTTTTTTTTTTTGTTTTTATTTAAATTCCAGTTAATGAACATGCCATGTAGTATTAGCTTCAGGCGCACGATATAGTGAGTCAGCACTTCCATCCAACACCCGGTGCTCACCACGAGGGCCCTCGATAATCCCCACCACCTATTTCACCCATCCCCCACACACCTCTCCTACTTTACCTTTATCTTTAGACACGAGTCTGATGCTCTCCTAAGAATAAACCCTTATAAGCAGACTTACTAGATTAGAGTATGCACTTTTTTTTTCAGTATAATTGACATATAACATTATATTAGTTTTGGGCGTACAACGTAATTGATTCTATATTTGTATATATTGCAAAATGATCACCGCAATAAGTCCGATTAACACCCATCACCACAGATAGTTACAAAATAAGAAAAATTTAAACATGATCTGGGTATTAGGTGATAGTGGTTACGTATAACAAGGACCTTATAAAGTTGAAATACATATAATATTTGGGGGTATATTTTCCCTTTGCTACTCAAGAGAAATTCTAGCAGGCCCCATAATTCTTTGCCGCTTACAGGTAACAAAGTCCTAAATTTACTTTAAGTCACAAAACACAATTGTGATCCAGAAAATGAAATGTAAAGGTTAATATATTAATGGACCCTTTAAGTAAGGCAAAAAAAAAAAAAAAAAAAAAGGAAAGAAAGACTTCTTGCTCCACCGATAACCCCAGCCAGGATCTGTAGAGGCAGGCTGCCGGCCTCTATCTTTCCTACCCACTTCCTGCCCTGGTTGCTAGCTGCTGTTACTTAACTGCTACTGCCATTAAAATAAAGTGACAGAGGTTGCTGGCTGGCTCCCAATATCCATTAGCCCCTTCCTCTTTACATAAAGAAGCCCAGCTTTAAGCTTGGCCCATTGCTACCCCACGACAAGCTTGGATTTCCTGGCTTCACTCAGAACTAAGCGTGACCCTGTGACTGAACTCTGGTTAAAGAGTTATAAGTGAAAATGATGGGTGGTATACTCTGAAAGAATCCTTAAAAGAGATGGGGCAGACCTTTCCTCTGCCCTTCCTTTCCTCCAGCTGCCTGGAACTTGATGTGATGGCTGGAGCTTTAGCAGCTCCCCCTGACCATGAGCATGAGGACCACATTCAGGGCCATGGGAGCAGTGAAATAGGAGGTTTGCTCCTGATAACTGTGTGGAGCCACCATCCCATGCATGAATTGCCTCTTCCCTGACTTATGCTATGTGCGAGAGAAACTTCTATTTTGTGTTACCATTGTTCTTTCATTTATATGCAGGCAAATGTAACTCCTCCCTAGTACAGAGGGTTTCACATTCTCTGAACCAGCAGCTACTTAAACCCAAGTCCCTGTCTCTTATGGGTAGTTTTGTGGGTTCTCCAGGTGCTCCCCACAAAATCCTTGTGATAGGAGTGATGCATTCAAGTCCTTCATTTGCCACCTCCACCCAAACCACTGAAATTCACTTTATAATCTCTCTGCTGACTGTGCCAAATGGGCAGAGGCCGAACGGTTCCAGGCTGGCTCTCCATCCCTGCGTGGGCCACATCTGGTCCCTGGGAAGCATGCACAATCACTCCAACAAACTTGGCAGTGGGGGTAGCCCTATCGCAGCTGCTCCCCGCTCAGCCACAACACCAAAACATCTCACCGGAGTCAGCACCAGTCCGCGGCGCTCCCAGCTCCCTGGCCGACCTCTCTCCAGGCTGGGACTGAGGGACAGCTCCCCCAGCTCATCCTTCTTCCAGGAAAAGGGGCTGATGCAGACTCACAGCAGCGGCTTCTCCAAATCAATCCCCTTTCAAATCTTTTGTCGATGCTTTTTACACCCTCAGAGTGAAGAAGATTTTCAAGAGCTGTGAACCTGATGTTCCGATATTTCCTTTGAAAATGCCGATTTTGCTCTTTCTCACAACTCATTTTAGCAACTTCTATCTGGTATATCTTGAGGCATTACTCAAACTTTCCAACTCAACTGCCTATGACATCAACAATGCATTACGTGGGGACACACACTTGTGGTAAAACTATAAAGAAAAGCAAGGAAACAATACAAAATTTGGAAGAGCAGTTACCCCTGGGTGGGTGTGGGGGCAGGATAAAGGAAGGAAATAAGCCCAGTAAGCACATGCCAGGGGCTTCAAAGAGAACGTTCTAGATGCTTATCTAGGTAGTTATTCACTTTATTATTATAAGTTAAAATGTGCACACATGTTACATACACATATATTTATTCAAAGCCTATGAATGTAAAAGAACAAAAACAAAATAGTGTCTAAACTCCATAGCAAAGTAATTTGCAGATAAGACTGCACTCTGAGAATCAGGCTGTAAACTCAACACAAAATGGAGGAAGCTGGTCAAAAAATGACTTCCACAAGTGGCTGAAAGATTTCCTCGAAGAATCGGAGTGCTGTTCTTAGCGACTTCTGTCGTGGTTAGTTCTATCTGGATGCAGGGACAGGACAACATTACAGAGTTGCTCACTGGCACCTTAGAGCTACATGTGGCAGAAGAAGTCTGCAAGCCCTCGGAGCTGAGACACAGTCCTGGCCAGAAATTCAAGTGAGCTGACCCCACTGGCAGACGCACGCTGGTGATACCAACACTGAGGGCAGCAACATTTTATAAAGTCTTCTGAATTCTCTCTGCATTACCTCTGTCACAGCCAAAGCAACTTTCTGATTATGCTCTGGCTTCTCTGGAGCTTGTCTATGGGAAAAGAAGGTTCCGATCATGCAGATTTTATTGTTGTTTTTATCAAGGCCATGTTAGCCTTATTATGACTCACGATGACAGCTGATTATTTCCTGTATGCTTATCCCACTTGATCCTCACAAAAATCTTTATCCTAGTGAGAGGCAGCACAGGAGAGTGCTAAATAGCCACAGACACCAAGCTCTGACCCTTAAGAGCTGTGTAACCTTGAGCAATACATTGAACTTCTTGGGCCTCAGTCTCCTCATCTGTAAAGTGGGAGTAATGGTAGCTGCACCTCATGGCATTGTTGTGAGGATTAAATAAGAGAACATTCCTAAAGCACAGAGAGAGCAGCTGTCATGCAGTGAGTACAATACAAATGTTTGCTATTACTCCGTGTTATAGACAGAACAAGCGAGGCTCACAGTGGTAAAGTAACCTGCTTAAGTTCCACGGCTAGTATGTGGCAGCTAGTCTAACCCAAATGTGCTAGGCTTCACGTGCTTAACCCCACGTGCTTACCCCCCATGCTTGTCATCAACCATCACCATAATTATTTGTCAAGGTAAATTAACACTCGTGCCTGCTGGGTCTGCCTCAACCTTGGGGCATGGGGTTAGATGACTTACTCAAGGCCTGATAATAGCCATTGCAGGCTGAAAACACAAGGTTCTGGGCCTTTGAAAGAGAGGACCTGACTCACCAGCTGAGCCCCAGTCGGGCCCAGTGGCAGCTGACCTTCCCCTGGCTATCCCCGGACAACTGTCTCCCATCCTGCCTACTGAATGCTGAGATTCTCAAAGGCAGGCACTGGCTCTGAGTTCTCAGTTTCTAGCAATATGCCAATTAGTAAACATAAAATGTAAATTCTTCCGTAACGCCAGAGAAATTCAGATTATAGCCTCTCTGTCTTCAGCTGGTTGTAAAGCAGCAATCTTTCCTTCAACTCTTTTCTAACCTACCCAGGACAAGGGCACCCTATACCTGTGAAGGGCCTGGGAAATGGGAAATGGTCCAGACATCTTCCTCTGCCAAGGGTCTCCGACCGTCCTGAAGAGAAAGTGCCATTGAACAACAGAGCTCCAGTTCCCACCACTAATACCCATGTGAACTTGGCTGAACCACTTCGCCTCTCTGAGCTGCAGCTTCCCCATTCGGAGAGCAGAAAATTCAGACCAGAAAATCTTTAAGTTCCTTCCATTCTTTGATCTTTATATCTGTAGTTTAATCCAGAGCCAAATGTCATTTTGATTTGACTATATTCAAAAACAACTCAAAATACATTCTCACATTAAGGAGATATTCAGACTGCTTTCCACAATGCATAAATGGAACGCAGTGCCGCTGCTATCTGCAATGGTAAAGGGATAAAGGCACTTTCAAAAACCCCAACATGAACTGCTGGGACTACTGAGAGGGAGAAACCTATTAGCCTGATAGCATACATCACGTGAAACTTACAGCTTGAAAGCTTTTCTCCCTGAGAATAACAAGCAATAAACTGGGCCCATTCCTAACTGGTTCATACCCAGCAGCCCCAGATCACACATGTGAGTGCGTGCGGGCCTGTGTGTTTGTGCACGCTCATGGGAGACTGAAGATTTTTTTAGAAATTTAAACAATAAATAAGAAAGTACTATGAAGACCTCAAAAAAAAAAAAAAAAAGACAACATCCGTGACAGTGGTTGTCTCAAAATGATGTGAGACAGCTTATCAAAGATATCGGATTTAATTAATAATCTTATTTTGGGCCCTGTACTAATTAAATGCTTGCTATTAAATCAATGATGCAAAAAAATTTTTTTGAGATAGACTGTACAGAAGAAATACGTTGAAAAAGATCGTAATGGATCACCACATGGCCCTTGAGGTGATAGTGGCCTGATACCAGAAACTCTTCTTTTTATCAGTAGTATGTAGAAGATGCAACTACTTACTGACTGGCTTTCTTTTCTCCCAAACATCATTATAACTTGTATTTTTATCCTTTAGAGCTATTTTAAGATTCTTTAATTTAGTAAAATTAATTTTATCAGATATATCTGTTCAGAAGCCTGATTTATGCAACATGCAAATTACAGATAATAAATTTCTCCACTCATTTTTAAAAGGTTTCATAATCTTTGTAGTATGACCCTTCTTTTTTTTTTTAGTTTTTTTTTATTATATTATGTTAGTCACCATACAGTACATCCCCGGTTTCCGATGTAAAGTTCGATGATTCATTAGTTGCGTATAACACCCAGTGCACCATGCAGTACGTGCCCTCCTTACTACCCATCACCGGTCTATCCCATTCCCCTAACCCCCTCCCCTCTGAGGCCCTCAATTTGTTTCTCATAGTCCATAGTCTCTCATGCTTCATTCCCCCTTCTGATTACCCCCCTTTCTTTATCCCTTTCTTCCCCTACCGATCTTCCTAGTTCTTATGTTCCATAGATGAGAGAAATCATATGATAATTGTCTTTCTCTGCTTGACTTATTTCACTTAGCATTATCTCCTCCAGTGCCGTGTAGTATGACCCTTCTTAACAGCTCAGCAGTGCTGAACCCTCCTCAAACTTCCAGGCACTGTACTTGGTGCACTGGACTCTGATAGAAGGGGAAAGACAAATGATCAGGAATCCAAGGTACATCGTAGGTGATGGCCAGGCTGATTCTGAAAGATAACGTCAGGCTTGCGCTGAACACTGTGCCTAATTAGACTTCACACAAGGGGAAAAACGCTTTAATATTTAACAAGTATAATGGTGTAATCAATGTACACAAATCAGACCTGATAAGGAATATTGCTTATTAAAGAGAGAGACAGATGGCTCCAGGAAAGGTATCATCATTAAAAGTAAAATCTCACAGGCTCCAACTGTGAACGCCAGCCATGTACTTGCAAATTACCACTCCAGCCCCAGACACTCTATGCATTATTTAGTCCTGTCCTCTTGCTTATAAGTATACCCACACCATAGATTTAATAAAATAACTTAGTTCAAAAAACTCATCTTCGCTATTTCTCAAAGCTGTCTTTTCCTAACCACTCTTTGCCGCTGTCAAAAATCCCACTGAGTCAAGATGTCCAACATCTCTGTTATAATCTTTTCAGTTAGATAATTAATCCTCCTTTTTATTATGTTCAAGAACACTTAATGTGTTGGAAGCCTTCCTGACTCTATTAAATCCACTCAGCCTGCCCCAAGATTATGAATACATAATTTGTTCATAGGTAGCTTTTAAGAAAACATGAAGTAAGCAAACAGTACTTAGGAATATAGTTGAAAACAGGCATACTTATGAACTTCAAATCATAGAGATGTCTAAGGGTGGGTTATCTGTCAGTTTCCCCAAGGCCAGCTTTGCATGCAAATACAAAGATCCTAGAAGGCAACTTGCCCACTCATGAACCCACTTGCTTACCACCCTGTTGACTTTTAAATTGCTGCATGTGTTCATTGCAGGCCTAGTCACGGAGAACCCACTGCGCCTACACACCGTGCTACATACTCCTTGGAGTATACTGGAAACCGTGTCAAGTCCCATCCCTGTGCTCCAAGAGTCTACAGACTCATCCAGAGAGGACACAGAAGCAATGACAGTGCCCACCACCATGTAGTGCCATCTACCTAGGGAGGTACGGTGACAGTCCTGTGAGTAGGAGCTTTCAAGGCAAACAGATCTACCTTCAAATGCTGATTATGCCTGTCACAGTCATCTGACCCAGCCGATATAAATCTCAGTTCCTCAGATATTACTGCATGGGTTTTTAAAAATTCCACAAATAAAGTGCTTTAAATAGTGTTTAGCACAGAGTGGATTTCTTCCTAACCTTCTGCCATTTCTGCAACCCCGGGATGAAATGGGCCTCACTTTAATTGAAAAACCATTTTTCAACCCCTGACTTGGCTGCAATGATACCCATAGCCACATCTTAATTCACTTTGGCACAAACAATCCCATTTTTTATTTGTGTCCCCAAACTCCTCCAGAACTATTCTTACCAAGTGTTTCCAGAGAGAGCATGGATTTGAAGTGCAGAGAACAAAAGATTTCACATTTTAATCCACTAGCTGGATACTTATAGATGAAGCTGAGAGCATTTAGAGTCAATTGGATTCATGAAGCTTATTGCCATGATTTCCATTTCTGATGTTGTCAAGTCAGCAGGAAATAAAAACCAATCCCCTTGGGCTCACAGTGGGCCCTGAGAGCTTACTATCCCCAGGAAAGATGTTCTGCGTGTCATTAAGCCGTACCTTGACGATACAGTCCCTTCTTTGTATTTCACTCTACTGTGAGTTCCTTGAGGTCAGAAACCCCTGTCTTTTCATTGATGCATCTCTAGCCCGGAGCACAGTGCTGAGCACACGGTAGGACTGCCATAACCAGATTCTAAATAACCCGGGGAATGCGCAGTATTTAGGTGGCATCATTGTAAGGGCACCTAAAATTACCAACCAGCTAGCCTTGGTGCCTAATGACGATGCATGACGGGAACAATGTACCTGAGTTCCATTCCTAACAATGGAATTGTACTAAGTAGCTGGGTCAACCTAGATAAGTCACGTTGCCTCTCTGGACATCTTCCTGTCCATCTGCAAACATGGAAATAGTCCGCTCTCTAACATGCTATTATTTCTGCAAAATACTGATGCTAGACCAAATCGTGTTAGAGATGACATTGTTCCTGTTGATGTATTTTTGTCAACCCCATGACTTCTAACTCCAGCAAGTCATGAACCAGACTATTAAATGAAGTGTACAAATCCTCCAGGGCCCACCTGTCCCTTTCAAATATGCGATACTGCCATTTGAAAGGTTTCCAGTTCATCTAGATAAAATAAATAAACATGCCCAGCTTTGTTTGAAGCTTCTCCATTCATTCTCTGACCCTCGTTCCTAAGTGATTAGGAGCAGCAGTATTACCTATCCATTTCCCACTGGCATGACATTTGCCCCAAGAATAACTAGTCACTTAATGGAGACCAGGGAAAGGAAAGAAGCAGGTGCCTCCCATGCATCTCCACCCTAAGCTGGACCATCGCCACAGGTCAAACACCTCCCCATGCCTTCCAGCAACCAGAAGTTTCTATAAAGGACCAACAAGCACCTCCCACCTTCCCCATGCTGGTAGAAAGTATAAATACTCACTGGTCACCCTTTGGCCATCAGTAAAATTCACCATCTTGAAAAGATGGAAGAGAAAGCATAGTCCAGCTAGTCAGTGAGCAAATCATTTCTTCAGTCAGTTCCTGAGGTCACTGTCTTGAGTGGGAGAGAATCCAAAAAGCTTCTAATTCCTACAACTCCTACCTCATTTCCCCCAGATAATGAACATGAAGACACCTGCCCTGTATAAAGGGTCTAAAGAAGTACTGTCATGGTCTCTGTTATCCACACTAATAATGACCCAGGTTTTAGTCCAGACTCATTCTCAGAGGAAGACAAAAAGATAATTCCAGTGAAGCTGGATAAATTTTCCTGTATTCCCAAGGATACACATAGAAAACATCCTCAAGATTTTTAATTACTTAACTGAACAATATACTCTCTTCAAAGAAAAACCTTTTTTGAGACTACTCAAGACCCAAGATGCTCAGATTTTGGCTTCGATAACTATTTGGATTAATGAATCCATTCACAGTCCATAAATTTCATTGCTTTGCATTCAAATGGCCCCTGAGTCTCAATGATTAAATTCCTGCTTTAGGGATTAAGAACGTGTTCACGGCCACAGAGTGAGTCAGCTCTGGAACCCTTTCTCTACCAATCTAGTCTCCTTCTGTAGCAACTTGTCAACACCTTCATCTGGAGGAGAGATACACACATACACACACTCTTCAAATTGACCTCACTCCTATTGTTCAGGCCCAGAAATCTATGGGCCATGAGTTTAGTGAAAAAACAAAAGAAACCTCCCACCAAAGAACATGCTTTAGGTGGAAGCCAGAGCTCACAGGTCGTAGGTACACCCAAGGAATTTCCCCCAGAACACAAGTCTCCTCCCTTGGTTCCTCATTATGTAACCACAGAGGTATTTAAATAAATCTTATTTCTATGCAAATAAGATATCCAAAAGTATTTTGAATTACTTATATCTATGGTGGCCCAAGAAGAAATACTTATTTCCTATCCATTTATGTATAGAATAGATGGGAAATAAGAAAAGGACAGCTACTCTCGTTTGGACATCTAATTAAAGTAGCCAAGGGACAGCAGGAATTCATTATTTAACAGTAAGTCCCAGCCACTGCCTTGCCCCTCTCAGTCTAAAACTGGAAGTTACGCTGCACCTGGTTGGCTCAGTCGGTTAAGCGTCTGCCTTCTGCTCAGGTCATAATCCCAGGGTCCTGGGATCAAGCCCAGGATCAAGTCCCGCGTGGGGCTCCTTGCTCAGCAGGGGAGCCTGCTTCTCCCTCTCCCTCTGCCCCTGCTCATGTGCTCTCTCTCTTGCTCGCTCTTTTCTCAAATAAATAAAATATTTAAAAAATAAAAAATAAACAAAAAATAAAACTAGAAGTTACATAAGCATACCAGAGGTGGTTTTCTGGGCTTGGTGTCCATACCCAAGCATCTTCTCATAGTGACATACACATGGTGGGTGTTCAAGACATCTATGATTATAATCATCTAGAACTTAAGACATTAAAACTAGCCAAGAGTAGAATTAGAAAAATCAAGTTCCAGGGCAGATACAGACTGTTCCTCCTAGTCTCCCAAATGCTCCTTGATCCTTCTTTTCTCTTCCATGCTTCCTTTCTGGGGGCCTTTGTAGTAATAACAGCCGGTATGCAGTATTTACCATGTGCTAAGTGGTTTACATAGTTACGTAAATCAATCAGCAGACCGTCCAATACAATAAGAACTATTACCTCGTTTTATAGATGAGAAAACTGGGATGTAAGGAACTCAGGAACTTGGGCAAGATCACACAGTGAAGAAAGAGCGGAGCTGCAAAGCTGGGTGAATGGACTCCAACCGCCAACCCCATTCTCAGGGGCTGCTCCCTCATTCAGCTCACTGGTTCCTGCACTTTCTGACTTAGAGTGCTCTGCACATACCCTCACTCTCCTCACCTTCCCAAGAACCATATGAACTAACTTGCATTTCATTTCAAGGTCTATTCTTCTTCCCACTAAGCTATCCTTCTGTTGTTGTTGTTGTTAAGTTTGCTTGTTCATTTCAATACACTCTACTCATTCTATAAAATGGGCTTCTGAAAATTGCAGTAACTTGCTTTAAGCAGACTGTTCTCAATTCGATACTGTTTTTAAATGTTCTGCATTTTTTTAAAAAACCCTGAATCAAGCTTCTCTTGCACCTGGGCAGGTTCTGTTTGCTTATTCACAGAAGGGCTGGTTTATGTCTCTGTGCCAACGCATAATAAATAATGAGTCGAGGCCTCCTGCCCCTGGCTGAGGTAGACAGTCCCGAACTGTAATGATTTTGTAAAACCCGCATTCCCTCCCTACCACACACAGCATCTACCCTGGACACCAAACAAGGCGGCTCATTATCATAAAACCACGAGGAACATCTCTCTAAAAACATTCCCTGATCTTAAAAACACAGCCCACTCTAGAGAAATGCCAGCAGGACTCTATACTGGGCCCTGAGCACCTGGCTCCCTGCCTTCCTGTGAAAAAGATCTGGGTGTATATAACCACAGCTCCAACTGGAACCAAAAAAAAAAAAATAAGCTTATTTTCCTGCGATTTCAGCTACCTCTTGAAGATCAAGAGCTGAACTGGCAACAACTAATAATTTTGACTTAGCTTCTTGCTAAAAGAGGATGCACTGCTTTTGGAAAAACCCTGCAGCAGGAGACCAAGGAGCTAGAAGCATGTAATAGGCAATGCACCAACTTGGGACAGAGAAGGGCTGCAGACCTCCTCCTGGCTCTGCAGCAGAGCCCAGCCAGCCTAGAGCCACACTTCTGAGCCTCGTGACTCAACCTCGCGCCTCTCAAGGACAAGCTGCTCGTGTTCGTGCCTTGCTCTCACCTAGATCCCAAACCCTTTCAACTCAACCCACCTCCAGTTTCACCTCTGGCTTATTCTAATTTTCATGAGACCTGAGTTCTCAGCTACTCCCCAAAAGAGTCTCATGCTCATCTCTTGGACCCCTTACTCTACAGCATAGGCAGCTATTGGGCTCCAAGCTGCCTTTGCCTCCTGGAATTCATCCTCTTCTGGCCACCCGTGTAGCAACCCAATGTGATAGGAACCCTACACTGGCAGCCGCTCACGCATCGCCCAACAGCAGGTCTGTCCCAGGCCCCAAGAGGGAGAACCAGAAAGTCACATTTTAAATGAATTCATCACAGTCTACCTTAAATTTAGATACTTTTTCTTTTTTTTTTTTCTTTTTAGGTATTTTTATCTCTACCATGCCCCCTCTAAGGGGGTGGGAACAGGAGGAGAGGAAAGGGAAACAACGAAAAGAGATAAGAAAGAAGGAGAATGAGGTGCCTGGGTGGCTTAGTCGGTTAAGCGTCCGACTCGATCTCAGCTCAGGTCATGATCCCAGGATCCTGGGATCAAGCTCTGCAATGGGCTCCCTGCTCAGCGGGGAGTCTGCTTCCCCTCTCCCACTGCCCCTTCCCCCTGCTCAGAGGCTCACTCATGCACCCTTTCTCTCTCTCTCTCTCTCAAATAAATAAATCTTTAAAAAAAGAAAAGAAGGAAGCAGGGGAAGAGCACCGCTATCCGTACCAGTGCCTACTACCTCTGGTGGCTTGGCTCCTTCTCTTTACAGCTCCTTTAATTCTTGCAACAGCCTATAAGGTATTATTACCCCCACTATGCACACAAAGAAACTAAGCCCTCAGAGATGTTCAATCGTGGGAGCAGGAGCCCCAGTCAGTCGGTGGTGGAGTTGGGATTCAAAGCCCAGGACTGCCTGGCCCCCAAGGCTCAAACACTTTCCTCTCCACTGCCTTCCAAGCTGTCTTCCACAACTCGCCACCTTTGTGGTGTCCTGCAGAGCACCTTCATCTAAGGGGCGAATAAAGAGGATGTGCTGAATGGATGCATGAATGGCTGATTCCAGCCTTCACGCCTTAATATTCTGCAACCCACACACTTGATTTTATTCATATATTCTGCTTATAACACGCCTGCAAAGTGCCTTGATAGGAAGTTAAATGTTGTACAGAAATGAGTCGTACCACATTGTATTGTATTTTGAGCTACTAGAAAAAACTACACACAAAAATCTATAAATAAAAAAAGTGCTGAAGCAGACTTCCTGATAAAAATTCATTTGTCATCTTGCTCCATTATATCCAGAAATGGATATAAATACAATAATCTAAGGAAAATCAAAGTTTTCACATTTTGTTAACCCTCGGAACGCTCACGTGTTTTCTGGACTGCCAAGGCAGTGAGTACTCATGCCGGAAAAGATGGCACAGAGGGTTTTTTAAGTTTTTATTTAAATTCCAGTTAACATACGGTGTAATATTAGTTTCAGGCGGACAATGCAGTGAGTCAGCACTTCCATACAATACCTGGTGCTCATCACAACAAGCCCTCCTTACTCCCCGTCACCTTTCGTGTCCATCCCCCCACCCACCTCCCGTTTGGTTACCAGCAGTCCGTTCTCTAGAGTTAAGAGTCTGTTTCCTGGTTTACCTCTCTTTTTTCCCCTTTGTTCATTTGTTTTGTTTCTTAAATTCCATGGTATGGTATTTGTCTTTCTCTGACTGACTTATTTTACTTAGCATAATACTCTCTAGCTCCATCCATGTCATGGTAAATATTCTTGAATGGCAAGATTTCCTTCTTTTTTATAGTTGGGTGATATTCCATTATCTCTCTCACAAGCGCGCGCACACACACACACACACACACACACTACATCTTCTTTATCCATTCATCAATCAGTGGACACGGGCTATTTCCATAATTTGGCTATTGTGGATAATGCTGCTATAAACACTGGGGGGCATATATCCCTTTGAATTAGTATTTTTGTATTTGGGTAAATATCTGGTAGTGTGATTGCTGGATCTTAGGGTAGTTCTATTTTTAACTTTTTGAGGAACTCCACACTGTTTTCTGGAGTGGCTGCACCAGTTTGCATTCCCACCAGCAGTGCAAGAGGGCTCCCCTTTCTCCGCGTCCTCAAAGATGGCACAGAGGTTATGAGCTTAAGTCGTACAGCCAGACATGGCAGGTATGAACTCAAGGCCCAGGCACAGAACTCACAAACTGACCTGGGGTAGTAATACACCTCTAAACCTTAGTTCTCTCACCTGTAAACTGCAAATACTAATAGTGCATGCTTCCTAAGGTGGTTGTGCTGATTCAATGAATGACTCACGGCCCACACTTAGCAGAGCAGCTGCTGTGTGGGTAAGTGCCCCTAAGTGTTAGCCATTTTTATCACCTGAGGAGAACTATAACGGAAGTGCGACAAGAAACCTGAAATGAATCACTTACCTTCGCAAATGTTATTACAAGCACTAAATTCACCTAAATCATCTGCTCCAGACTGTGGTACTAAAACGATCTACCCTGAAAGCAATACCATCAGCAATATGAAAATAATAACAATAACCACCAACAGTGATATTTACTATGTGCCAGGCACTGTTCGAACCACTTTCCAGACAAGAGCATCACACACAGTTGTGCCCAGCAGGAGGTGAGCGGGGCTGAAGTCCAGTCCACTCTCTGTTTACCGTGCCATATACCCTGGCATGGGGTGGTCCACTTTAGCAAATCTCTAACAAATGGAAGACAGAAGGAGAAAGTCACTTTTGAGAGTACCCAGGACCCAAGTCATCATTTCAGTAATTGCATAACAGAGTAGAGGAGTATGCCCCGAAGTCACCAGTGAACAACACGTATTACTAAGCTGCACAGCCATGTACCAGGTGGGAACATGAAAATAAGGCAAGCCCTAATGTTGGGTAGAAATAGTTCCCACCCACCTCCTCCCGCCTCCTACTTCCCTCTTCCTACATCAACTCAAATGTCCCCGTGTGCGATAATGAAACAAAATATCGTATTTGACCCCAGGATAACCAAATGTTGTATTTTGCATTGTCTAAAAACAACAACAAAAATTACGTGTGTGGCAAGGTAATGTTTCAGTAAGTGATAGGTTCCAAACACTGCACTGCAAACTCTAGCAAACAGTTACCATTTCTGTCCCTCCAGGAGGCACCTCCCCAGAAAAGACTCCTAAAAATGACTCCCAGGTATAAAGACGTTCATTTCCTGCCACCTCAAACATCTATAATCTCGGTCAGCTCAGGGGTTCTTGCCCAAACTAAAACCCCTCATCCTGGATATAGCTCTATACCTATCATTGTGGTTTAGACCCAGTATCAGCCTGGGAAGGACAGACAGGGGGACGCCACACCCTCACAAGCTGGATGTGTGAGGGTGAAAACAATACTCTTCCAGTTCCGGAGAAGCATCAGTTTATGCAGACAGGATCTGTGTAACTTTGTGATATGCTCGTAATCCTAAAAATAATCCAAACATCTTTCACTTAATCAAAGAAAAGTGATAATAAAAATTATCTATGACCTTTACACAAAAGTTATTCCTCTTACGCAGTTCCCTAAAGAGTCCAGATTTAGACCTTGGAAGAGAAACAGTGAAAAACAGATTGCCTTGTTTTAAAATTCCACCATGTAAAAATCAGAATTGGATGTCCAATAATTTTTTTTAAAGATTTTATTTATTTATTTAACACAGAGACAGCCAGCGAGAGAGGGAACACAAGCAGGGGGAGTGGGAGAGGAAGAAGCAGACTCACAGTGGAGGAGCCTGATGTGGGGCTCGATCCCAGAATGCTGAGATCACGCCCTGAGCCGAAGGCAGACGCTTAACCGCTGTGCCACCCAGGCGCCCCAGGATGTCCAATAATTTTTTTAACTTAGAGTGTTCTGCTAAGAGAAGAAACTCCTTGATAAGAGTTTGGGCCTATAATGCAATGCTCCAAACTCCTTTCTAACTATTGTTAATTTTACTTTAAAGACTGATGGTGTTTAGTTTACCATTATAATTAAATTTCACAGAAAATCTGTAATATTCTCTTATTCATTTGCAAACAATATGGCAATATTTTCAGTAATAATGTGTGCTTACATATATTTTCAGTATTTTTTTCTACCAAATAGCAAATTACATCTGACAAAAACACCAACACACCTTTGAATTGTTCAACAGTCTCAATGACTAACTTCATTCAAATTAGAATTTTGAAATAAGAAATCTTTTCAAAAACTCACAGAAGAAAAGTGCCTTTCAATGACGCATCTTGGAATGCAATAAAACATATTTCTTAAAGCTGGAATTTAACGTGGCCCTCTTTTAAGAAGAAAGAAAGAGAGAAAGAAAGGAAGAAAGGGACACCAGAAGCTTCTACTAGCAGGATAACATTCCTTGAGAAACACCTTTTATTATTGTTAGGACTACAAGTATCTATTTAGGAAATAGAGCAATTTTAAACACATTAAAAGATAAAAAAAAAAAATAAGCTTCTCCAAAGACATACCTAAAAACTTGAAGCTACACTAACAAAATCATATATTTACTTCATTAGAAAGTTTTTTAAAAATCATATATTTGAATATAAGAACGTGCAAAGTAAAAAGCCCATCCTTAAATCTCCTTTAAACCTCTAAAGCGATTCTAAAATGGTACCAAATCCATCATTTAAGATGGCTTTCACTTATTTTTAGGCCTTTGGTAATGCTTTTCACACAGGGTTGCCCTTTTGTAATAAAGTATTCCATGTCAAGAACCGAGGAAGTTTAATTCCTTTGCTACCTTAAAGGACAGAATAATGGCAATAAATGCCAGCCCGGGGTGATACACTATGCAGAGGAGGCCCCTAGTGGTGGAGCTGCTGCTCCAACTTGGCTTTATACGTTTTCTAAGACTGCTTTATCACCAGGGCAAAATCAATAGGTAATAAAGTCTACCCAAGCTTTGTTTCTTTAATAACCTCTATTAGCCCTAATATATAGTAGGGCCATCATTTAGAATCCCAAGGTCCTTTCATCAGGACTATATATATATATATATATAACTTCACTACATTCTGCATCTCCTGAAGCCCGTACGCGCTGCTAGGCACAGAGCTGGGCATGAAAACAGGGTACACAGGAGAGATGAGCGCCTCACACAGCTTCCTTTTATTTCTCTTCAACGTAATCATGTTAAGGACAGAGCTAGAACGATATGAGGACTGGGAAGTACAATTCACCATCATATGCCCTTGTGATGGGTTCTTACCCACAGGAAAAACCTGAAAACCTGAAGTATTGCCCACCCCAGCCTCGAAGGGTCAGCTCCTCGCTTTCAATATATATGCAGGACAGCATCTGACGCTCTTCAACAAAAGGAGGTTGAGTGAATGCACGAATGGAAAATAAGATTGCACAGGATTTTTAAATTTAAAAAAAAAAAATGTTGAAACATACCAGTGTTGGGGATTCTTGAAAATAAAGGAAGACAAAGGCAAGAGACAACATTTACGAAGTATTTAGTGTGCTCCAAACAGCGGGATAAGTTCCTAAATGCTATTTCATTCCGCCTAATACCTCCATAAGGTGAGGAATATTATTGGCATTTTACGAAATAGGAAACTACAGCTGGGAAAGGGTAAGTGACTTGCCCAAGGTTATACATTTGATAAACGGGAGAGGCTGCTTGGAGCCCAGGTACCTGGGATGGCAAAGCAAATGTTCCCTTTGCTGTAACTTGGTGAATCCCAAAGTTTGAGATTTTCCTTTGAACCCCATTAATACAGCTTGCAAGCAGACATATGAGATTTGGAACACAAAGATGAACAGAATTAAAGCATTTCGATTCTGTATAATTTAGAGAATGTATAGTATGGTAATTCGATGCAGAAGAATTATTAAATATTTATTGGGTAGGGGCCATCTCTTGCTTTCCAGGAACTGACATTCTTTGGGAACAAGATACAGGATCCCCTATCCTATTAAGCACTATTACACTTGTTCAAGGCACTATTTATGACTAAGGCTTTTTTTTTCCCCCCTATATGCTTCTATTTCCAAGTTTGAAAGACTTTTCTCCTTCCAATTAGCAACATGACAGCACCACCCAGGGCTTATTAATGCTCACGGTGCAAGTAATACTACAATAATTATGACTACCTTGTATGAACAGTGTTAACAAAATCCAAGAAATCTGGGAGAATTAAATTTAAATTTCTAGTAAAAAGATGTGAGAGAGCAGTTAATTATCTTTATTGTCTAGACCTATCTAACGACATTTAAGTAAAAACTACTCCAAGACTTTGAAATCAGAGTAAGAGTAGAGTTTGCGAAATAACCACCCTCGCGTTTATTCGTGTTTCCCAAGCCTCATTGTTTCAGCATGTACAGTGCTGTGAAAATCTCTTCCGCTCCCACCGCTCTTTCTTTGCACATCGATGGAAAGATAACTTCAAAATCACCGACGTAGTGCAGGTGCAGGAAGTGTCGCGGAAACAACTTCGCCTTCTCTTTGTACCGCTTTCCTCCTCCTCCCGGCCCTTCAGAACCCTCACCCCCAGACCATGCCCTCGAAAGGCTTCTCTCCACTGACAGCACAAAACACTTGCTCCGGATCGCGCCGACCCTCGGACACACTCCCCGCGGCCCCGCTCCAAGGCAGGCGAGCACGCTGCCCACCGGCCACCCTCGGCACGCCCCCTCCACCCTCTCCATCACGGCAAAAATAATACACCAATACCAGCAAAGTAGTCACGCGGGCACGTGTGAGGCTACTTTTTCAGTAGGTGTTCGAGAGAGCAATTAAACAGGCAAAGGCCACGAGAAGGGGTGGCGAAGCCAAAGTGGCCGAAGTGCGCAGCGGCCGCGGACCCTCCCCGGCGGCCAGCTCCGCGCCCTCGCGCGTCCACCTGAAGGCGCCGCGCCCTCCGCCGGGCCGAGCCGCCCCAGCCCCAGCAGCCGCCGCCGCGCCGAGCCCCCTCCCCCGCCGGCGCCCGCAGCCCCCCGCGGCCGGCGGACGGCGGGAGGCCGGGCGCGGCACCGTCTCCCCGGCGGCACGAGCCGCCCCGGGGTCGCGGGCTGGGCAGCGCGAGGAAGCGGCGCGGGGCTGTGCGGACCCGCGAGCCGCACCGACGCCCCCGCGCGGCTCACCACACCCGGCGGCCCCGGGAGGGGACCCGACTCACCCCGAGGCGCCCTCCGGGCAGCACGGCCGGCCCCCGCTGCTCCCAACGCCGCCGAACTTTCCCTCCTGCGCGGCCGCCGCGGGCTCGGCTCCACCTCCCGCTCCGGCAGCCGCGGAGCCTCCAGGGACCCGGGGGGCGGGGAGCGGCGGCGGCGGCGGGCGGGCTGATCCTCGGCCAAGCCCCAGCACCCCGCCGCCGGGTGGGAGCCCGTGGGCCGCGAGCCTGCGCTGCAGCCGGCGAGCGGGGGTCGCGCTTGGCCTCGCCCACCCGCTTCCCCAGCCGTCCCTCTGCAGTGCGTCCCTCTGCCCCGTCGGAGCGGGGCGCCCTGGAGGTAGCCTGTCCCCTCTCTGCAGGGGGCACGCCTGGAGACCGGGGGTCCCCTGCAGGTGACTGGCACTGAGGTCTGGAGAAGTTGAGGGAAGGGTCCGGGACACTGCGGCGCGGCCGGAACCCCAGGGGAGGGGTGGTCGGGTGTCTTTCCACAAGTTCGTGGTCCTTCCCCCTTTCTGGACAGAGTTCCCCAGACCCCTCCCTCTGTTTCCCTTGCCCTCCCTGGGCTGCCCTCCCCTCCATGGGCCGGCTGACTTACCAAAACTTTGTAAATTGGACTTAGGAGAATTAATCCTGTAGTCGGTGCCTTTGCGGCCCTGGTCAGTTTATAACATCATCCCTAGAGAACCTTTATTGACAGGGAAGGTCAGAAACCCTGTGGCTCTGCGACCCCACCACTGTGGAGAAGTGATTCTGTAGGGACCCCTGATGGCCACTGCGACGCCTAGGAGGGGAAAGGGGAGAAGGACGGAAGTCAGCAAGTGGTCTATGGAGTCATAAAAGCCCCTCACGCAAACATACACACCCTCAGGGGCCACAGGGGCCTTTTATTTGTAAGTGTTCCAGCACTTCTCTGGGGGGAGAGAGTTTGGGGGTATTATGTTCCCCAATTCTCACTATAATGGAGAAGACTAAGGAGGAATCAGCTGGAAGAGGTCATCTCGCCACTTACAGGTGCAACTTGCAGAGTCCCCCTGGTTGGGCCATAGAAGAACTAGAGCTAGAAGCCAATTCTAGGACTCCTGGTGCAGTGCTCCTTCCACCGCCTGACCAGCAGAAAGCTCAAAGCCTCATGTGGGACGTTTCCAGGCACCAGACTTCCTGTGGGCACAGGAGGCAATAGGCAGTCCTCAAGCAGCCAGCAAGCACTTATTTACCTGCAGGAAGCATCCCTGAAGCAAGCCTTGCTTCCTACCAGGACTCCCTAACACAGCAGGCTCATCCTTCTTCCAACCCATTCTGCCCTGGGACTTCAGGTGGCTCTGTACCCACCGCACCCCTGAGTGGGCTACTCACCCTTGTGACATAAGGCCCCCACAGCAACTCAACTGGGATTTCAGAAAGGAAAAGAATTCATTCTCAAATGAGTGAAAAATATAGCGTCTGTCTTGTTACTGCCCCCAAAATACTGCGAGGTTATGGCGGTCATAAATAAATGGCTAACTTAGCGTCCATGTACATGTAATTGCAAGTCACTGGCCAAGCCTCCTCCATTCACTCTCACAGCAACCTGGTGAGGCAGGTCATAAGACAATCCCCAGTGTGCAGATGGAGGGGCCACATGGGGGTTCAGTTAGTGGTGAGCTGTGCAAAGTTCAGAGCCTGTACAATCAAGCACTCTGGGTGATCAAGTGACCACTTCAGAGCCTTTCCAGACGTCACGGACACATTTCCACACCTTATGTATTGATAGGGGGGTTGCTAAAGCATCTATTTTCTTTCCTCCTTTTCTTCCATCTCTCTGTTCAGTGACGTCTCCAGAATCTCTATATAATAGGGCTTAAGGGAGGAATCGGGCTTGGAAGATGGGCCAAAGACTTGAGGAAGGGCTGCTGTGCTGGCAAACTCGTGGACTCAGAGTCTAGGTTCGCAGAGACTGGGCTGGGGAAGGTGGAAGAGGCAACATCATGGCTGCAACCGTCTCTCTTCTTGTCATCTAGAAGAAAAAGGGAAATCACTTCAGGATTAATTACATTTCCTTTAGGGGCGCATGACATACTTGTAAAGGTACCTGAAGAGGTTTTCCAAATATATCAGTGCAGCAATGTACGTATAATATGTATCAGTATGTCTATATGTCAAAAGTCTTCAAGCCAAAGCTAGCTAAGCATTTGGTGCCTCTAGGTACCTCCTGACAATAATTAGTACATGAAAAAATAAGGTAGTTGAAAACATCTTCCCTAGAGAACTTTTATTGAGGTAGTTGAAAAGTGATAAAACTACAAAATTAAGAGCATAATGTGAGAAAAGATACATTTTTCTAGGGGCACCTGGGTGGCTCAGTCAGTTGGGTGTCTGACTCTTGATTTTGACTCGGGTTGTGATTTCAGGGTCATGTGATTTCAGCCCCGGGTTGGGCTCCAAGCTCAGAGGGGAGTCTACTTAGGATTCTTCCTCTCCCTCTGCCCTTCTCCCCTCTCTTGGGCCCTCTCTCTCTCTCTCAAATAAATCTTAAAATTTTTTTTTAAATTTAAAAATACATTTTTCTGGAGGTACTAGAAAAGTAAATATTATTTCAATTACTATGTAGTAGATATTATTTGGATTATCCTTTTGGGGGCCACTATTACGAAGCAGGGTCAGTCAGTCAGCCCTAGTCTTCATTAGTAGAACCAGCAGTGAATGAGGGAAAAGGACAACCAGCTTGCCTCGCAGCTCCCGTTCTGTAATGACACCTTGAAGGATTGACACTGTTACCAGTAGGAGGATGGGTTCCTTTAAACTCCAAAGACCACAGGACCAGAATAAATAGGTTGAACGCCAGACCTAGATGTTAAAAACCAACTGTTAAGACTGAATTAAAAAAAGTTTTCTACATGGATTTTAGCTTTTAGCTGCAGGGTTCTTATATAAACATTTTCAGAAACATAATAATTTAGGAATCAGAACATGTTATCAGAATTTCCAAGCATATTATAAAGGCACTTCCACCTTCATAATGTGCTAGTAATGTGGTAACAATACAGAAATATAGAGAAAGTTCTGTCAATAAGTAAGGTTATGATACTGGACCGATTTTATCCCCTTGAGGGAAAAACTAGTCCATATAAAAATATATTCTAAAACAATACATAAGATGTCAAATGTGTACATTTATAAAATGCAAAATATATATATAATTATATTAATTTGTTATAAACATATACTCCATAAATATTAAATTTTAAGGGCAAAAGTATTTCGTAGTTCAAAGTCAGACTTAACCTTACCAGGATCCTTGAGAACCTTGACCCAGAGCCAACCAGGAGCTGAAGAGCAGTTGTAAAGCTTATTCATTAAAACTCAATTACTTTACTTTCTAAGAGAAGATCTCAGGCAGTCACTCAAGACATGTTGACTTTCCTTTAAACAGCTCTAGTAATCAGGGTTATCTGATTTCTTAGATCACAGCAAACGTGCTGTGTACTCAGAGGTAGCTCATTAGATGGCAGAGGTGTGTTGTACTCAGAGCATGAAGACCGGCCAGATGGCGCTACTGTGAGTGGTGAGTCATTGAGATAGGATCTAATTATATTCTAGAGTCTACTTCAGAAATCTTGAAAATATGCAATACAGTTCCAACTATGTTTTCATTTAAAATGAGTAAAATAAATAATGTGTGATGCAAAAAGGCAAATTTTGTTTTTCTAGAAAAGAAAAAAAAATCCCACATGTTGAAGACCTCACTCCATAAACACTGTTACTCAAACACAGTGGGGCTCCATTAAAATTTGTTGACTGAATCAGGGATGATTTTCACTTCTTTTGCACGTTTTATGTTCACATCTTTAGATGTACACCTCAAAATCAATGAGTTGGTTCATAATATTTTCAATCTTACACACGCCATTATCCTCGGGGTCAGGGCAGGAACAGAGCTAGAAGAAGGTCTGCTCTCCTCAGGGCGCCCCTCCCAAGCTGTTTTCTCCAAATGCCAGTTCCCGGGGTTTTGCTGTCCCTAGTGTAACAGATCTCCCAGGAAAGCCGTCTAATACACCAGGTGCTTCACAGGTTGACTTTTCCACGCTCCTTCTGTGCACTCAGCATTGCCACTCCCCCATCTCTAGAAGAAAACAAAAGGGTTACAGCGGAAACTGCAGAAAAACCCAAGCAGGGAAGCACCAGAGATTCGGCCACATCTGGTCTACATCCGCCTCACATCAAATCCAGACACCTAAACACAGGGCAGCTCAAAACCGTGTCCTTTCTTTCTATGGTAGTTGCAAGAATTCACGCATGTGCAGACCAAGCTTAGGCAGGCCTTTCTTTTTGAAAGCCAGAAACACTCAAATATGTCCCTTGGATGACTCAAATCTCCATGGCTTTCACTACAGCTTGAATTTTTTAACCCTGACGGATAGACTATTTTCAATTATTATTGTGTTTCTTTCCAAGCATTATTAGCATCTTCAAAAAAAAAAAAAGATAGGTCATTTAATGGGGCATCTGGCTGGCTCAGTCCATGGAAGGCACAACTCTCGATCTCAGGGTGGTGAGTTGAAGCCTCACATTGGGTGTAGAGATTACTTAGAAAAATAAAAGCTTTATTAAAAAAATAGACCATTCATCATTTAGGTCAATATCTGCAAAGTCCTGTCTGACCTCCAGGCCTCAGTCTGTGCCCTTTCACTGCTACAAATACACATGGTGACAATACATTCCCTTAAGAAGAGTATATGTTTCAACAATACACACTGTTGTAAGAATCTCTATTGCAGACAGTAGAAATAGGATGTATAAAGAGGTACTCAGGGATATTAGAACAGCAGAGCTACTGTATAAAATATTAACACTGAACAGGAATATGGCCTGGCCACAGGAAGGGCAAGTACAGTTAAATCAATAGGTCCAAACATAAGAAATGCCTACGGGGGAAGCAACGAGTAGGATACCCAGCAGAAGTGAAAAAGACATAGAAAGGCAATGATGATGATGTGGAAAACAAGCTGTACCAACTTCAGAAACAAGAATATTTCCTTTTCTTTTAAAGATTTTATTTATTTATTTGAGAAAGAGCACAAGCAGGGGGGAAGGGCAAAGGGAAAGGGAGAAGCAGGCTCCCGGCTGAGCAGAAAGCCCCACACAGGGCTGGATCCCAGGACCCTGGGATCATGATCTGAGATGAAGGCAGACGCTTAACCAACTGAGCCACCCAGGTGCCCCTCTTTGTCTTTTTTTCTCACATGTATCTCAAACCTGTGCACAAAGGGATTCATTTTATATGAGCACACACGTGTGCATCTGAGGACAAACTTTGCCTTCAAACCAGATGATACCAGTATCACTTCCCTTGCCGTATGAGACGTATTTGGCTTTACTGTAAACACAGCCAGAAAATGGTTTATTCAAGTCATTAGTCCTGCAATAACAGTAAGTGAGGCACTTAGTGTGTGCCAGGCACCATGGAAACTACAAAAATGATTAAGCCTAGTCCTTAACCTCAGGGAACCCAAAATCTAGTAGGAAAGACCAAACACAATATTACAAGAATTTGAAGGAGGGAAAGAGAGAGAGAGAGACCCCCAAGGTGCCCATGGATGGCTTCATGTTAGAAGTAGCTTTTCAGACAGATCTTGAACCTTGAAGAGGATTTTGACGGGCAGAGAAAATAGGAGAGAACCGAGGTAATGCCTGACCAGTGGAGCAGAGATGGGAAAGGACTGCGTATGTCCTGAAAATGGTGGTCCACAATGGCCAGAGCACAGGTGACATTTAGGGAGAAAGGTAAAAGCTTAAAAGTGGCTTGAGTCGAGATTATGGGGGACTTGGAATGCCAGATAAGGAATTTATCATATGAATTTTCGTGAGATGGGAATGTGTGTATGTGAGCAGACACTGTTAGTTACATCATCAGCAGGCTTTCCTGCTTGCTGGAAGAACGCGAATTATTCAGAGCCCACCACTGAGAAGTCCTGTGTGAGGCCCTAAAGGCAGGTCAGCTTGCCCCAGGCTCAGGGGGGAGGGGGTGAATTTTGGTTGGTTGAAGCCAATGGGAAAATCAGTGTGAAAAATGGCTAAGCTTATGGCATCTGTGGGATAGCCCAGAAGGAAGGGCTGGCTATCAATCAGCAATAGCAATCTGGAACTCAGGAGAGGCTAAGACCAGAGATAATAGAGAGAATAGGGAGTCTTCCACAGACAAAATACAATCATCGACATGAAAATGAAAAGAACTACTAGTGAAAGTACAAAAAATGAAAGAAGATGCCGAAAGCACAATGCAGGGAAACATTAGAGTTAATGGGCCAAGAAAAGACGTTCTCTAAAGAAAACTGGGAAGGAGTGGTGACAAGGACAGAAGAACCAGGAGGTGTCTTTGGAGCCAGAGACCTTCAAGACGAGGGTGACGGTCACAAGCATAAAGTCCTATAGCACCTACGGGGTTTGTTAAGAAGTTACTTTAGCTGTAGATGAGCCATGATTATCATTTCAAAAACCCAACAGAAAAGGTATATTTACCCACAATGGGACAGCATCAGCTAACTGAATATTAAGTTTTCCTATTTTCTACTAGAATCATATAAAATCTGTGCGGTCACACTGACATTTTACAACGGACCCAAATCGCTTCGCTGTTGATGACTTTGTAGGACTTTCTAGGATGCGAATGGTGACCCTGTCACCGTGCACAGAGTATCCAGCATATCATCAACCTTGGTCTTGAAAACAATAGCCAGAAAGCAGGAACAGTGCCTAAGTGCCTACATGTTCACTTGTCCTGTTTAGCATTACAACCATATCAGTAATTCAAGCAATAGGGTAAATTTATTATATCCCTTTGATAATGGTGTATCTTTGGTTCAAATAGGGACGGACCAGAGAAGAAATTTTTAAAAATAATAATAACGTGACTACCAATAGAAAAATCACTTTTGTTATAGGATCTCAAGACCTTTACTCTGCAGACCCAGCCATATTTAACCCCGAGTTTGTCCTAAACAAATATGGCCTCACCATATTTAGGATCCATGGCCCCAGTAAGGAGCAAGGGGTGCCATTGGACTTGCTGCCCTCAGTCTGTGTCCACTGCAAGCATCTGCCTGCCATCAGCTGCACCCCCGCCCCGAGCATCTTCCTTTCCCGGGCAGTATTAAGGATTGGGCTTGGTTGTCCGGAGATGTAAGTTCTCCTCTGAGAACAACCTATGCTCCAAAGCCTGTGTATCCAACCTGGGCCCTGATCCCTTCTTGGTTTGGTTTTTTGTTGGTTTCCTTTTTCAGTTTCACTTCCTCCACCTGCAATACTCTTCCTTAATGGAAGAATCCTGCTCCAACCCTGACAACTCCAGCGAAATCAAGCTTAGATCTCTGCACCTGAGAAATAGTACCATCTCTGCACCCAAACTCCTGCTGTCCACTCCCACCCCCTCTTACAGGTACAGCAACATCATTCAGACCAACGTCTGCTGGATGCCTTTGGGCACTGCGGGGGGACTGTTACTCTACTCTCAGAAGGACCAATTCTTCTATCTGTTCAAATAACAACGACAACAACAATATTACTATTGTTCAGATTTTGGTTTTTATCATATTCCAGGCACTGCTCTAAGCCATATATCTATTTATATACTGGCCACATCCCATGAGGAACCTAAAACTTAGGTTCTGTGATTTTCCTAAGGTCACACTGCTAGTAAGCCAGGGGGTCAGAATTCACACCCAGACCAGCTTCCTTTCCCCATGATACATCCCTGGCTCCTGTCTAGAAAACTAATACCATCTTTCAAAACATCATAGACAGGGCAAAAATAATAAAATAGATTCTTTGTGGTGGAAAAGTTGGGAGCCACTCATTTCTCTAACACTCCCCTCTGAGAACACGGTAAATCTAGAATTGGGATCTTAGCTCACCTGACTCTGAGCCCAGCGCTCCTTGGCTACGTTCTTTGTGTTCCTAACATTTGAAATAATAACTGATTAGAGTTATCAGGCGTGTGACAAAGTATTATGATGGAAAGTTAAACAAGATTTGAACTCATGGATCTGCTTTCTCAGTCATTTGCTTTATTCTTTAGTCACATGATACCGTGTCTTGTACTCTGAGGTGACAATCAACGTCACTGATGTATTCTCAATTCATTAAGCCAACAGATGGAGTCAGACTAAAGTGTTTACCTAACAAAATAAAGGAGACTTTTTGTTTCTTTTCCTTGTCACAGAACAGATACTTCTCGTTCCTAATTTTTTTTTCTAGCATCTTGGAAGACTACCAGTGCCAGGATCTATAAACAGTGCTTCCCTCCAGATAGATCTTTTATCTCGATTGAGCAGAGAGCGATAAACAGCTCCCTCACTGATAAAGAGCTTTTGAAGACGTTTACTGTATATACCTTCTGCTGTGCGCTGGAGAACCATGCCCAGGAATGAGGGGGAAAGGCTGCTTACAGCTGTATGTACAGAACTATTTTTTCTGTCATAGAGTGATCACAGATAAAATAAGAAAGCAAATCATTTGACAATACCACCTTGCAGTTGAATTTCATCAAAAGAGAACTGGGCATTTGACCATTAACTCTTGGGGTGTTCGCATATGTCGCCTCTTCCTGTGGGGAAGGAAGAGGCTGTAAGAGCCAACTTCCTGGGTAGTCTCTCTCAACCTGGAGCTCACATCACCACCAGCAAGGCTCATCCACTTCCAAGCCGGCCACCAAGCAACCTGCTCTGAGAAAAATTGGGAAGTAACGCCACATTTTGAAGCGATTAAGAAGCCGCCACACTTACACAGGCAAGTGTTTCCTAGTCAGGGTTCCCTGTGGTCCCCTCCTCGCAGAAGCCTCCTGCTTCAGTGAAGTTCTAGTTACATGTCACAGGACATTAACCATGGCCGTGCCATTTTAGATGGGGGGGGGGGTTGTAAAGCCTATTGGTATCATAATAGCATACCTAGTCTTACTTCTTGGATTGTCTTTCTCCAAAGGGACCACTCAGAGCCAGATAAATCAAGGGGACAGCCAGGCAGCTTTTTAGAGTAACAATCCATAAGAGGAGACAAACATATCACCAAAATAAATCAGAACCATAGCCCCAGTTAGCCTGAGTAAAATGTAATTGGTCTCAGTGGTCCTGAAATAGACAACATCCTGGAATGGGAAAATAAACACCATGCACACCCGTGCGCGCGCGCACACACACGCACACACACACACACAATTTATCTCTTGAGTATTTTGTCAATGCCTATGTGCTTAATAGCAACTACTTGCCTTCAGCTGGTTTTCTGAAATCAAGTAATACATGGCATAATGTTTACTGAAGTTAGTGAGTTTATTATCTAAAATTTTAAACCTTTTAACATACCTCTTAAGATGTTCTCTGGTTCAGAAAATCACAAAAGGAAATAGAAGTGCAAACAAGAACTATAGAAAAATGGAAAATAAATTCAAACAAATTTATCATCAACCAATGACGTAAATTCAATAAATGACTCTAACGTTGTACAAAGTGCGTTGCTGTACCCTAGTTTCTTCCCGCTCCCACTAACTAAAGACTAATCCTTTAAAGAATGTAATCTGAGTTGTGGTGCATTACTGGCTCACTCGGAGTGCTCACATAAAAATCTTGACCCAATGTCAGAACCACTCATGTGTTTTCACCATCAAACAAAAAGGAAAAAAAAATGGCCTCTGACACTTCAGAAAACAGTTTGGCAGTTTCTTTAAAAATTACACACATATCATCCATGTGATCCAACCATTTCACTCCTAGGTATTTACCCAAAAGAAAAAGAAATGCAGGGTGCCTGCGTGACTTAGTCGGTTAAGCATCTGTTTCTTGATTTCAGCTCGTGGTCATGATCTCAGGGTCCTGGGCTCCCCGTCCAGTGGACAGTCTGCTTCTCCTTCTCCCTCTCCCCCTCCCCCCATTTGTGTGCATGCTCTCTCTCTCCCCCTCTTAAGAAATTTAAATTTAAATTAAAAAAATGTCAAATTCCACTTGTTTATTAAAAACAGAAAAAGGAAAAAAGAAAAGGAAATGCCTGTCCAAACAAAATTAATACACAAATATTCATAGCAGCATTATTTTTAATAGGCAAAAGCTGAAAACAACCCAAATGTCCATCAAGAGTTGAATGAATAAAAATTATGGTTTTTCCCCCATTCTCAGGTTATAAAGAAATTCATTCATATTTCTTCTAAAAAAAAGAAGAAATTGTGGCATATCCATACAACAGAATACTACTCAGAATAAAGAAGAACTATTCACTCAACAACATAGATAAATCTCAAAACAGTTATGCCTAGTGAAAGAAGCCAGACCGAAAAAAAGTATATAGTGTTTCATTTCATTTATATAAAATTCTAGAAAATGCAAACCAATCTCCAGTGACAGAAAGAAGAGTGGTGGTTGCTTGAGTATGGGGTGGACAGAAAGGGGTAGAGGGAAGAATTACCAAAGGACATGAGAAAACTTTTGGGGGTGATAGGTATGTTCACAATCTTGATTACAGTAATAGTTTTCTCAAAACTTGGTAATGTCAAAACTTAGCAAATCGTACACTCCAAATACGTGTTGTTTATTGTATATTAATTTATGAAAATTTTTAAATAGGCCTCTGTATTCGAAAGAACACATTTTGTATCTTGCTTTCAGTTAATAATCAGGAAAAACTTTTGGAGACTAATTAAATGATCCCGATTTTTTTTGTTCAATGGCTAAAACATTGGTTCTCCAAATTTAGTAGACATAAGAATACCTGAGACGTTCCTTTAAATGTAGAGTCTTGTGTTCCAGACAGAGGTGTGCTGGAAAATATTTAAAAACTAGCTCTCCAAAAACACAAAAAACAAAACAAGATAGTCATTTGATGCATACATCATAATATATCTCGCCAATAAAATAGATTGTGATACACAATTTACAGATAACATATTCAACGTTTTTAAATTTTGTTTTTGTAAATTTCATGGTTTAATTCATTCTTACAGAGCGCTTTGGTTGATTTTTGCCAAACTCTATCTAAGGCCAGCCCATGGTTGCAGTTGACGAACAAGTGAATGAATATTAGTTAATATTTCCATTTACATGAATGAAGAGAAGTGAAGTGAAATATCATTTATGGATAATGTGAGAGATTTCTTTGCTGAATTGCATAACAGTTTTTTAATATTTCCTCATATTTTGTACTATTTATGACGGCCACAGACACGACACGCTTAAATTTAATCTGCATTATTAACATATTCTCCAGCACTTTCTGAAGTCTAGACAATAAACAAAACAACAACTCTGGTTGCTGAGTGAAATTGCTAATTTCCAGGGTATAAATGTCCCACATGGTGAATTTCAAGCTACCACTGAACATGCAGTTGAGGAGAGATGTCTGCCGCACACCATTATACAGTATTTCCACCACACAGAGACGATGGACGTAACCTCCAGAGCACAGATAACGGTACAGTGTAGTAAAGTCTGTAGAAAACCAGTTCTGAATATTTATTGCCTTTGTTTTTAATATAATTTACTTAATTGTAGGGGCGCCTGGGTGGCGCAGTCATTAAGCGTCTGCCTTCGGCTCAGGGCGTGATCCTGGAGTCCTGGGATCGAGCCCCACATCAGGCTCCTCCGCTGGGAGCCTGCTTCTTCCTCTCCCACTCCCCCTGCCTGTGCTCCCTCTCTCGCTGGCTGTCTCTCTGTCAAGTAAATTAATAAAATCTTTTTTAAAAAATTTACTTAATTGTAAGCTTATGTAATTTAATTTTTAATGATTTTTAGTAACTTTAAAATCCCTAAAAATTTAATAGTTGGTTCTAAAGAGCCAGTATAAATTGGCTCCAGCAAACCACTGGCTCCAGCTCAGCCCTAAGGAATTAGATCCTCTGGGACTAAAGGCTCAGGAATTTGCATTTTTAATATTTCCCAAGTGATTCTGATGCAAGAGATTGGTAGAGAATCTAATTGCATTTTTTTTCTTTTTAGCTGGTGAGTAGGTAATCTTCGTCGGCAACACATTAAGGGAAAGAATACAGGATTACAAGGAGCACTGAAGTTCCAGGTCTAGTTCTGCCACTAATTATATGGCCTTGGGCAAATCACTAACCCTCTAAATTTCCGAATCTAATGAGGAGGGAGTGGGACCAAGAAAGGATTGGTAGATGTAATTTTAAAAAGATTTACTTGCATACTATAGTATTTATGGGCTTCATAATCTGATATCTACGATTTGCTTTGAAATGCTTCAGGAAACAAAGAAAGAAAAAAGTTGAGCTGGGAGGTAGGTAAAATGAGATTGGCAAACTGTTTGGGTGATGAGAACATGAGGATTTATTGCACTATTCTACTTTTGAGTGTGTTTGAAATTTTCCATAATAAAAATTTCCTGGAAAGTACTAATAACTTTCCAAGATCTTTTTTATCTTTAAAAATATGTTTCACATCATCCTTGGGGTTCTGAATTATTTAATGGGACAGGGGTCAGAGATTAGCATCGACTACATATTTGATGCTCAGGAATTTGAATCTGTTTAGGAGTCTCAGAGCAAATCAATAGCTGTGCCAGGATTCTAACACCAGCCATCTGGGTTCCAAAGCCCGCGGGGCTCTTGCAGTTATACCAGCACCCAAGGGTGCTGCTCTGCTACTCCAGCATCAAATGGGACCATGGAGATGAGAAAGAGGGGGAGATGAGTATGTTGACTCAGACCTTCCAGGTCGAGCTTCCATATGCCATTCAAAATACACCCTGCTTCTAATGATGTGCAAAACTGGGGGCAAACATTAGCACAGGCAATTAAAAAGCCAGTCACAGAGAATCCTCTAAGCAGGCTCTGCGCTGCTGAGCAACTGCTTATATCACTCCCAATTCCACTGATCATTTCAGAAGGAAAATGGGAAAGAAAGGGTGAAATCATGTGGGTCAGCAGAGTATTTTCTGTTTTTCAACTAGGCTGGCAAACCTGATACAGAGTTGACTAAATGGTAAACATTTGATAAATGTATTTGGCAGAATCTAGGTAAACCTCAAACATGTTAAGCTATTTGTGCTAAATAATAGTAGGCACATTTAGAACTGTTGTGGATTAATATAGTAATTTTTGATTCACCTAATTATTAAAAAATTATTATACCAATAGTGCTTCAGAAAATTTTCAACTTGGGAATTTTAGGCCCCTGTTGTATAAGCTCTGTACAATAAAGTTAACTCCATAAGATAAATTGGTAGATTAGAATAATTTTAAAAAGCAAGGCTCAATTATGTGCTGTCTCCAAGAAACCAACTTTAAATACAAAGACATAGAGAGGTCAAGAGTAAAAGGATAGGAAAAGATAGACCATGTGAACTCTAACCAAAGGAAAGTTGTGGTTATATTAATAACAGATAAAGTAGCCTTCAGAACAAGAAATATTACCCAGGATACAGACAGGCATTACATAATTATAAAGGAGTCAGTTCACCAAGAAAACGTAACAATCCTAATGTGTATACACTTAAGAACAGAGGTTCAAAGTACAAGAAGCAAAAACTGATAGAACTGAAAGAATAGAAAAATCCATAATCCAGGAGCTCACCACAAGGTCTGAGAGCTAAGACCCACATTAAGTTGAATGCTCTGTAGGCGGCTAAATTGTCCCCCTTTTGGCACATACCAGAACGTGAAACAAATCCTTTCTGAAGAAATCATCCTGGGCTCAGGCCCCCATGATTCCAACTAATTAAAATCAGTCAAATCTTGGGAATGCAAACTGGTGCAGCCACTCTGAAAAACTGCATGGAGTTTCCCCAAAAAGTTGAAAATAGAGTTACCCCATAACCCAGCAATTGGACTACTAGGGATTTACACCACAGACACAAATGTAGTGCTCTGAAGGGGCAGCTGCACTCCAATGCTCATAGCAGCAATGTCCACAATAACCAAAC
Organism: Ursus maritimus; assembly: GCF_017311325.1. Classification (NCBI taxonomy): domain Eukaryota; kingdom Metazoa; phylum Chordata; class Mammalia; order Carnivora; family Ursidae; genus Ursus; species Ursus maritimus. The sequence continues at coordinate 1,418,608 of NW_024425341.1, forward strand.
TGTGGAAGGAGCCGAGATGCCCTTCAACAGATGAATGCATTAAGAAGATGTGGTCCATATATACAATGGAATATTACTCAGCCATCAGAAAGAATGATTACCCAACATTTGCAGCAACATGGATGGGACTGGAGGAGATTATGCTAAGCAAAATAAGTTAACCAGAGAAAGATAATTATCATATGATCTTACTCATATATGGAATTTAAGAAACAAATAGAGGATCATGGGGGAAGAGAGGAAAACCTAAAACAAGATGAAATCAGAGAGGGAGACAAACCATAAGAGACTCTTAATCACAGGAAACAAACTGAAGTTTGCTGGAGGAGAAGAGGGGGATGGGGCAACTGGGTGTTGGACATTAAGGAGGGCACGTGATATAATGAGCATTGAGTATTATATAAGACTGATGAATCACTGAACTCTGCCTCTGAAACTAATAATACATTATATGTTAATTAATTGAATTTTAAAAATAGACTTATACATATTTATTAACTTAAAGTGTTTATAAATACTGTAATTTTGATTAAAGGAGAAAACATTTCATCAGTTGAAAGTACAGAAAGGTAACATTTGTATATAAATAAATAATCCTACTGAAAAAATAAAAGATACTACAAAGCAAAACATAAAATAAAAATAAAATCAGCCAAATCTGAGTTCACAATGCAAGATTACCAAACATATAAGAAAATAAGCCACCATGACCAAAAGTCCAGATACAACAAACAATAAACTTAGAACTCCAAGAACTGTAGTAGTAAGATTATCAGACACAGAATACAAAATAAAGAGGGAACAAATGATATAAAAGAAGGACAAAAATGAGCAAGGACAAAGCAACAAAACGTAGAATGAGTCAACAATTTTTTAAAGGAGCCAAATAGATTTTTAAAATGTAATCATTGACACTAACGTTTCAGTGGATGGGTAAAATGGCAGATTAGAAGTAGTTGAAAAGTGAAATGACAAACTTGAGGATAGATTGGGAGGTAGCACAAACTGCTGCAAAAAGAGATAAGAAAGTAAAGAACGTGTCAGGTACCAAGCGGCATGAATGAAAATAAATCTAGGTGCACTTGGGTGGCTCAGTTGGTTAAGCGTCAGCCCTCAGCTTAGGTCATGATCCTATATCAGGCTCTCTGCTCAGTGAGGATTCTGCTTTTCCCTCTCCCTCTGCCCCTCCCTCCAACTCGTGCTTGCACTTGCTTGTTCTTCTCCATCTCTCTCAAATAAATAAATTAAATATTTTTTAAAAAAAGAAAGAAATCTAATTCTAGACACATTTTGTGAAACTGAAGGGAATCAAAGAAGACCTTGAATGCTCTGATAAGTAACCATATTATTTATTGCCTAAACTGGAACAGATGCTTAGAGTCAAAGAGGGCATTCTTCTTTTTCTTTTCTTTTTTTTTAAGATTTTTATTTATTTATTTGAGAGAGAATAAGCAGTGGGGAGGGGCAGAGAGCGAGAGAGAAGCAGACTCCCTGATGAGCAGGGAGCCCGACACGGGGCTCGATCCCAGGACAAAGAGATCAGGACCTGAGCTGAAGGCAGACGCTCAACCAACTGAGCCACCCAGGTGCCCCCAAAGAGGGCATTCTTAATCATGATCTTAAAACGACAGACGTAACCTGGGCTGCACCGGGTAAACCTGGAGGCAAGGTCACCCTAGAAAGCAGCCAGTGAGACAAGATCACTTCCACAGAACGGTAGTTAGACTGACAGCCGACTTCTCACCCACAACAATGGAAGCAAGAGGACTGCCAAACAATATCTAAAAATTACCTAGAACAAACCACGGACCTCGAATTATGAACTCAGAAAACTATGTTTCTAGAATAAAGTTGAAATAAAGACATTTTCGGAAAAACAAAAACTGCAAGTTTATTTCTAGTTCATGTTCACTGAGGGAGCTTCTAAAAGAACATCGGGGGAGAAGAAAAACAAAAACAAAAACCTGCTGCAGGAGGAAAGTGTGCGATGTAAGAAGGCACAAAGAAACAAAGAAATTGGTAAACGTGTGAGTGTGTGTGTACCTAATGCAGATATTATCCATATAAAATAAAAAATGTCAGGGGCGCCTGGGTGGCACAGCGGTTAAGCGTCTGCCTTCGGCTCAGGGCGTGATCCCGGCGTTATGGGATGGAGCCCCACGTCAGGCTCCTCTGCTACGAGCCTGCTTCTTCCTCTTCCACTCCCCCTGCTTGTGTTCCCTCTCTCGCTGGCTGTCTCTATCTCTGTCGAATAAATAAATAAAATCTTTAAAAAATAAAAAAATAAAATAAATAAAAAATGTCTAATTTGATGGGTTAAAAAAAAAGAAAATGAAATGCTGGACAGCAGTAGCACATAAATTGAGGAAGAGTCATCAGAAGCAAATGTTCTAAGGCTCTTAAATGACCCTAGGAGAGAAAGATGCTGATTAACTTTAGATAAATTTATATGGCAAATTCTAAAGATAACCACTAAAATAAAAGAAACAAAGTATGTAATTGCCAAACTAGTGGAAGAGGTAAAATGGAATGAGAAAGCTCAATCAAAAAAAAAAAAAACACACAAGAGTAACAATTAAGAAGTCTGAAAATAGCAAGTATTGGCAAGACCGTGGAGTTACGGGAATTTTTATATACGCTATGGAAAACTCTCTGGCATCATCTTAAGCAACGTGAGATGTGTATATGGCACAACCCAACACTTCCACTCCAATGTGTATAGTAGAAAAACTCACATACATATGTATAGAAACAACAGTATTTTTAGCAGCACATTCATAATATTAAAAACTAGAAACTAGGGCTAGAGCTGTCATAAGAAAGCACTAACGAGAGTCTTAAACATCAGAAATTTATTTTCTTACAGTTTGAGGGGCTAGACCGCAGAAATCAAAGTGTCAGCAGGTTAGGTTTCTTCTGAGGCCTCTCTTCTTGCTTGCAGATGGCTGCCTTCTTGTGTCCCCACATCGTCCTTCCTCTGTGCCTGCACATCCTTGAATTTCCTCTTTCTAGGACACCAGTTAGATTGGATTAGAGCTCATCCTACAGCCTCATTTTAACTTAATCATCTCTTCAAAGACCCTATCTCTAAATCCAGTCACCTTCCAAGGCACCGGGGGTTGAGGCTTCAAAATACGAGTTTGGGAGAACACAGTTCAACCCAAAACAAACTCAAATGTATATCAACAGGAGAATAAATAAATTCTGTAATAATTACTCAAAGTAGTGTTATACAGCAGTAACATAATAAACAAGAACGGCATGTGAGAAGATGGATAATGTTGAGTGGAAAAGGAAGTCACAGGAGACTACCTCCATTGTGGTAACTTTTTCGTATGGGAAAGAAAAGAAAAACTAAACGGTATGTCATTTTAGAATATATACATATGATTCACTATTTTTAAGGCAAAGGATGATAAAGATAAAAGTCAATATAGTGGGGCACCTGGGTGGCACAGCGGTTGGGCGTCTGCCTTCGGCTCAGGGCGTGATCCCGGCGTTATGGGATCGAGCCCACATCAGGCTCCTCCGCTATGAGCCTGCTTCTTCCTCTCCCACTCCCCCTGCTTGTGTTCCCTCTCTCGCTGGCTGTCTCTATCTCTGTCAAATAAATAAATAAAATCTTTAAAAAAAAAAAGTCAATATAGTCGTTAATGTCTTGGGGAGAAGCAGGGGGATGAAACTCAGGAGGAGCTCGTGGTATCGGTAATGCTCTAATTCACAAGCTGGGTGGTAGACTTAGGAATATTCACTTAATACATTTTATATACATGTGTACAGGTCTACAATATATACACATATATAATTACTTTACATATTGCTTTGTATATATCAACTATTGTTCAATAACATTACATATTAAAAATACCTCTAATGGGGGAGTCTGGGTGGCTCAATCGGTGAAGTGTCTCTTGATCTCGCTCAGGTCTTGATCTCAGGGTCGTGTGTTCAAGCCCCATGTTGGGCTCCACACAGGGCATGGAGCCTACTCCAAATGACAACAACAACAACAAAATACCTCGTAGGATAACATATTTTCGCAAAGACCTATTTGGAAGTGGATGCTAGCCTACTTATACTATTTTATACTTGCCCTAATTTCTTATTATATCCTTAGAATAATTTAGCAGAAGATGTAGAATTATAACGTCTTTGTAGAGAACAGAATGTGTCTCTTTTCCCTTCTTTTGTGGTTCAAATACAGTACAGTTGGGATTTTACCCCATGGTCACAGCAATAGCACAGTCTAAATCTACCTTTTGCTTTTAATCTCCTTATCCTTGAAAATTAATTATTGTAATAGTATAATCATACTGACTACTTTCTTTAGAGCTCTTTTTTCTACCTCAACACTACTGACAATTTGGACTAGGTAATTCTTTGTGGGGGAAACTGTCCTGTGTTGGCGTAAGATGTCAGCAGCATCCCTGGCCTTTACCACTAGATGTCAGTAGCACACCCCTACCCCTCACCCCCAGTCATGACAATCAAAAAATGTGTCCAGCAATTGACAAATGTCCCTTGGGACAAAATCGCCACTGTTTCAAAACCAATGTTCTAGAGCATTCCTGATGCAAATAAAACTAGAATACCAAATGCTGGAATTACATTTTCTCCTATCTTATTCTACTTTCCTATCTTGCTAAATAAATCCCTATTTTGTTCCTTAATGTAAGATCTTAGCCACCAAAACAATGTTGACCACATTGTGCCATTGAAACACTGATAAAGAATGTGATTTTTAAAATATTTCATTTCACAAAAGAGCAGTGTGTGTAGAGTGAAGGCACCTGAACAACTGTGTGGTCCTGGTAACAAACCTTAAATTTCAATCTTTCACAGCTGTGGATAAATCCATGCTTTTACTTAAACTTTCGCAAATACATCATGGGACTATCAAATACCATATAGAAGTTTTTCTTTCTACTTTTTCATGTAAACCTCATTATATATTGAAGAATATTTATTAGAATGGATTTATCAGAAATGAAATTATTGTTTCAAGGTTATGAACAGTTTTGAGTCCTTAAATGTGTTGCCAGATTGCTATACCAAAGGGTTGCACCATCTACCATCTCTGATTTGAAATAATACCACTTACTAGAGAACACTACTAAAACAATAAGATTTTTTTCTATCCACCTTGAAACTATTGGCTTTCTCAGTTCTTTGGAATGCTTTCCAATTTCTAAAAACTCAATTCTAGAAATCCAATTTCTGAAAGGAAATTTCTTCAACATGATAAAGGCAATATACAAAAACAAAAGAAAACAAAGAAACAACCAACCCAGGGCTAACATCACACTCAATAATGAAAGATTTTCTCCCAATCAGGAACAAGACAAGTATATCCACTTTTGCCACTTCTACTCCACATAGTCCTGGAAGTTCTCACCAAAGCAATTAAGCAAGCAAAAGAGATAGGCATCTAAATTGGAAAGCAAGAAGTAAAGTTATCTGTTTTCGGATGACATGATTTTATATGTAAAAAAACTCTGAAGATTCCACACAAAAACCTGTTAGAACTGATAAATGAATTCAACAAAGTTGCAGAACACAAAAATCAACATGCAAAAATTGGTTCAATTTCTGTACACAAACAATGAACATTCCAAAAAAGAAATTAAGAAAGCAATTCCATTTGCAATAGCACCCAAAGAATAAACACTTATGAATAAATTTAACTAAGGAGGCAAAAGACTTGTACACTAAAACTAGAAACACTCTAGAAGGAAATTAAAGAAGACATAAATAAATAGAAAGACATCCTATGGTCATGGAATGGAAAATTTAATATTGTTAAGATGACAATACCATCCAAAGTGATGTACAGATTCAGTGTAAGCCCTATCAAATTCCCAATGACGTTTTTTGCAAAAATAGAACAATCCAACTTAAAATTCATATGGCATCTCGAGGGACCCCAAATAGACAAAACAATCTGTAAGACAAGAACAAAGTTGGAAGTTTTCATACTTCCTGATGTCAAAACTTACTACAAACCTTCAGTAATCAAACAGTGTGATATTGGCATAAGGACAGACATAAACAAATGGAATAGGACATGGATCCCCAAAATAAACCCTCACATATATGTTCAATTGATTTTTTTAAAGATTTTCTTTATTTATTTTAGAGAGAGAGTGGGGGGAGGGGCAGAGGGAGAGAGAGAATCTCAAGTAGACTCCTGCTGAGTATGGAACCCGATGTAGGGCTCTATCTTACAACCCTGAGATCATAATCTGAGCCAAATCAAGAGTCAGCCACTTAGCCAAGTGAGCCACCCAGGCACCCCTGGTCAATTGATTTTTTTTTAAGATTTTATTTATTTATTTGAGAGAGAAAGAAAGAGAGAGCATGAGCAGGGGGAGAGGGAGAAGGAGAAGCAGACTCCCAACTGAGCAGGGAACCCGATACGGGGCCCGATCTCAGGACCCTGGGATGATGACCCAAGTCAAAGGCAGATGCCCAACTGACTGAGCCACCCAGGCACCCCTGGTCAATTGATTTTTGACAAGGGTGTCAAGACCATTTGATGAGGAGTCTTTTCAACAAATGGTGCTGGAAAAACTGGATATCCTCATACCATATACAAAAATTAACTCAAAAATTAACAAAAATTTAATCAAAGACCTAAACTTAAAAGCGAAAACTACAAAACTTTTAGAAGAAAACAGAAGATAAATCGTCATAGCTCTGGGTCTGATAATGATTTCTCGGATATGACACCAAAAGCACAGGCACCAAAAGAAAAAATAAATTAGACATCATCAACATTTAAAATTTTGTGCATAAAAGGACTCTTGCAAAAGTAAAAAGATAACCCATGGAGTATATTTGCAAATCATACATCTGATAAGATATTAATATCCAGAATATGTAAAGAACTCTGACAAATCAACAACAAACAAAAAAAACAAAACAAAACAAAAAACAATTCACAACTGGGCAAGGGCTTAAATAGGTATTTCTCTAAGGAAGATATACAATGGTCAATAAACACATGAAAGAATGCTCAGCATCATTAGTCATAGGGAAATAGAAATCAAAATCACAATGAGATACCACTTCACACCCATTATGGAGGCTATTATAAAAAAGAAGAAGAAGAAAGGAAAGGAAAGGAAAGGAAAGGACACATATTTGCCAGAATATGAAAAGACTGGAACCTTTGTTCATTGCTGGTGATAATTTTAAATGGTGCAGCTGCTATGGAAAACATTTTAGCAGTTCCTCAAAAAGTTAAGCAAAATCATCATATGATTTAGGAATCCCACTCCCAGGTATATACCCCAAAAAACTGAAAATGGGGTAAGCATTCCCTGTTCTGCACTGACCTTTATCTGCCCTGCCCTTGCCCTCAACCAACACTGAAAGGTAAACACCTGAGCTGAATTCAAGCTCTTAACTGAATGCAAAAAAATGAATAATCTTATTTTTTTAAATTTTACTCCATGTTTAATATACGTCCTAAATGATATATAGTACTTTTGGGGCACTTGGGTGGCTCATCAGTTAACCATTTGGTTCTATTTTCTTTTTTTTTTTTAGATTTATTTATTTATTTGAGAGAAAAAGAGGGCACAGGTGGGGGGAGGGGCAGTGGGAGAGGGACAGAGAGAGAATCTCAAGCAGGCTCCACACTCAGAGCGGAGCCCGATGTGAGGCTCAATCCCATGACCCTGAGATCATGACCTCAGCTGAAATCAAGAGTTGGACATTTAACCAACTGAGCCACCCAAGCACCCAACCATCTGACGCTTGATCTCCGCTCAGGTCTTGATCTCAGGGTCATGAGTTCAAGCCCTGCATTAGGCTCCACACTGGTCATGGAACCTACTTTAAAAAACAAACAACAACAATAAAAGAGATATAGTACTTTTTTGTTTTCATTAAGCAAATTCTCGGGGAAAAAACTTTTCACAGGCATGCACACAGAAACTTTTTTGTGTTTCGTATGAAGAGAAATCTATTCTTACCAATGTATAACCCTTATTTTTATGTAACACTTTTTTTAAATGACATTAAATTATACACAAATCAATAGACCAAGAAACACCAAAAAGAGGTCCTCTTACACTTCAGAATTTAAGACACAATAACGGAGGTACTGTAAATCACCGGGGAAGACTGGGATTATGCGGCCCATGGTTTGGGGGGCATTGGGCTCACCATTTGGGGAAAAAAATGCATTTAGATTATCATCTCACAAAATACATATCAAAATTAATTTCTTGTAAAACTAAATTGCATTTAGATCACCACCTTATAACATATGCCAAAATAAAAATCATAGTAAAAACTAGCAAGATAAAGAATTTAGTATTTATTGAGCCTCTAAATGAAAAGTCCTTTTTAAACGGAAATGAACTTTTTTTTCAGTCACAAAGGAAAATATCAGCAAATTTGACTGCAACCACAACAAAGGCAAAATCAAAGCCAAATAGCAAACAGAAAAAAATATATATGCATTTCTAGCAAGCACAAAAGACAAGTTCTTCATAAAGAACTAATAACAAACTCATTCCCCCTCATTACTACCACCACCACCACCGCCACCACCAAAAAAGAGCCTAACTCCTAAATCTTAGAGAAAGGTCTGGAGATGTACATACCAAACAAGCCCTGGGAGAGTGAGATTAAGGAGATGCATTCTATGTTGTTTTAATTTTACGGTAAGCATTTAAAAAGACATACATTTTTGAGAGTAAAATACAATATCGCAACAGATAAATTATTCATTATAAAAGGAAATAATAGTAGTAAACATTGGTAAGTGATTAAAGCCAGTCATAATCAAAAAGAAACTAATGGAATACACACAAGGATTTTGCTTCTATCAAATTAGGAAAGAGTATGAAACATAATTCCCAGTGCAGTCACGCAACTCTGTCAGCAGTATGAATTGCCACGACCCTTTGGTAAGGCAATTTGAAAATACATTTAAGAGCTCTAAAACTATTCATTACCTTGAGCCAATAATTTCCTTTCTGACAAATCTATTCTAAGAAAAAAATCCATTCTAAGAAATAATATATAAAGAGCTTCATAGGAAAAAGTAGAAATAATAAATGTTCAACAATATGGAAATGAGTAAATGGATTCCATACAAGCATTCGATGAAATATTAAACAATCAATAAGAGGACAAAGACTTCAAAAAGACTATCTGATAATGGACTATAAAAATGACATCAAAAATTGGGTAGCATCACAGAAAAAATGTTTACGAAAAATCAGAATTCAAAACTGTTTATACACTACAATTACAGTTACATACTTTTAAAAATACCTACACATGGAAGGAAAGGAACAGAAATTAATATTATGAATGTTACCCAGAAAATGATTGTGTCTTCATGCAAGTAAACTCTTAACCACAGGGCAAGCATGTAGGCAATATTCGGTAGAGTAGCCATTAGAATTGTTCTGATTATCATGGGCTATGGTTTGTCTTTATTTTTAATAAGCTTGTGTTACTTTAAAATAAAAACTAATCCTTTCAAAAACATCAGAAACGAAATATTAGTGACTTCTGGGTAGCAGAATTGTGGGTAATTTTTACACTCTTTTTTGCTTGTCTGTTTTCTCTGAATTTCGTACAAGACACATGTATTGCTCATATAAACTTTAAAAGGTTTTAAAGTTTTTAAATTTTTAACACATGTATTTAACATGTGGTTTTTACTGATTTGAAAACACTGCTGTTCTTAAAATCACCCTGAGCCAATTTACAAAATTATATTCATTACAATATGTTGCTATTGCTCAAGATACGTGTCCAGAAAGTGAGATTTACACTTTTTACCCCATACACTTCCGTCAAGTTTTACATTTGTATACTGGAAATGTGTAAATATATTACCTGTGTAATTTTTTAAATAATTTAAAAGAAAACCCAAAGGAAAAAAAACCCTGCTTTGTTCTCAGACTATAATCAGGGCACACAATATTCTTGCTAAAAAATTAATTCAGTAACAACTCAACTAGTCAACTCAAACTAGTAATGTCAAACAGATACATAGCTTTTAGGATGGAGATTACTGTGTTTGGAAGGTAGCTCAGAAAAAGGAAAAAGCCAAGTAGCCAGCTATTTCTTCGTTTTGTTGTCTTGGTAACTAAGGCAGCTGTATGAGCTGTTTTCTATTATTTTCCAATTCTGTCACAGAAAGAAAATTTTCAAATGGGAAAGCAGATGTGCCAAGGGTATAATTAATCTCCCTGCAAATGGCCCATTAAAATAATGTCAGTGGACATAGGATGAAAACGAATCCAAACAAAAGAACTAGAAAAATACAAGCCTAAAGCCAATGAGTGTTTCACATTTGGTTCCGTTGACACGGTAATACGAAAGATTTTGCGACAGGCCAAAAATCTCTAAGGCTGGAATCTAGGAAGGCCCAGGCAAGCTTACCCAAAAAACGGAGTGGGAAAAAGCTTCCTGGGGCCAAAAGCGCTAATACAAAGGAACCCAACTCCCACTGGTGAAAGCTCCAAAGAGGAAACGGTATGACTTCATGGGCTAAGTCCTTCTAAATGGAGCCTGTTTTCAACAGCCGTGTGTAAAATGAGAAATGAACTCTACCAGAAGTGACTCATGAAGAAAGCACAGCACTGTGAACAACTGCGCCTACAGAGCCACGTGGGGGTGAGGACGGGCCCCCTGCGCTCACACATCCACAGCTGCTCACACAGGGCAGTTACCATCAGCCACACGGATCCCTCCAAGGTCAGTGAGGTGGACCTGCAAGCACACACGGTCTGCTCTTAGATCGCTCCTTGGCTAGTTTCAAGTCAGCCTAACTTGATGCGACTGGAAATGTTAACAACCTTTTCCGAGGCTTTGAGGGAGTTAAGACAGATCAGGGATCTTGTTCTCTACCTTCTTCTTTTTTTCTTCGCTCTCCACATTGCCCAGCACAGATGGATGATTTCTCTTTTAGTGAATCAATAAAGCAGCTGGGAAAATGTCAGAGATATTGGTTAGCAATTCAAAAAGAGATGTCCTCAGATTCAAGTAATTAATACACAAAACAAGCAGCATTAATATCTGGATAGGTTAGCTTCAAAAAAAATCTTTTAAGTTAAAAAAAATTACCTCAGGGCACCCCAAAAACCCTACATTTTCAATTACCCTTTACCCAGGAAGAAAAAACTTTGAGTGTAATTATAGGCCTTTTTTTTAATATTTAAAAATAAAGTTTCTAGTTATTTTTCTTATTGCAAAAATAAATCATGCTCATTGGTCTCCCCTCATAAGGAAGGAGGAGAAAGACTTGGAGGAAGAGGAGGAGAGAAAAAAAAATGGGGACAAGCAAAAGGAGAAAAGAAAACGAACCCAATGAGACCCAGTCTCCCAGAGACAGCCACTGTGGACCATCCTGACATATGCATTTCCAGAGTCTCTTCCTTGCATGTACAAATTTCCCCCCAAAATACATTATTCATAACCTTTTTTTTTACTTAAAAATGTATATTGTATTTTCCTCTTCTTTCCCTTCCTTTCCCTTATTGAACAATTTGGTTCACAAGTCATGAGATCATTATGTGAGGCCCAGCAAGACAGGCCTGGGTGTGGTTGAATGTGAGGGGTGCAGAAGGGCAGGGCCACCCAGAGTGCAGGATGTCAGAATCCTGGGGGAACAGCGGGACAATGGGGACAGGGGAAGTGACATGCGGCCTGGTGGGAAGTGTCAGAAACCGAGTAGGTGAGGAGGACATCAGCATGAGGGACAGCCTGACGCACAGTGACCCCTCTCAGGGACTTGGAGCCTAAGCAGGGTGAGGAGGGCATCTGTGGGACGTGGGACAGCAGCAGTGTGGGAGGTTGTCTGCACACATACAGGGGATGAAACTAATAAATATGCCGAGGATAATGGGAACCAGTTTTCTCACTGTTTAGACAGGTACTAATATGAAAAGGGAGAAGAGTAGAACAAAGCTTGTGGTTGTATACTGAAATTGGAGAATTTATGGTTTTTAATATATATACTTATTTATGAATGTGTATGTATACATTATGAATGTATAAATGTCTAAATTATACTCCCTTGCTCTGGGAACAGGGGACTCCCAAAAATAATGAGCATACCTAGCACTTGGAACTTGATTTCCAAATACCATTCTACATGCTAAAATAACCTGGGCTCCTTGAGAAATGGCCAATTCTAGGACCAAAGCAAGGGAAAAGTGTTGTATTCATTTCTGACATTGCTGTTAATAAATGACCACACACACTTTGCTGCTTGAAACAGAAATTTATCCTCTCACAGTTTTGGAATCCAGAAGTCCAAAATCCAGGTGTTGGTAGGGATGTCCTGTGCCTGGAGGCTTTAGGAAAGAATCCTTCCTTGCCTCCTCCCACTCTGGTGGCTCCAGAAATTCCCTGTGGTACATCACTCCAATCTCTGCCTCTGTCTTCACATGGCCTTCTCTGTGTCTCTGTTTTCTCCCCTTCTATCTCATAGAAGGACACCTGTCACTGCATTTAGGGCCCAGCAGATAACCCAGGATGATCTTCCTATCTCAAGATCTTTAACCTGATTACATCTGCAAAGACCCTTTTCCCAAATAAGTTAATATTCACCAGTTCTGAGGCGTTGGACATGGGCATATCTTTCGAGGGGGCTACCATTCAACTTGCTCTAGACAGAATGGTTCTGGAATACCTTGTTGTGCTGGAAAGTAAGGAAAAGCTCACAAATGATGGGGACATGTCAAAAGAACATAGAAGACATCATGAAAGGGTTCCAATTGGCCAAATATGGAACAAATTGAATATCAAATAATAACAGTAACAAATTATAACCCAAAGAATAAAATATGTCCAAATAGATATAAATAAATAAATAAATAAAGGAGAGTTTGATGAAGAATAAGTTTACATAGTGTCAATGTATCTTTCCACAAAATATTTACCAATGACAAAGTGAAAAAAAGAGTAATTTTACAGTGAAGAAAGCCGACAGACTCTACCTTAATGAAATACCCCAGTAATGAGACACGATGAAGTTGTATGCTATACCACCTGATACAGAATGCAATGGGAAGCATCACTTTCTGAGATCTTCTTGCCAAAAACATATTACTAATCTAATCAAACAAATCCCAAGTAAGGAACATTCTAAAAACATCTGCAAAGGTGTCATGAGATCAAAGAAAGACAGAGGGACTATTTTTTTTTTTCCCTGAGGGACTATTCTTGATTGAAGGACACTAAAGAGACATGACAACTCCATGCAACACGTTGTTCTGAACTGGATCCTTTTGCCAGGAAGGACCATTATTAGGACAATCATAAAAACCCGATTGGGGTCTAAGGTTTAGATAGCAGTAAGATAACGTGATGGTTAATTTTATGGTCCACTTGGATGGGCCACGTTGCCCAAATACTGGTCAAATATTATACTTAATGTTTCTGGAAAAGTGCTTTTTGAATGAGATTAACATTTAAATTGGTGGACTTTAAGTAAAGCAGGTTATTCTCCAAAATTTGGGTGGGTCTCATCCAATTAGTTGAAGGCCTTCCTTGAGCTAAAAAGGAATTCAGCCAGCAGAGGACCTTTGTACTTGAATGGGACTTAGACTTTTCCCTGGGTCTCCAGCCTGCTAGCCTACTCTACACGATTGTGCGAGCCAATTCCTTAAAATACATTTCGATATATCTATACATACACATTCTGTTTCTTTGGAGAGCCTTGACTAATACTACCAATAGTAATTTCTTGATTTTGGTGGTTGTGTTATGGTTACATAGGAGAATGACCTACACTTAAACGCAGTAAACAAATATTCAGGGGGTGAGGTGACATTATGATGGCAACTTACTTTACAATGGTTGAGGAAAAAAATATTTACTGTTCCTATAACTGTTCTGTAAGTTTGAGATTATTTCAAAATGAAAAAAGTTTTCAATTCAACCGTACAGTTTTTAAAAAGTGTATTGTAAACACTTTTCACGTCAGCAAGTCCATTCATGTAACATCATTTTAAATGATCGTATACACTGGATGTATATATCATTGCTCGTTTAACCAAATCTTCTATTGTTGGGTATTTACATTCTTTCCAACTTTGCATTATTTCAACATTATTATAGTGATATATCTGAGGATATTCTTAATTACTTCCTTCACACAAATTTCCAGAAGTGGAATTTCTGGGTCAAAGGCATTCATTTGAAACTTTTGCATACATAAATTGCCAAATGGCCTTTCAAACACCAAATTCCTTTGCCTCCAACAAACCTACACCACTACTTTAAGCAAAATGATAGGCCACTGCTCAGCCAAAACTCACAATTCCTGAAATGCCCTAGTCTAGCTCTCGAAGTATCCAGACTCCAACTTCCACTTCTCTTTCCCACCTCAAATACATCTCCTCCTTAACGTGGAGCTGCCATGCCAGCCAGACGGTACTGATATTCAAAACCCTTCAAAGCGTAATGCACACATGTGGACTTTGGAATCAGACCTATATTGGAGTACCAGTTCAATCACTTATTAGAACCAGCTAGTCTACTTTGGAAGAACTACTTACCTGATACATAATTTTAACCATATTATATGCTTTTTTTCCCCCAAAATTCTAAGATCAAATTATTTTTAAAATAGGAGATTGCAATGCCCTGTGTGTTAGTCCAGGTCCTCTGAGAAGTAAATACCAAAATGGTATTAATATGTGAAGAAAACACCTGTGGGGAAAATGGGGAGGGAGCCAGGAAGGCTGAGAGAGCCATCAGACTTGGATGCAAGGAGGAGGACCCAAAAGAAGGAAAAAGGAGGGAAAGTGGAATGCAAATATCTTAGAGCACAATGGCTGTGCAGCAAGGCCTTTGAGGGGCCCTCAGGCCAAAGTCAGTTGGCAGGTGGGCCAGTGTTTCCCTGGGATAGGATACCTCAGCATCCCAATAAAATATTGTGATTTCTAAGAAATGTATCTTTGGTCTTCGCCCATGGATGCTGGCTCACAGTTCCCAAAACCCTTGGGTCTTTCCTGAATGATACTAGTAATGGGAGCCTTTTGTGTTACAATATTTGGTCTCTTGTCTTCTGTTCCTGAAAATGCTTCCAAGCCATAAAAGTAAAACGGGTGTCTTGTTATTCAAAACAAACCCCTTTCCAACACTACTGTGTTTATGTTAAAGAAGTGACTCTTGGACATCCCCCAAAGATGGGGGCTGGTTGCCAGGGGAACCAACCCTGAAGAGAGGGTTGGAACCTTCAGTCCCACCTTCTGATCTTTGGGGAGAGGAGAGAGGCTGCGGGCTGCAGGCTGAATCAATCACCAATACCCAGTGATTTAATCAAGTATGCCTTTATAATGAAGACTCCATAAAGACCCAAAAGGAGACGGTTTGGAGAGCTTCCAGGTTGGTGAACCAGAATGTTTCCACATGCCATCATGCTGGGACCCAAACTCCAGGAGGACAGTAGCCCCTTTGTTCAGGACCTTGCCCTATGTATCTCTTCATCTGACTGTTGATTCATATCCTTTAATATCCTTTGTAAAAAACTGGTAATCTAGTCAGTAAATGAGTTTCCTGAGTTCTGTCAGCCACCCTAGCAAATTAACTGAGCCCAATAAGGGGGCTGTGGAAACCTCTGATTTATAGGCAGTTAGTCAGTAGCACAAGTAACAACCTGGACTTGCAATTAGCATCTGAAGTGAAGGGCAATCTTGTGGGACTGAGCCCTTAACCTGTAGAATCCGATGTTATCCTGGGTAAATAGTGTCAGAATTGATTGAATACCAATCAATTTATTGGACACCCAGGTGGTATTGGAGACTTGCTGGTTGGTGTGGGGAATCCCACCCCACCCCCTCAACCCATGTTGGAATTGGGTGCAAAACCCTTCACCAAGCTGAGTAATCAGCTTGGAGCAGTAATGGATGTCAGGCACGGCTCTGGCCCTAGTGCAGTTATGTTTGGGTGACAAGGCACAAGGGTGACAAGGCACAAGCCCGTAGCCACCATACCTCGCTTATCCCTGTGCCTAGAGGTTTCCAAATGGGAGCAGGGCAACATTTAAGCCCAATCAGGGGGGTCGGCAACCCATACTTCAGAACCAGTTCTATCTCTTGGGAGAAGGAGATAAGGAATTCTATTTTTCTAATCAGGAAAAGATTTGGAGGACCTCTAGGAAGATAGTGACAGAACTCTGGAGGACCATGAAAGAAGATTAGAAAAAAATGAAGAAATATACTCTTCTTCCAAATGGAAAAGTTCTTATGTTATGAAAATATCACTTTTTCCAAATTATTTGCCATTCCAATCAAAAACCCATAAAATCAATGAACTTATTCTAATATTTATCTTAAAGCATAAATGGGTAGGTATAGTTAAGAAAATGCTGAAAAAACTGGATAGCAAAGAAAGGTTTTTACACTTACCCGATGGGGAAAATTATAAAATTTAGTCATTAAAATAATGTGATGGTGGTCATGGAAATAGAGAAACAGGTGGAAATTATTAGAGTGCTTAGCAACAGAACTAAGTGCAAAGAATATTTAGTCTATGATGAACGGGGCTCTTAAATCAGCTCTGATGTAACTGACTAAACGGTTTTGAAGACGGCTATTCGGAGAAATAAAAGCAAGTCACTAAGTGTCACCAAACCCCAAAATAAACTAGAGATCGCTTACATTTTTTAATGTACCAAAAAAAGAGTAATAAAGTACTAAAATGTACATGAGAAATTACTTATCTGGGTTTAGAAGGAAGAAAGCCCTTTTGAGCATATAAGAAGAGTCATAAACCGTAACATTAAAGATTGACAAATTTGATATACCAAAATTTAAAACTTCTGCAAGTCAAAAAACTCCAGAAAACATTCTGGGAAGACTGCGGTGGGGAAGATGAAATAGTTTTGGAGACTTTCTGAATCCCCACATAGTAATAACTAGATGACATAGCCAACGTTTACAATAAATCTAGGTGACAGGATATTCCCCCAAAATCCCAAATGCAAACAGATAGGGACAAACCAGCAACAGCCACAGTTTCTGCAGTGTATTAACATCTTTGCAGAAGGATGTCCACAATAGCTAAATCGTGGAAGGAGCCAAGATGCCCTTCAACAGATGACTGGATTAAGAAGTTGTGGTCCATATATACAATGGAATATTACTCAGCTATCAGAAAGAATGAATTCTCAACATTTGCTGCAACATGGACGGCACTGGAGGAGATAATGCTAAGTGAAATAAGTCAAGCAGAGAAAGACAACTATCATATGATTTCTCTCATCTATGGAACATAAGAACTAGGAAGATCGGTAGGGGAAGAAAGGGATAAAGAAAGGGGGGTAATCAGAAGGGGGAATGAAGCATGAGAGACTATGGCCTCTGAGAAACAAACTGAGGGCCTCAGAGGGGAGGGGGTAGGGGA
Organism: Ursus maritimus; assembly: GCF_017311325.1. Taxonomy (NCBI): domain Eukaryota; kingdom Metazoa; phylum Chordata; class Mammalia; order Carnivora; family Ursidae; genus Ursus; species Ursus maritimus. Next base: position 1,435,996 of record NW_024425341.1, read on the forward strand.
ATGGGATAGGCTGGTGATGGGTAGTAAGGAGGGCACGTACTGCATGGTGCACTGGGTGTTATACACAACCAATGAATCATCGAACTTTACATCAGAAACCAGGGATGTACTGTATGATGACTAACATAATATAATAAAAAATCATTAAAAAAAAAACATCTTTGCAGAAGGAAGCAGACAAAAGCAAGAACAAGGCATTTATCGGATCTGAGAATAGTAACACCATAAAATAGCAAATAAATGTTCCCTGTGAAGTGCAGTAGATCACCTTGAGAGCAAAAACTAAAACTGAACCCCCATAGCAAGTGAGAGCGAGAATCCATGTATAGGCCTAAAAGGGATCGAACCATCAAGACCCTTCACATTCTCAAAACTGACCAGCTACTGTTCCCTTCCAGAACTGGACTTGACACCAACGAGAAATTGTTTGAAATGGAGTCAAAATTGAGCAGGATACTGACAATAGAGGCAAAGGAAAAACAAGGCACAAATAAAATGAGAGGGAGAACTGAGCCAGGACATTTCAGAAGGCAAGCTGCCATATTTTTCAACCTACACAAAAATAACAGAAGAGGAAGACCTGTGAACTTAGAAAAGCGTGACTGAACCACTCCTCCTTTAAAAATTTCAGGAAAACTAATTTCATACAAAAATGAGCAGCTGACAATGATCAGGGTTAAAGCCCATAAAAAATCCCAAATGAAAATAAGGAGCAGAATAATATTCCTATGATCAATGAAAGCACTCCAGAAAGATATGCCCACAAAACATACTTTTATCTGTTATTTTGTAATCCAAAAATGTTTAGGCTCTTTAGAAATATAGTCAATTGAACATCTGACTTATGAGGGTAAGAAAGTTAGATTATCATCAAACTTTTTTAAAGCAATGCTATATGCTAGAAATAAATTTAAGATATGCAAAGAAAATGTGATCCGAAGACTTTATACCCAGAAAACTAACTTTTAAATATAAAGAGCTAAAAAGACTGTTATCAAAACAGAACTCAGGAAATAACTTTCTCAGGAAATAATTTTCCCATGAGCCCTCCCAGAAATATCTTCTAGAAGCTTCAGACAACCAAAATTACTAGAGAGACATTGACATAAATATTGGCCATGAGCATTAAATATATGGTTACTTTAAAACCAAATCTAAGTGAGGATAAAGACAAAGGTTATAGTGTTTAGTAGCTCTATACACTATATAGCACTAACACTAACCATTAAAAAATGGGGGAAGACTGGGGAGAGCATAACCAAAAATTTTAAAAATATTTTTCAGTAGCCATTGTAGTGATAAAAGATTAGCATTGTTATTCTCAGATTGCTGTGTATAAAGCAAATGTGCAATATCAGACATCCTAATTCTATCATTCCCTGTGTCTTTGAGAATCAGAATAGTCAGCATAGAAGGGGAAAAATACAGTAATGTAGAAGAGATTTAAAAATTCTTATTTCGTAAATACTAAATTTCAAGTGGAATATATAAGATAGATGACAGATAGATGATAGATGGATGATAGATGATACATAGAAGATAGATGATCGATAGATAGATAGATAGATAGATAGATAGATAGATAGATAGATAGAGTTACTAGATCTGTCCACTGAAAAGGTTTATAAACAGTAAGCATCCAAGTAGCAATGGGCATCCATCAAATCCAGATAGTGATCTTAAAATACCATCTCCACTAAGTCGCAAAATGAAACAAAGCAAATTAACAAAAAACAAGGGTTCTTGAAGTGATGGCTGACAACAGGTCTAAATAGAAGATGTAGAAGATAAACCTGGAACATCTTGTCACACCAGGTAAAAGGGAATCTGCCACAACACAAAATATTATTTGGGAAGGTCCCAGATCAAGATGGCACCACAGCAAGCTCCTAAACTCAACTCCTCCCACAGCCACGTAAAATCTACAGCTACATATGGAACAATTGCTTCTGAAAGAAATCCAGAAGCTAACTGAATCCACACATTGGGTGAATGAGAAAATATCCACATCAAAACGGGTAGAAGAGACTGAGAAACGATCCCACCCTAAACCCATCCCCTGCACAGTGACATAGAGTCAGGAGGAAACTCACAAATCCCGGCTTCTCCCTGAAGAGTAAAGGATTTGGACCAACATCTAATGCTCTGACTTTTAAGACTTCCACCTAAGAGATGGGCCCCCAAAACATCTAGCTCTGAAAGCCAATGGGATGCGCAAGATTATAACAAAGACACAGTTCTTAGAGGGCTTGTGAGGATTCACAGTGGCTATCCTTCCAGGCCTCAGAACAGAGGCAGCACACTGAAACACCCAGCCTTTCCCTGAAAGAGGCCTATTTGCATATCTTAAAAGCCGCAGCCTGAGAATCGGGCTTCTAAATTAACACAAAAGTAGGGACTGACTCCCGTCCTCTCCAGAAACCAGGGAGGCTGATGGGTGTCCTCTTTGCCCTCTTTCTCTGCTCCACTCCAGGTTATAGGTAGGTACGTCCCTGAAAGGAGCTTGTGCATGTATCTGGTGCCCTTGCTTCTGTGGATGCTGCCCAGAGGACCTAGCTCTAAACTGCTTGGCCCTGGTGGCCAGCAGGACTTATGCTCCTAGGTCCCATAGGATTGTAACAAACAGAGAAAATATTCTTAACCAGCTATCACCCCAAGTCTGAGTGCAGCGACAGCAGTCAGAAATACCCAATTCCTGGGACGCCTGGGTGGCATAGCAGTTAAGTGTCTGCCTTCGGCTCAGGGCGTGATCCCGGCGTTATGGGATCGAGCCCCACATCAGGCTCCTCTGCTATGAGCCTGCTTCTTCCTCTCCCACTCCCCCTGCTTGTGTTCCCTCTCTCGCTGGCTGTCTCTATCTCTGTCAAATAAATAAATAAAATCTTTAAAAAAAAAATCTTAAAAAAAAAAAGATGAGAGAAGAGTGATGGATGTATTAACTAGTTATGAGGAATCTTCATGTACAGTTGACCCTCGAACAACACAAGTTTGAACTGTGAGGGTCCACTTACATGCAAATTTTTTTATAAATACTATACTGTATTGTAGATATAGTTTCTCTTCCCTATGATTTCTTAATAACATTTTTGTTTATTTTATTAAAATAATACAGTATATAGTACATATACCATACGAAATATGTGTTAATCAACAGTTTATGTTATTAGTAAGGCTTCCACTCAGGAGTAAGCGAGTAGTAAAGTTTGGAGAGAGCCAAAAGTTATAGGTGGATTTTCAGTTGTGCAGGGTGTTGGCACCTTAACTTCCATATCATTCAAGAGTCACTGTACGTGTATATCAAATCATCATGGTGTACACTTTTTTTTTGTTACTTTCAGAGGTAAAATTTAGTAGCATATAACACCCAGTGCTCATTACATCAAGTGCCCTCATTAACACCCATCACCCAATTAACCCTTCCCCGCACCCACCTCCCCTCTGGCAACCCTCATTTGTTTCCTAGAGTTCAGTGTCTCTTATGGTTTGCCTTTCTCTCTATTTTCATCGTATATTATTTTTCCTTTCCTCCCCCTACGTTCATCTGTTTTGTTTCTTAAATTCCATGTATGAGTGAGATTATATGGTATTTCTCTTCCTCTGACTGACTTATTTCACTTAGCATAATACCCTCTAGTTCCATCCATGTCATTGTAAATGGCAAGATTTCATTCTTTCTGATGGCTGAGTAATATTCCATTTTATATATATATACACATATACATATATATGTATATAGATAGATAGATACACACCACACACACACACCCCCCACATCTTCTTCATCCATTCATCTGTCAGTGGACATCTGGGCTCTTTCCATAGTTTGGCTATTGTGGACATTGCTGCTATAAACACTGGGGTGCAGGTGCCCCTTCAAATCACTATGTTTGTATCCTTTGGATAAATAGCTAGTAGTGCAATTGCTGGGTCATAGGGTAGCTCTATTTTTAAGTTTTTGAGGAACCTCCATACTGTTCTCCAGAGTGGCTGCACCAGCTTGCATTCCCACCAACCGTATAAGAGGGATTCCTTTTCTCCACATACTCACCAAAATCTGTCATTTCCTGACTTGTTAATTTTAGCCATTCTGACAGGTGTGAGGTGGTATCTCATTGTGGTTTTGAGTTGTATTTCCCTGATGCCAAGGGATGTGGACCATTTTTTCATGTGTCTGTTGGCCATTTGTATGTTTTCTTTGGATAAATATCTGTTCACATCTTCTGCCCATTTCTTGACTGGATTTTTTGTTTTTTGGGTGTTGAGTTTGATGAGTTTTTTCTAGATTTTGGATACTAACCCTTTATCTGATAAGACATTGGCAAATATCTTGTCCCATTCCGTGGGTTGCCTTTTAGTTTTGTTGACTGTTTCCTTTGCTGTGCAAAAGCTTTTTATCCTGATAAAGTCCCAATAGTTCATTTTTATCTTTGTTTCCCTTGCCTTTGGAGACGTATCTAGCAAGAAGTTGCTGTGGCCCAAATCAAAGAGGTTTTTATCTGTGTTCTCCTCTATGATTTTGATGGATTCCTGTCTCACATTAAGGTTTTTCATCCATTTTGAATTTATTTTTTTTAAAGATTTTATTTATTTATTTGACAGAGAAAGAGACAGCCAGCGAGAAAGAGAACACAAGCAGGGAGGGTGGGAGAGGAAGAAGCAGGCTCCCAGAGGAGCAAGGAGCCCAACGCAGGGCTCGATCCCAGCATCCTGGGATCAGGTCCTGAGCTGAAGGCAGACGCTTAACAACTGAGCCACCCAGGCGCCCCCTTTTGAATTTATTTTTGTGTATGGTGTAAGAAAATGGTGCAGTTTTGTTCTTCTGCGTATTGCTGTCCAGTTTTCCCAATACTGTTTGTTTAAGAGACTATCTTTTTTCCATTGGATACTCTTAACTGCTTTGTCAAAAGTTATGTGCCCGTATAGTTGTGGGTCCATTTCCAGGTTTTCTCTTCTGTTCCATTGATCTATATGCCTGGTTTTGTTATATTTGGCCTCTTCCACTCCCTCTCGTTGCAGTCATTCTTCCTTGTTAAACACTGGAATGGGGAAAGCCTTTCTAAATGGTTACATGAATATACCAGGATTTATTTACTCATTCTGCTTTTGAAAGACATTAGGAGTTATTATGGATAATGCTACTATGAACATTATTCTATATGTGTTTATCACACAGGAGCACATATGGTGTTGAGTAAATATTTAGGAGTGGAACTGTTAGATGAAATAATACGTGGATCTTCAGTTTTAGTAGATATGTCAGTTTTCCAAATTGCCTGTAACCAACTGACACTCTCATGAGCAGAGTATTGGTATTTTTCATAATACTGGTTATTATCACTCTTTCATAATTTTAATAGTCATGGTTATATAGCAGTATCTTATTATTTTAATTTGCATCTTCCTTATTTCTGAAGGACTTATTCGTTGTTTAGACAAGCCTGGTTTAATCTCTTGCCTACTTTTTTTCTGTTGGATTGTTTCTCTTTTTCTTTTAAAGTATAGAATACAAGAAGGGAAAAAAGTTTTTAAAAAAACAACTGCACAGATATTCAATCATGATAATAATAGTTATTTCTGAGTGATGGAATTATCAGTGATTTATATTTTCTTCCTTGTGCTTTTCTGCACTTTTCTAATTTCCTACACTGATTATGTATTATTTTCAGAACATTAAGTGTTGCACCATTTTAATGAATAAAAACAATGGGTTTTTGCAAAAGATACCATCTAGGGAATAAAGATTGAATGCCGAACTGGTAAATTTATGAGATATTTGGGTGATTTATGGTAGTGATTTTCAAATGATTCCAAAGTGTTCTATAGCTAAAATTGAATAATAGTGCCCTTTTCCAATTTTCAGTGGTTTCCTTTATGTTGCTTAATGCCTTAGAACCAAATTTAATACATTAAGTTTCCAAACTATACATACATCAATGAATTATTAATATGCCAAATAGGATTCAGCAAAAACAAGTTATGGGAGAAGTATGAACCATAGTTAGGAAAATCATACTCTTATATCAAGAAGAATTTCTGCTTTCACTCCCATCAGAACTCCTATTAATGTAGCAGCTTCTAAACTAAAAATATTGGCATTCTGACAAATCAAAAATTAAAAGGCTTTAGATTTCTCATACTCTGCAAAATTAAGTATCAAATACTGATTGAATAAAACTATTCCCTGGGTACCTGGCTGCTCAGTTGGTGGGGCGTGTGAGTCTTGATCTCGGGGTTGTGAGCTCAAGCCCCACACTGGGAGTAGAGATTACTTAAAAATAAAATCTTTAAAAGAAAACTGTTCCTGGGGCGCCTGGGTGGCACAGCGGTTAAGCACCTGCCTTCGGCTCAGGGCGTGATCCCGGCATTCTGGGATCGAGCCCCATATCAGTCTCCTCCGCTATGAGCCTGCTTCTTCCTCTCCCACTCCCCCTGCTTGTGTTCCCTCTCTTGCTGGCTGTCTCTATCTCTGTCGAATATATAAATAAAATCTTTAAATAAAATAAAAATAAAAAATAAAAGAAAACTGTTCCCAATAGTGTGTAACATAAAGAACTGAAACATGATGCATAACCTCAAAAAGCTTGGCATTTCATTGGGCAAATCAAGCCCTTATGAAAGTAACAAAATGCATGATAATGTATGAATGATGTCGCGAGTCAAGGAAAACAGAGGTAGAGGTAAGACAAAGCCATAAGAGAATGCCTAATACAAGAGGAATATAAACTTAGGGTAAGTATTCTTTCCTTCTACCTGAGCACTCTGTCCCACAATAGATGCCACCACCCAGCAATATAGGAATTTTTATCTAAATTTATGCTACCTTCTTACTGTTATCATAGTGGCAGATCCATGGTTTTATGATGGTCTCCAAGCTGCAACTCCCCAGGATCCCAATCCTTTCTCTGTTGCTTTGTTATGCTCTCCATCTTATTTATACAGACAAATGTGCTTTCTTTTAGCCAAGGTACCAAGTGTGCCCTTGAATAATCTGGAATATAATTTGAAGCAGCCCTTAAAATGTTATTGAAAATTAATTTCCAGGAGCACCTGGGTGGCTCAGTCAGTTAAGCATCTGCCTTTGGCTCAGGTCATGATCTTGGGTTCCTAGGATCAAGCCCCATGTGGGGCTACCTGCTCAGAGGGGAGACTGCTTCTCCCTCTCCTTCTTTCCCTCCCCCCTGCTCATGTTCTTTCTCTCTCTCTCAAATAAATAAAATCTTTAAAAAAAATAATTTCCAATTATCACCCTCAATAATTCTAAATTCCACATAGCAATTTGCAGTCAGTTTTCATAAATGTTTAAGTGGAATTTTGACACTGAGAATTTAAAATGAACTGTTCCCGAATGTAAGACCAAATAAGCTTGGGCTGTCAGGGAAGATGGTAATGGAGGAAGTTCCAGGAATTTGTCTCTCCAGCTGGACAACATTGCATTGGCAAAATCTGTCTTGTGTAATCATTTTAGAATTCTATAGTCTATTTAAAGACTTTCAGCTTCCAGGGGACAACGTGCTGGGTAAATTGTGGTTAGTTGTGATCAATTTCACCCCAATACAGTAGTAGCTGCACATCCTCCCACTCCCAGCCCCATGGCAGGCAGCTATACCAGTGTTTCTGGAGTAGCTTGCAGGAGCCAGAGTGAGCAAAAGGACTTTGTCCACCAAACACCAGGGATCAGGGTTCTGACCACCAACTGCTGCATCTGATGATGAAAATGTAGACACAGAGGTGGGCAGCCACTGTTGGCAACTCCCACTGCCATCATTTCATGCTCCTCCAACTGAACCAGCTTCCAGAAGATTTAAAGAGACAACAGTTAATTTATTTTCTTCCTTTTCCCCTTTTGCCCCTTTTGGAAGTCAGACATTTAAAGATTAGTTACATACACAGGAAAAGTTAGAAAGTCACTACACATGCCCGAGATGCAGGCTCAGAAAAGACCTGAAGAGACCTTAAGTTACACCTCAGGTTGATCCCTGACACAGACACCTAACAAAACAATTTGTAAAGAAACAAACCAAAACAGCACACCCTGGGGAAGGAGGAAAATCTGATTTCCAGAATTACCATATTATAAGATTTAAATGTCCTGTTTTCAATTAAAAATCACAAGGAAAAAAAGAAACAGGAAAGCACATTAAAAAGAAATAATAAAAAAATAAACAGAAACTATACCTGAAGAAGACCTGCTATAAGAGGTGCAATTTATTTCAAACAAACTAACAAAAAAAAGGCAAAATGACAATATAGTCATAGTAATTTTTTAGAGTAAGTTCTGGTTCTGGCCTTGAAGAATTAGTTCAAATTGCACTTAATACTCCTTCTATAAACAACTAAAAAACTAGAAAACATATAAAACAACTGTGTTCAAGCACTGACCAGTATCCAGCATAGGGTTACAATCCTGCAGGAGGCACAGTAGGTGAGCTCCAAATCCACCCGGACTTTTTCTCTGAAGCCATTTTCCAAAAACAGTATAGGAAAATGGAGGCCAAGCAGAGAACTGTCTCTGAGCAACAGAACAGAGGTTGGAATTCAAAGTTGCTATGGCACATGAAATTTGAGGGGCAGATTATCAGGAAGGAAGGAGTTGCACAGAAAGAATCTCCAAAATCTGCCTGGGGTTCCCCTGGAGTGTTGGTTTGGTTTGGTTTGGTTTGGTTTGTTTTTTTTACATAGCCTAAGCTATGTATGTGAAGGATGAGGCTCTGAAAAGCCTAACAGAGAAAAGATACTAAGGGATTGAAAGCTGAAGAGAAATATCAGGGATTTAACAGTGCCAGGGAGACACAGACCCAGCCAGAAAGGAGAGGCACTGGTCAATATCTTTGTTATTCAGTTTTGACATCAGAATGCTCATTTCTTAGAAGAAAAGACCATGCTCTAGAATTGAGGGCAAAATTGAAATAACCAACATTTAAAAACCTAAAACTAAGTTTCAGTAAGGTCAGGGTGGTCCACATTAGTTTAGCTACCTACAGAAATAAAGTTCAACACTCTTTTAAAGAAAATAAAATAATCCAAAGCCTCTAAAATAAGTCATCAACTGTCTAGTATACAGTCAAAAATTACTAGAAATTCAAAGAAAGAAAAATGTGATTGAGAGTAAAAGAAAAATCAGTCAATAGAAACAGACACACAGATACCTCAGATGTTGAAATTAGCAGGAATGAGGGCTTAAAAATAACTATAGGGACGTCTGGGTGTCTCAATAGGTTGATTTTGGCTCTTGAATTCAGCTCAGTTCATTTCTCGGAGTCATGGGATCAAGCCCTGCATTGGGATTCATTCACGCTCGGCAAGGAGTCTGTTTGAGATTCTCTCTTTCTCTCTCTCCTTCTGCCCCTCCCCCTTCTCCAAAATAAATAAATAGATCTTTAAAAAATAGCCATAAAATGTGTAAAAGAATCCAGGGAAAAGGTTGACTATAATGGGTAAAAAGATAAGGAATTTTTGGAGCATTCTAAAACATACACATTTATTACATACACAAAGGTAATATATGTGACAATAATAGCAAAAGGGTAAGAGAGAGGGTAAGTAGATATTGCTGTTTTGTTTCTCCTCAAGAACTGGTATAACAAAGAAAAACTGCAATGAAATGTTGGAAGCATTATTAGAATGGACTTGCATGCAGCAGGAGCAAAACAAAGGACAATAGTCAGTTCCCCACAGCATATAGTGAAAGGCTGAGTGCTGCTTTTTTCCTATTCTAGACTCCTTTCTGCCCACTATTCTCCAAATGGCTGAAACCTAGAGACTCTTAGCTGAGTTCCCTCTAGCTTCTTGTTAGGTTCACCCAGTGGGAAGTACCATGGAATCTTGGAGGGCAGAAAGAAAGAGAAGTAGAGTATTTCTTGTCCACTCTCTTCCTGTATCAGCTCAAGAGTTTTGGCAGTGGTTATATCTCTCTATAACAGCAGATTCTGCTAGGATGCCCCTTCTCCATGACCTCAGCTCTCAACCTTCAGATAAAAAGGCTGGAATCCTGCTGTCACTAGTTCCTGGTCACTCAACATCCCCTGGTGGTTCTCTTAACTCTGTGCACACTGCTGTAAATGGCTCCTTCATTAAATACACACAGGGAAATGGAACAGTGGGAAACAACAGCACATTGTGGCATCAGGCTTACTCAAATTATGGTGTCTTGGGCATGGGATGGAGTACAGTGAGGAGAAAAGACTTGGAAATCACTGGATTGCAGTGGCAATGATAAATGGGTTGTCAGCTTTGAAAAAGAGAAGCTTGGTGTCCTGAACTTTCAACTCAAGGCATGGGTTGAAATGAGATGGCCTCCAAGGAGTCTGTTATCTCTTTGCTGCAGGGCCACAAATGACTAAGGACGGGGTGCCTATTCTGCAAGAGTCATCCCACTATCCCTCATTGTCTCCAGAGTTAAATTCCAAAATGGCTGAGTATCTGCATGGCCTTGAAGTGTCTCTCTACAGTTTGCTCACTGTTGCAAGGAGGTAAAATAATAACAGTGGAGAAGTCAGACAACACCTTGAAAGAGTGATCACAATAAACATCACCAGCGAGAGGCAGATGGACATCCTATGCTTCCAGGTGTGATCCTTGAGAAGGATATACCATGTACACAATATTCATTCCACCTGGCAATGCACACCTGAATCTCAGGAAGGATCAGATGAGGCCAGAATGAGGAACTTTCTATTTAAAAGAAAATGGAGGGGAGCTATATTCTTCAAAAATGTCAATGTCCCCATAAAAGACAAAGAAAGACTGTGGAAATATTCTAGACCGAAGAACACTAGGTGAAAAGTAAAAGCAATACCTGATCCAAGACTGGATTCTTCACTCAAGGGGGAAAATGCTACAAAAAACATTAAAAATTGGCATAGAAATGGTAGCTTGGATAAAACAATTTTATTAAGCTTAAATTTACTGAACTTGAAAACTGTACTGTTGCTAATGTGAGAGAATATCCATATTCTTAGGAAACACATACTGAAATATTTAGGCATAAAGGGCCATGACATGCAATCTAGTCTCAAATTGTTTGGTAAAAATAGATATTATGTATACATACATATATATGCATATATCTATATGTGTGTGTGTGTGTGTGTATATAGGGAGAGAGGGGGGAAATCCATGCATATTACATAGCAAATGAAGCAAAATGTTAACAGTAAGTGAAACCGGGTAAAGGGTGCATATTAGTTTGCCAGGCTGCCACAAACAAAGTACTACAAATGAGGTAGTGGTACGATTGTTGACTTAAACGACAGAACATATTGGCTCCCAGAAGTCTGAGACCATCAGCTGGGGTTGGTTCATTCTAAGGGCTGTGACAGAGAATCTGCTCCAGCCCTGTCTCCTGGCTTCTTGAGGTTTGCTCAAAATCTTTGGCATTCCTTGGCTTATACTGACAGCACCCTGATCTCTGCGTTCATGGTCATGTGGGATTCCCCCCATGTGCACGTATCTCTGTGTCCATATTTCCCCTTTTGTATAAGGACACCAGTCATATTGGATTAGGGCCTAAGCTCATGCAGTGACCTCAAGTTTAAAGCTGTAAAGACCCTGTTTCCAAGTAAGGTTACCTTCTACAGTAATAGGGGTTAGGACTTCCACAGATCCATTTTGTGGGGACACAATTCAACTTATAACAGATATACAAATGATTTTTATAGTATTTTTATTCCTGTATCTTTTCTGCAAGTTTGAAATTATTTCCAAGTTAAACATTTTTTTTTAAAAGGAAAAGAAATTCCTGGGGCTCAGTCAGTTAAGCAGCTGCCTTCGGTTCAGCTCCTGATCTTGGCATTCTGGGTTGGAGCCTGCCTCGTGTCAGGCCCCTGCTCAACCCGGAGTCTGTTTCTCCCCCTCCCTCTGTCTCTCCCCCACTCATGCTCTCTCACTCTGTCTCTCTCTAATAAATAAATAAAATCTTAAAGAGAAAAAAAAAGGAACATTGCGTCAAAAACTGGGGACGTACTGTATGGTGACTAATATAACAAAATAAAAATTATTTTAAAAAAGAGAGAGAGAGAGAAAAATGAAAAATTCCTGTATGACCCAGAAAGTGAATTACAAAACCTATTCCAGGAATAGACAAAGGAATATATCCCAAAGGAATCATAAGATTCTACCAATTCCCATCCACAAGACCCTTGGAATGGAAAATAGAGGCATTGACCAGAAAGGACAAATTGTGAAATTAGGTAGGCCAAATTTATCAATATGAGTACACTTACCAAGAATTCTAGATTTAGCTTTTTCTCAGAGAGAACGCCAAATGGCAGATGATGCCGGTGCTGCAGGAGGACCTGGCAGGCCTGGGGGCCCTGGAATGGGGGGGGGGGCTTCTGAGGAGGCTTCAGCAGCAGCATCTGGGCCCCAGCTGGAGAGAGGCCACAGAGCTCACGGAGGCAAGGCCAACGACATGGCTGGGCCACCTGGTCAAGGTCATGAAGATCAAGTCTCCAGAGGAGATCTTTCCCTTCTCCCTGCCCATCAGCGAATCTGAGATCATTGACTTCTTCCTGGGGGCATTCCTCAAGGATGAGGTTTTGAAGATCACGTCTGTGCAAAAGCAGACCCCTGCTGGCCAGCATACCAGGTTCAAGGCATTTATTGCCATCAGAGATTACTATGGACACGTTGGTCTGGGTGTCAAGTGCTCCACAGAGGTACCCACTGCCATCCGTGGCTTTCCAAGCTTTCTATCCTCCCTGTGCAGCGAAGCTATTGTGGGGAACAAGATAGGCCAGCCCCACACTGTTCCATGCAAGGTGACGGGCTGCTGTGGCTCTGAGCTGCCACCAAAGGCCCTGGCATTTTTTCAGCCCCTGTGCCCAAGAAGCTCCTGATGATGGCTGGTAGTGACAATGGCCACACCTCAGCCAGGGGCTGCACTGCCACCCTGGGCAACTTTGCCAAGGATACTTTGGATGCCATCTCCAAGACCTAGAGCTATCTCACCCTGACCTCTGGAAAGAGACAATGTTCACTAAGGCTCCCTATCAGGAATTCACTGACTGTCTTGCAAAGACCCACACCAGAGTCTCCATGTGGAGAACCCAGGCCCCAGCTGTGACCACCACATAGTTTTATACAAGAAAAATAAAGTGAACTAAAGCTTGTTAGGAGAAGAAGAAGGAGGAGGGGGGAGAGGGGAGGAGGAGAAGGAGGAGAAGGAGAAGAGGAAGAAGGAGCAGAGGAAGAAGGAGAAGAGGAAGAAGAGGAAGAGGAAGAAGGGGAGGAGGAGAGGAGGAAGAGGAGGAGGAGGAGGAAGAAGAAGAAGAAGAAGAAGAGGAGGAGGAGGAGGAGGAGGAGGAGGAGGAGGAGGAGGAATTATTATTATTCTAGAGTCAATATGTCCAGCAGCAAAAATCTAGGAACCGCTATTCAAATATGCACAGTTTTGCTCCAATAAGCCTTGTCAGAGGTTCCATACAGTGTTAAAATCTATCACATTTTGAAATCTATTGGGTCTGTTGCAATAGTTTCAGATATGTCTTCCTTCCACTTTGGTCCTGAAGTGGCTGTGAGAGTCCCAAATGGCTCTAAGAGTTTCCTTGTACAGCCTGGTTCAGAGATGGCCTAGATTGAGATGCTGCAATTTTCCTAGCATACTTTAGAGAAAGGGGTATGATGATGTAATGAGATGGGAATGTCGAAGTTAATTCATTATGTGCAGCCTGCTTAGACAACACCAACCCTACAACCCAGGATGGTCCAGAAATGCATTAGTGAAGGGAGTACCAGCAGCCATAAAAATCTCTATATTAACTGTTCTCCTTAGGCCAGACATGCTGGTGGGAGATGCTGCCATAGAATTGGGCTTCCTGCACAGCAAAGGAAATTATCAACAAAATGAAAGGGCAACCTACCAAATGGGAGAGAATAGTTGCAATCATATATCTGACTAAGAGTTAATATCCAAAATACACAAAGAACACTTAAATCTTAATAGCAAACAAACAATCTTATTTAAAAAGGGGCAGAGTATCTGAATAGACATTTTTCCAAAGAAGACATACAGATGACCAACAGGCACATGAAAAAGATACTTAACATCACTAATCATCAGAGAAATGCAAATCAAAACCACAATGAGATATCACCTTGTCCCTGTTAAAATGGCTAATATCAAAAAGATAAGAAATAACAAGTGTTGGTGAGTTTGTGGAAAAAAGGGAACTTTTGTGCACTGTCGGTGGGAATGTATATTGGTACAGCCACTATAAGAAACAGTACGGAGGTTCCTCAAAAAATCATATGTAGAACTACCGTACAATCCAGCAATTCCACTTCTGGGTTTTTAATCTGAAGAAAATGAAAACACTAATTCTAAAATTATATCTGCACTCCCATGTTGATTGCAGCATTATTTACAATAGCGAAATATGGAAACAACATAATCATTGATAGATGATTGGATGAAGAAAGAAGATGTGGTATATATACAATGGAATACTATTCAGGCATAAAAAAAGAATGGACTGTTGCCATTCGTGACAACGTGGACGGCCCTTGAGAGCATTAATCTAACTGAAATAAGTCAGAGAGAGACAAATACCATATGATCTCACTTATATGTGGAATCTAAAAACCAAACCAAACAAACAAAAAAACTAAAACCAAAAACACCAAGCTCATAGATACAGAGAACTGACTAGTAGTTGCCGGAAGGGAGGATGATGAGGGGCCTGCCAAATGGGAGAGGGAGTGAAAAGTTACAAAATTTCAGTTATAAAATAAACAAGTCATGGGGATGTAATGTATAGTATGGTGACTATAGTTAATAAAACTGTTTTGCATATTTGAAAGTTGCTAAAACAGTAATTTTGAAAAGCTTCACCCCAAGAAAAAAAGTTTTCTCTAACAGTGAATGGTAACTATATATGAGTGGATGGATGTTAACTAGACTTATTGTGGTGATCATTTCACAATATATACAAATGTCGAAACACTATGTTGTATACTAAAACTAATATAGGTTATGTCAGTTATACCTCAAAAATTAATTAATTAATTAATTAATTAATTAAAAGAATGGGGCTTCCTGATTTCAATAGGGATAATGGGATCCCTGTGTCATAGAGGTCAGGTGGTAACACTTGACCATTAGAGAGAAAGCGGAGACAACGACCATAATAAGCCTCAGGGACAGAGAGGCAATCAGAGCATTTTGGTCCCCAGGGGTCTGTGGCAGTGGTAAATCAATCATGAAGTTCCCAGGAATAAGGTAGGTGGGCAGCCTACCGATTCATAAAATCAGAGCAAGTCTAAGCCAAGTGAGCAGAAACCTGACTTTAGTGACTGTAAGTGAAAAGTACCCAGTTCCCAGCCTCCAGTCAGCTCACAGATCCAGGATTCCATAACTGAGGTAGAGGCCACATCCCTTTGGAAAAGGACTTTGTGAGGGGGGCCTGGGTGGTGCAGTCAGCTAAATGTCCAACTCTTGATTTTGACTCAGGTCATGATCTCAGGGTCGTGGTCTCAGAGCCATGGAATTGAGCCCGATGTCGGGCTCCAAGCTCAGCGTGGAGTCTGCTTAGGACTCTCTCTCCCTCTCCCTCTGCTCCTCCCCCACCACATGTGCACGTGCACACAATCTCTCTCTCTCTCTCTAATAAATAAATCTTCAAAAAAAAAACACACAGAAAAAGGACTTTGCAACTTAGCCACAATTTCATATCATAAATCTTCCTTAAAGCCTTCCACAGAGGATGTGCAGCCATTTATCAGGGTGATGGGCACTGGGGAAGAGAAAACCTGGGTTCCTCGGGGTTATTAGATAATGAATTGATGTTGAATTAATTAATTCTGCGTGAGTTCATTAACCCTGAATAACGTTAACTGCTGAAGGCCCACAGCACCACACCAGCCTACCAGTCAGGTCATAAGTGGTGTCTTGGTCCAAGGCTATCTCACAGCATGTCCAACAAATCTCACAGGAAATGATCCTGTAATTATTTCCCCACAGACATGCTTAGCAACTAACAGAAACAATCTTCTAATTGGTTTCCTAATGGAGTAAGAGCCATTGTGTAGGAAAGGTAGAGTGAAAGTTTCTGTTACTGAAAGATACATGGTAGGTGATTCCCATTACATCCCATTTAACTCAACTGATGGTTCATCCTTGAAAAAGCAACATGGATCTTGGAGAATATGAGTTGTCATTAACTTAATCAGCTATTGGTGTTAACTTCAGCAGCTATTCCAGATATATCTTTACTTTGTAGTAAAACAAATTAGCACAGCTTCTGATAACTTGGTAAGCAAAGGCCAAGTTGAGTAGAGCCCAAAGGAACAGAAATAAGTTTCTTATGCCTGTGACATAGGAATATTGTGTGGAGCCTCTGACAAGGGCTAATGGGAGAATCACAGTGAGAGCCCAAAGCAAGCTCATTTGAAAAGCAGTTCCTAGGGGGCACCTGGGTAGTTCAGTCGCTTCACGATCTGCCTTTGGCTCAAGTCATGATCCCAGGATTCTGGGATCAAGCCCCACATTGGGCTCCCTGCTCAGCAGGAATCCTGCTTCTCCCTCTCCTTCTGCCTGCCACTCCCCCTGCTTGTTCTCTCTCTCAAATAAATCAAATATAATCTTTAAAAAAAAAAAAAAAGCAGTTCCTAGATTGCTACCGGAGCCTGGTGGACATTGACCCCTGACTTGTAGGCTATCAACTGACCTGTGATCTGAGGTGCCCATCATTAACTTGCTATTATCTAAAACATCATTTAGGATCCCATCATAAAATTAGGAGTGTGTAGAATCATTCTACTATTTAGTGGAAATACAATAGATAAGAGAGAGCCTGAGCAGGTCTCAAAATCACAAGAAATTCTCATGACCATGGCTCAGAGTCCCATGTAGCTATGTCTGCTGCCTTACCACCTCTCCCTGAACTCACGTCCGTGGCCTCATGAGAGCACCTGGTGTACACAAGGGTGCGCGGTATGCTGGCATCTGGAAGTGGGTGACCACCGAAGGACAGCCACACTCAGGGTTAGCCCTAAGACACAATAAAAGGGAATATCTCCAGCACATAGAACTTTGGGTAGTTCATCCATGGTCCACTCTGGACCTGAGGTATGAATCTCTACTGACATGGGAAGTCATTGACAGATTATCTGACAGATCAGGGGCTTGGAGAGAGCAAAATTGGAAGACTGGTGACAAAGAGATCTGGGAAAGTAAATGTGGACTCTCAGAATGGGTGCAAAATGTAAAAGCAGTTGTATTTTACATAAATGCTTCCCAGGGGACATCCACAGCAAAGAAGACTCTCACTGAATCAGGTGGAAACAAGATGACTCATCCCGTGGATGTCCGTCAATCTCTTTCCCCAGCCATTCATTGTTTGCTCAGTGGATACATGAAAAAAGTGGCCATGGCAGCAGGGATGCTATGTGTGAGCTCAACATGAACTTCCCCTCACCAAGGATGATATGACTGGAGTTACCATTGAGTGCCAAATGGCCAATGGCAGAAGCCAAAACAAGACCCCCAATATGGCGTCATTTCCCCAGAGTGGAGGGTGAAGGGAGCAGCCAGCTACCTAGTGGAAAGCTGGTTAACACTTAACACTGGACCTGTTCTTCATGGAGAAGGGAGTGATTTGTCCTCATGAGAATTCATACTATTCAGATTTGCCCCCATAACATTCTGCGCATTCCATTCATGCCTTACAGAACACCTTATTCATCACCATTGTATCCCATACAATATCACTTCAGGCCCAATAACATCTTATGGCAAAACAAATGTGGCAGAGGGAACAGGCCCAGTGCATTCACTGGTCTTACTCTGTTCCCATCACCCAGAAGTATGTGGCCTGACAGAATGGTGGATATGGTCTACTGGAGGTTTAACTAGGGTGTCAGCTAAACCACAATCCTGTGAGGTTGGGCAACTGTCCTATCGACATAGGATATGCTTTAAACCAAACAAGGGTGGGAGGAGAGAGTGGCCCCTCAAAATATACCCAATAATCCACTAAAGGAATTTTTTCTAACTGTCCCCCTTAAATCTTGTGCTCTGAGAATTTGGAAGTCCAAATTCCAAAGAGAGGAGGGTAAGCACCAGGGAACATAGTCAGGCTTCCATTGAATTGGAAGGAAGACTGCCACCTGACCATTTGGTGCTCCTGGCACCAGTGAACCAACAGGCAGAAAAGAAAGGGGCTACTGTATTAGTCAGATCTTTGATCCTGATTCCCAAGGGAAATGGTTGCCGATACACAAATGCCGAGAAGGGACTATGGCTGGAACCAGAGGGCTTCTCAGGTGCCTCATAGCGGTCTGACGTCTGAGCTGGGTTACCTAGAAATGCCTGAGACAGGGATTTAGGAACACATGATTTATTTAGGGAATGTGTCCTTCAAGAAAAACCTCTAAAGGAAGGAAGCAGGATAGGGGAAGGGGAAAGAGCTGAACGTAGCTGTGGTCTCAGACAAACTTGCTCTGAACATAAACTATGCCATAGATTTCCTCCCTTTGAGGCAAGGGCACTACCTTTTTTCACTTGTATTGTACCTTGTGTTACTCTTTGGAATGGCCAACTTTTGAAGGAAGCTGAAGGCAATTCTCTACGGAAGGGAGCAGCTGTGAGCAGTTAGCAGCCTATACAGCAGTGGGGGTGGGGGTGCCGCCTGGGAGAGGGGAACTGTGCAGGGCACACAGCATCTACTAAAAACAATGGGAAGCCACAGCAACCCCCCTAAAACATGTCCTCTTCTGGTAGGAATCCGTAGAACTAGATGGACTGTAGATGTGAGAATAACGGATAGGGCAGATTTTCTGAGGAAACCAAGACTACAGGATTCAGAGCACCGGTGAAGATTTTGGCCTTGAATGAAAGGGACCCTCTATCCTCTGAAACCATAGGGAATGAAATCTCTGTAAAATTAAAGGTTTAGGTAAATCGATAAGCAAAGGGTGAAAAAAATTCAAAATTCACCTAAATTGTATTGAAAACCTACTATTAATACATGTCTGGCATATCTTAGGGGCCGGGACAGTAACAGCGTAAGAAACAGGCCTCTGATCCAATATAAAACAGTACAAGGATGATGGAGCCAAGGTGGGCTGGGTCAGGGAGGTGTTATCTGAGACACAAAGAATCAGTTCCCTCCACGCTAGCAGTAGGGAGTGCTCTGAGCAGAGCAGAAGTGACAGCCCACGTGAATGCCTGGAGAAGACGGAGAACACAACACATGGGAGAACCGAACGAAGTTCTGGGACGAGGGGTGGTAGCAAAAGGTAAGGCAGAGCCGTGCCTCAAGCCAGGTAGCAGCATAGCACAGCACACATCACCGTTCAAACCATCAAAGGGTCTTAAGAATATGTACCCCGTGACATGTGTGGTCTTGAACGATCTAGGCCATGGTTCCAACATTGACGGAGACTAAGCAAGGCCTGATGGCCTCAATCTTCTCCATTAAAGGCTAAACCATCTGCTCAAGGTGAAGAGTACGAGCACGTGAGAAAAATTACACAAATTACAAAGGCTTCAGACAGCTGGTGAAAGAATGGGAGGTGGGAGAAGTCGAGGCCCAGACTGATACTAAGCCCTGGAATTTGGTGCAGCGTCAATCGGCCCCTGCGCGCTACTCACCAACAGAACCCGGCCTCCTCCACACTCCTTGAACGTATACTCACTGCACCTACTTCAAACCAGTTGCATCGTCTAGGAAGAGGCACATAGGCTGGATCCAGGGTTGGTCACTTGAAGAGCGGATACAGCGGTGGGATGAGAACGCACAGACCACGAACGTGCTGCACGTCAGAGCACAGGCCTTAGCGTGCGCGGGAAAGGAGGAGGTCCAGGAGGGGTCAAATATACTAGGAGAAGAGTGTAGGTGTCAAGGACATAGAAATCTGTGAAGCCAAAATCCGGGAGAAGAGAAATGAGGAAATTGCTGAAAAGCACCAAGTGTGGGAAAGTTCAGAGGTTGCATTTGTGAGTTTGAAGTTTTTGAGGCGGAAGGTAAAAAGCAACATAGAGTTTAATACAAATCGCTGAACTGAGTTTAAGGAACTTCCGGCTGGATGCTGGGCATTTCACATGGCTTAGAAGTTGTGGCGGAGAACGTGAGCCAGGAGCTCAGATTCTTAGTGAGGCTTCAAGATCACAACAAAGAGGCCTAAAGACAGCAACTCACCTCGTGAGGGACTTCCTTTCGGTACTTCCCGATGTCGCAGGACATCCTAGGAGAAATGTTTAGCTGGACACCTTTCAAAGTTAAGAAGTCGGCAAGAAAATAGCTACAAATCTTACACTGTATTCTGGCAAAAAAGTAAGAGGCAATTTCAACTGGTTGGCACCTAAATACAACCAGAGTTACCTTCTTTAGCCTCTAGATTGAAAATATTAATTTACAACTGTTATCTAACAGAACACTAAATAACTAAAGACTTAGGGACAAGTGTACGATTTTGTTTTGGATTTCGTTTTGGTAATTCCAGACCCAAAACATAAAGTTTAAAAACCAAATCAGTCATTTTTGCCACTCGAAAATCCTTGCATAACACTTTATTAATATTAAATAACGAAAAAATTTAAGTCAGCAATCTGCTTTTATGACCTGTTTGTTATAAGATAAAAATTACCCTGAGCTGTTTAAGTTCCATTTTCTACCTTCTTTTCTACAAAGCCAAAAGAATTCTGTCACTGGGCAATTCTGGCCTATGAAGTGATGGCACAATTAGGCTATTGCTGTACGTAATCAGGAGACCTTAAACAGCATCTTTGGAACCAGAATGCTTCCTCAAGAATGCAATCAATAGATCACAGAATGACTGATGTTAATGCAGTGAATCTAGCTAAGATATCTTTGGGGCTACTAATGAAACAAAATCAAATTTTAAAAATTTTGAGTAAAAGGGGCACGCCTGGGTGTCTCAGTCAGTTAAGCATGTGCCTTTGGCTCAGGTCATGATCCCAGAGTCCGGGGATAAAGCACAGCATCAGGCTCCCTGCTCAGCTGGGAGTCTGCTTCTCCCTCTGCCCCTCCCCCATCTTGTGCTCTCTTACTCTTTCACTTTCTCTCAAATAAATAAATAAAACCTTTAAAATCTTTGAGTAAAAGGAAAGATAATTAAAAGTGCTATTTTTAGGGGCGCCTGGGTGGCTCAGTCGTTAAGCATCTGCCTTTGGCCCAGGGCGTGATCCCAGAGTCCTGGGATGGAGTCCCGCATCAGGCTCCCTGCCTTGCTGGGAGCCTGCTTCTTCCTCTCCCACTCCCCCTGTGTTTCCTCTCTTGCTGGCTGTCTCTGTCAAATAAATAAAGAAAATCTTTAAAAAATGATAATAAAATAAAAAATAAAGGTGCTATTTTTAGGATGGTATCACAAACTAAATAGCAAAATAAAAGAGCTTGGATTTGATAGCAGTAGTGCTTTATACTGCTTCTTTGCACCTTCCCTTCTTGGTACTTACCTCTAAATTTAGCATACTAACTCACCATTAACTTTAAGATCGTTTATTTATCAATTATCACCATTAGTAAGAATGTATTAGACCTTATATATACCCATGAATAGTAATATATATATTCATACTTATTTAAAATATAATTTTTCATGTATATAAGTACCTAGTAATTTCTATTTTTAAAACATATCAGCTTTGAATCCTTAATCTCTTGGCTTTAAATCAAATAAATTGAAGATATCAGTGGTAAAAAGAACTTGCTAAAACTTTTTGTATATAGAACTTGGATTGAGATCTAATGAATCCACATTTTGGTACATTCTTCCTAGTAGGCAGCCAAGTATTGCTACTCCAGCACTTAAATGCAGCCTCCCCCTCACCAGAGCAGGGAGACTATTTTGTTTTCCTTCTCTCAAACGGAAATCAAATCTGGAGTTTAGGTGAACATGACACTAATATGATGGGAAGAGATCATTAAAATGGCCTATTTTTCTGTAGGCCACATGTCCATATCATTGTAAAACCTCTGCTGGGATAGGAATACTCTTTGTAGCGCCCACTGCATGCAGCAAAGCACTTTCTAAGTACTAATTACTGCAATAGCTCAATGTTTGTTGTAGAAATCAACGAATAAAGGCGCAACAATATAATGTGGACATACTTAGAAATGATAAAATGCACCAGAACGAACGCTAGGCATTACCATGCTCCTCTGTGCCTTGGCCCCTAATCTGGCCTGACTTTTCCCCATAAACCTAATCCTGGGCAATGCCCCAGGGACAGGTTCCTCAACTCCGCTCGGCCGGAGGGAGCTCTGCGCACTCCTTCCCTCCTCCTCCCAGGCCGCCCTCTCCCTCTCCCTCTCCAACTTCTTCCCAGCCTGGTCCTGGATACCAGACCTCAAGAACACCCAGGGACCGCCCACCCGCAGATCTCCAGGAGAGGGATGGAAGAACCCGCGGAGGAAGCTCGGCGACTACGATCTCTTGCGCATGCTTCCGGGCTGGACAAGAGTCACGCTGGAGCCCGCAAGAATGGGAATCCACTTCTCCACATTTTGGAGGTGACCTGGAAAAGTCCGTACCAAAACACTAAATCTTCAAAGGAGGAACGCGCCGGACCTTTCAGGAGATCCGACCGGAGGAGCTGCTCGCAAAACCCAGAAAGGTTTTCCGGATCGGCCAACCCGGACATGCGCAGAAGCCTCCCCCGCGGCGACTGCGGCGGCGGCGGCGGCGACGGTGTCTCCAGATCCGGAAGGTAAACGACCTCAGCTGCCGGTGGCCTGACGCCTCCTGGGTCATGTCGGCCCAGGGTGACTGCGAGTTCCTGGTGCAGCGAGCCCGGGAGCTGGTGCAGCACGACCTGTGGGCAGCCAAAGCTTGGCTGATCACAGCCCGCAGCCTCTACCCCGCAGACTTTAACATCCAGGTGAGGTCAGGCCCTTGCACGCGGCTGCCCGCGTGGAGGTGTAGCACTTGGCCGCTCCGGGGCTACACTGGCCGCCAGCTCTTCCCGCCTTGGGGGCCGTCGCCTCCAGTCCGGCCCGCCCCTCTCGCTCTCTTCCCCCTTCTCTCCACCTCCCCCGCGCCGCTCTCCGACACTCCTCACACGCCTTCTCCCCCGCGAGACCAGCACCTTGAGATACAGCGGACCCGTTGGAGGTCCGGGTGGCTGGAGGCGTTGGGGGTGTTTTGCTTTCCGGTGGCCGGCTCGGCACCCCCCCCCCCGCCTCTGGGAAAGGCCGTCTTCCCGCTCGTTCATCATGGCAGCCATTTGTGTAGTGCCTACTAATTTTGAGACCTTATTCCTCCAATCTTGGGGACCGAAGGATTGTAAGTGACCCCGAGGGTCGCACTCCTAAGCCCCGTGGCTCTGTGCCAGCAGGTGATGCTTTGCTGTCAGGCCCTCTCGGGTTGGGGGTGCTCAGTGAAGGCCAGCTAGCTGCGGGCGGTGAGCTAGGACCAACCCCGGGCGGAGGTTGTGACCCTCGGGGCCGATCTGTGTTGCAGTATGAGATGTACACCATCGAGCGAAATGCCGAGAGGACTGCCACCGCCGGGAGACTGCTGTACGACATGTGAGTTCAGCTTGCACTGCCCTCGACCTTTGAGGTTTTGTCTGTGTGTGGAAGTGGGAGCTGGGGGGAGATCTTCAAGTTCATCTCCATCTCTTGCGTCTAGGCCTTCGTTAACTGCTGACGTGCCTTCTGCAGAGAAGGCTTATGTTTTCTTCTTGTTAAAACTTTTCTTTCAATAATGTATTTTATTTTGGAAATAATACGTGCTCTTTGCAGTTCGGACAATACTGAAATATAGAGAATAACAAGTGAAAGTTCCTCCAGCTCAACCAGAGTTTCTTGTGTCTGTGTACATGTATACACAATGCAGCACATACAAGTTGGTGTTTGTGGGAAAGAGCTACAAAAGGGAAATCATACTGCATATATCACGCTGCAGCTTGCTTTCTTCACCCACTGTCATGGAGGGATGCCTTTATTTTTCAGTATGTAGAGCTCTTCTTTTTCATATTTGCATAGCATTTCATAACATTCGTGGACATTGAGGTAGTTTCCAATTATTTGAGATTATATTCAGAGTGTCAGTAAGCAATTTTGTACCCAAATTTTAGTGTTTTTCTGTAGAGTAGATTCTTAAACATTGATTTTCACAGTCAAGGGTATACGGGATACACTATCAAATTACTCTCCAAAAAATACTATTCGAATTTACATTTCTACTAGCCGTGTATAAGAGTGCCCATTTTCCCACACATTTGCCAGCATTGGATATTATCAGTCTTTCTATCGGGTTTTTGATTTTTGCCAGTGATAGAAAGTGGTATCTTACTATTTTTTGGAAGTTTGTGTTCATCGTATTACTAATAAGACTGCGTATCTTTTCAAGTGTTCTCTTTGTTTGTATTCTTTCTGTGTTTTGCTTTTGCCCACTTTTTCTTTTGGGTAGGTTTTTTTTCTTTTCTTTTTTCTCGTTGATATTTAGGCGTGCTTTATATATTATGGTCATTTGTCTTTTCACTTATAAAAACTCTAAAGACTTTTGTGATTAACTTCATTTTCCTTAATTAGTTTTTATTTTTGTATCTTTATTTTGGTTTGTTTGGGTGCATCCACATATTCACTTGTAATAAAGAAAAATGTGTATTTCTCCGTATGCTCATGTTCTTTTCTTTTTGTAATACTATATAGAATCTGACATTTTAATTTATTGCATTCATTTTAAAATAGGTTTGTGAATTTCCCAGATCAGCCCGTGGTGTGGAGAGAAATCAGCATTATTACATCAGCATTAAGGAACGATTCACAGGATAAACAAACCCAATTTTTAAGAAGTAAGAATGGAGTTATAACTTAATGGTGTATAAATTACCGTTTCTGGAATACTAAGTTGTATATAGTAATTTCACAGAAAACTCAACATCTGTGGTACTGGTATCCAAATGTATGTTTGTTCTTGACAACTGAGGTCTGTGCAAATGGTGTCATTTGGTCCCTTGAGCATTTGCTTAGAAACCTCTAAGCTTCCTTAAAGGGTGTGCATTTATCAGTTGGACCAGGGAATTGAATATATTTTTAGCAGGTTTTATAGTGATCAGAAAGCATCTGTAGGTTAGGCAGATCTCCACAAAAAAGGAGAGAAACTTTTAGTGGTTTATGACCTTTCCCCTGGGTTGTGATAGCCAATCAGAGATTTCAAATTCTGGATAAAAAAGTATGTGGTTTAGGTTATTTCAACTTAAACAAGTGCATCCTCTTTATCTCAGCCAGCAGCAAGCACTGTTGTGACCCATCCCCTACGCCATTCTTATCTTCTGGATCTGATAAGGCCTCCAAGTGTTTTAGGGTCATTCAGCAAACATCTGTGTCTAATACCATCTGACCCAGAAGCCTTCTAGGTTGTAGGTAAAACTGAAACAGTGATTCTAAATGTAGTATTTACTGCTCAGTACATGAAAATGCCTTATTTCCACTTTAGCTTCAGGATTTTCTTTCTGAAAGAAAATTTTTAAAGTACAATGTGTTATGTACAGGTTTATTTGAAACTCTCCCTGGTCGGGTCCAGTGCGAAATGTTACTAAAGGTTACGGAACAATGCTTCAACACATTGGAACGATCAGAAATGTTGCTTCTACTTTTGAGACGCTTCCCTGAAACAGTGGTGCAGCATGGGGTATGATTTGATCCTTTCCTTTTCCTCAAGAGAAAATAAAACCGATCAGCACATCCATCAGCTGGGTTAGAAGCTATAGTGGGTATTATTCTAAAAGCAGAAATTCTGAAGAATACTGGGTAAGACTGAACTTAAATCAAGGAATCTTCATCAGTAAAGCTAAAACGATGTTACTGTTATCAGACTTCGTAAATTTCCAGAAGCTGTCCCATCAGTGTAAGGAAATAGTCACCAAGCTTTGACAGTGCTATTTATTTGCAATCTGTAAAGTACAGTAAAGTTGTTTGTTTGTTTGTTTTAATCCTCTTCCAGAGGTGCCTGGGTGGCACAGTCAGTTGAGCGTCTGACTTTTGGTTTTGGCTCAGGTTGTGATCTCAGGGTGGTGAGATTAAGCCCCATGCCAGGCTCCCAGCTCAGCATGGAGTCTGCTTGAGATTCCCTCCCTCTCCCTCTCCCTCTCCCTCTGCACCCACGCTCCCTCATGCATGCTCTCTCTCTAAATAAATAAATCTTTTTAAAAAATCCTATTGCACTGTAGTCAACAATGTTTGAATTTAACTGAGAGCCATAGTCTATAGTCTTCACAGACATGTTTTTCATGTGCTTTTCCCTCTATTCCTTCTGTCTGTAATAATTATTGGTAAGTGTTAGGTATCTTCTTCCATACTCCCTGTACTCCCTGGACCCCTTGAGGTAGATAGTATCCCACTTTAGAGATGAGGAGAATCTTAAATACGTTAGTAGCTTCTTATAGCTAGTAAGTGGGAGATTTAGGATTCAAATCCTTAACTCTATTAATTCAAACTCTCTTGTTTATTCTTACCCACACTATCTTTCAAGCTTCTGGCTCCAGTTAACCTTTTCTGTACCTCCCTCTATTCATTTCCTAGGGCTGCTGTAACAAAGGACCAGAAAACTGAGTGGCTTAGAACAACCAAAATTTATTCCCACACAGTTCTGAAAGCTGAAAGTCCAAAAGCAAGGTGCGGGCAGAGCCATGCTCCCTCTAAAGGCTCTAGGGAAAGATCCTTCCTGCCTCTCCCTGGCTTCTGGTGGTCACCAGCAATCTTTGTCATTCTTCAGCTTGCAGCTTCATCATTCCAGTTTCCACCTCTGTTGTCACATGACTTTCTTCCCTATGTGTCTATGTTCCTGTGTCTTTACATGACCATGTAAGGAGTGTAGTCATTGGATTTGGGCTTGCCCTAACCCAGTGTGCCCTCTTCTCAACTAATTGCATCTACAAAGAGCTTACTTTTTTTATAAGATAAAATATACGTAGGGTCACATTCTGAGACTCTTTGAGTGGACATGAATTTTGGGAGGATGCTGTTCAACCCAATACATTCCTTGATCCTTACTCAACTATTAGCTTTTTGTGTTACCTTTTCCATTATTCACCCCACCCCATGCATCGCCAACTGACCCCAAGGAAGATAATGCAGATGTCTGGGTGGATTTTGATAAGCCTGCTTTCTACTCTGCTAGGTAATACATGGTAGAAAGTAATGGAAAGGTGCCCTTAAAAGTCAAACAGTTGCATCCAGCCTAGCCCAGGCTGAATGACTGGCTACTCCTGACAACACTTGAAAGTGGTAAGGTTTGTTGACATAATACATCTCGATGTAGAGAATACAGTTAGTTTCTACATTTTGTAGAAAATTTCTACATCTCCTTTATCATTCTAACTAGTTCCAGTGCTTCCTTCAAGTTTCTGTAGACATCTTATTAGCATTTTAATTTTGCTAGTTCAGAGGAGAATGACCAAGACAAAATAGTCAGTGGTCAGGTGAATTTGGGGTTTCCTTCTGGGCTGTGTTGCTGATGTACTTTGTTTTCTAGTCTTTAAAATGAGAATATTTGTTTCTTGGGGAAGTTTGCTTATACAAACTGGTAAATTAAAAAAAATATTTCTTTATGTAAATCTGACGTTTTAAACTGTAATACATTTAAATGATTTAACTGTATTTTGAAACAGGTCGGCCTTGGGGAAGCATTATTAGAGGCTGAAACTATTGAAGAACAAGAATCTCCTGTTAACTGCTTTAGAAAATTATTTGGTAAGAAAAATTGTATTTTGTATTAATTCCTTATGTAAGTAGAATATGCTGGAGTAAGTATCATTTCAGGGATAAGGTCATTTCTGGAAAGCAAAGGAACTTTTCATGGTGTGAAATTTAAATCCTTGTTTATTTTTTTAGTCCAGAAAGCATTTAAGCAACTCCTATATTTTTATTACGTAATATTCGATACCTCCTAAAGAATATGTGTAATATGTTCAAGTATGAGGCATAATAATAAATATCTGAATTGTCACCCAGTGTAAGAACTAGATCCTTACCCATAATGTAAAATTTGCTTGTGTATTTCCTTGCTCACTCCATCCACTAGTGTCCCTCTGCACTGCAGTTTTTAAATAAATGTGCCATAAAGGGTTTTTTCCCCTATATATTTTGGATTCTACATTAAGTGAACTCTAAAATAATATTTTGTTCCTATCAGAATTGTAGGGTAAAAAGACAACTTAATTGTTTTTTCTTATTTTTCCTTTTCAACAGTCTGTGATGTCCTTCCTCTAATAATTAACAACCATGATGTCCGATTGCCTGCCAATTTATTATATAAGTACTTAAACAAAGCAGCTGAATTTTATATCAATTACGTCACTAGGTCTACTCAAATAGAGAGTCAACATCAAGGTAAGTGATGCTTCAATTTTATTTATACAGAGTTTGGTAAATTGCAAACTCAGAAATCCCTCATCATTCTGATTATTCTTTGGATGCATACCAGTTTGATAGTGTTCTAAAAGATGATTCCTGGAAAAAATACTACAGGTAAGAAATGAGACTTTCCTGGGGGCGCCTGGGTGGCGCAGTCGTTAAGCGTCTGCCTTTGGCTCAGGGCATGATCCCGGCGTTCTGGGATCGAGCCCCACATCAGGTTCCTCTGCTGGGAGCCTGCTTCTTCATCTCCCACTCCCCCTGCTTGTGTTCCCTCTCTCGCTGGCTGTCTCTATCTCTGTCGAATAAATAAATAAAATCTTAAAAAAAAAAAAGAAATGAGACTTTTCCGGAACCAGTTTTACCCTTTGATTGAAACAGTCAACCTGTGAACCATAATGTTAGTGTCCTGAGCTTCATACACATACCACAGCTCAAAGGTCATTTCTTGCTTATACCAGTGGCCAGTTGTGGGTCCTTCCCACATAATGTGTTGGCATGTTGTGGGTCCAACACATAATGTGTTGGAATTGTGTGCTCTTGCCTTTTGAATAGGGATTCAGACTGTGTCTTTCTCTGTCAAGTGCTACCTACATAGTAAGTCATAAGATTAATTGTAGGCTTCTTTTTTCTCATTTCCCAGGTGCCCAAGAAGCATCTGATTTAATGTCACCTAGCAAACGGAGCTCTCAGAAGTACATAATAGAAGGGCTGACTGAAAAATCATCCCAGATTGTGGACCCTTGGGAGAGGTTGTTTAAGATTTTAAATGTGGTTGGAATGAGATGCGAATGGCAGATGGATAAAGGAAGACGGTAAGAAATTGTTCATTTCTAGAATTGCTTAGCAAGCCTTCTGATACCGTAATCTCAGGATCTTTAAAAACCAAAACACTTTCTTAAAAAGCATATAATGTGTATGCTTTGGGCAACTTGGCATTTATGCAAAAGAGGGTGGTTTTTAACTTTATTAAAAGATTCCCGGTGGGAGTATGAACTTGTAAGAGGCTGTTGAGCTTGAAGCACTCCTTAGCATTCAGAGGAACGAGTAGCTTCTTTGTCATTATGTGTCCTGAAATCGTGGTCTGATCACTGCTCTAGTTCAGAATCACATATGCCTCCAGCTGCATTTGATAAATGTCGTGCTTCTGTTGGGGCTTTTCTCTAGACCTTTAGCTGACAAGCCCAGAGTAATTAACTAATTTTTATCATCCTTCATCTTTCAGAAGCTATGGTGATATTTTGCACAGAATGAAGGATCTCTGCAGATACATGAACAACTTTGATAATGAAGCTCATGCAAAATATAAGAACCAAGTGGTTTATTCCACCATGTTGGTCTTCTTTAAGAATGCGTTCCAGTACGTCAACAGCATACAACCATCTCTATTCCAAGGTTGGTTAAAGAATGTTAGAGTCTCCCAAAATACTGGCTTCAGCTGGGATGATGAAGAAGATGAAAATGTTTACCTTAACATCGTTCTTGGATCCAAATAATTGTGGGGTGACACCAGTGCCTTTTTTTAAGTTGTTGGTAGTTTCTACATAAGTACATTTTCATTTAAAACTTCTATATCGGGGCACCTGGGTGGCTCAGTTGGTTAAGTGTCCGACTCTTGATCTCCGCCCAGGTCCTGATCTCACTCACGGTTGTGAGATCAAGCCCTGCGTTGGGCTCCACGTGGGCATGGAGTCCGCTTAATTGATTGATTAAATTTTTATATCAAGTGATGTAGTGGTACTGCAAAACTAAATACGGATATTCAGTGCCTCTATTTTGAAAAAGCAGCAGATGTAGCAAAGTACTGAAGTAGATTTCACAAAGGCTTTGCAATAGACAAAGATTTTTTAAATAACATTTATGCATATAAATTCTAAAAAATGTGAAAAATAGAAAGGTGAAATCACCTACCCATCCAATATAATACAGCTCTCATATTTGTGTATTACCGTATAGTCTTTCATGTATTTAGATTTTGTTTGGAATTTGTAGCTATAAGGTATTACACATATAACTTCATAGTCTTGAGTTTTTGGCTAATTTTATGATTCACGATCACTATGAAAAATTTGTAGATACATAAGAACAAAGACAGAGAAGGAACGTTTGCTTGTGATCTGTCATTGAGCGAGAACCTTTATTAATAATCTGGTGTATATCTGTACAGTCTTTTTTCTATTCATGTACACTTGTTTGTCTACCAAACTGGGATCACACTGAACATACTCTTTAATGACCTGTATTTTCAAACAACAGCTGAGTAAACTTCCACCTGATACTAAGTTTTCTTTTCCTTGCCGCATTTTTAAGTGTTGGTGTTTTCCCCCCATCCATAGGTCCTAATGCCCCAAGCCAAGTTCCACTGGTTCTTCTTGAGGATGTATCAAATGTGTATGGTGATGTAGAAATTGATCGTAACAAACACATACATAAAAAGAGGAAACTAGCTGAGGGAAGAGAAAAAACCATGGTAATCCTTTCAGATATGATTATTACCGGATTATATGTTTGTGGTTTGCTGGGAATGAATGTAAAATACAGCTTTGGAGCTAAATTGATAAAGCTTAGGTCTTTTAATTATAATTACTGTGTAAATCGGTGGTTCTCAACTGGAGGTGATTTTGCCCCCCAGGGACATTTGGCAGTGGGTGGGGAGGAGTTGCTATGCGTATCTCCCATGTAGAGGCCAGCATGCTGCAGATGGTGCTATAGTGCACGGGACAGCCCCACACGAAGAGTTGTTCTGATGTTGAGAAACCCTGGTGTAAGTTAGTTCTATCTGTCAGGACTGAATGGCATCAATTAAAGGTAAAAAAGCCAAGTGAACTACATTGAGCAGCTAGACAGGGTGCTGTGCTAAGTCCTGGCCTCAAAATGGAAAGGGCCGAGGTGTTCCGGCTAGGAAGTCATTAGAAGCCAAGGGGAGATGTTCAGAAGGTTTCATAAAGGAGGTCAGCATTTGAGATCAGCCTTGAAGGATGTAGAGGGTTTCGTCTTTGGAATTGGAGGGTGGATTTTGTGAAGAGAAGACAGTTTGCACGAAGATGCAGGAGGCCAGAGAATATGAAGAACCACTGGTCTTCTGATGGGGCCAGGCAGCAGGCCTGAGCAGAACAGTGATTTCTAAACTTATTTCAAAGCAGAGGAATCCTTTCAGTGAAAGCTTTAGTGGAGGCCCAGTGTGTAACAGCATGACCATGGAGGTGCTCCAGGTCAGGAGTCAGCAGACTTTTTCTGTGAAGGGCCAGGTGATAAATGATGTAGGCTTTACAGGCCCAACAGTCTCTGTTGCAGCTACTCGGTTCTGCTGTTAAAGTACAAAAAATAGCCATACGCAATAGTAAAGAAATGGGGCGGATGTGTTCCAATAAAACTTTATTTATAAAAACAGGATCTGGTCTGCAGGTCATAGTTTGCTAACCTCTGCTCCAGGTAAAATACTTCAGGGGAGCCTAGCGTCTCACCCACTTTCTGTCCCCTCTCCTCTCCTCCTGTCAGTCCCCTTACCACTCCTTCAGCCCCTGAGTAGCATTCACTAGACCCGGGCATGAGGAGAGATTAGTTGAATCTGATGTCTTTGTAAACTGCACGGTATAATATAGAATGGAGCAGGGAAGACGAAACCTTTCTGAAGGCTTCTGAGGTTGTTAAATCTTCTGATAAACTCCTTTGTTTCCTCCCACAGAAAAACGCACACATGCACAATTTCGCAAATAATTTCTGAGGTTGAAAGATGCTTTCAGCCAGAACCCCAGGTTGAGAACTCTGCTAACCAGGCTTTCCCAGATGCCCTCTGATTCATGTTTTAAAAAAACCACTAATGTGGCTGGGTAGCTACTCTCTCCTTCTTCCCTGACATTCCCAGGTGGGGTCACTCGTTAGCTGTCCCTTCTGGGTTCCATGAGTATGTGGTTTATCCAGGTACTTCACGTTAAGACCACAGACACTTCCTGCCATGTGGATAATAGGTCGTCGCCTAACACGGGTTTTAACTAAAAGCAGTGACGTGTCCCTTATAAATCAGTATAAATAACATGGTTCCATTGGTCTGTTTCTCTCCATCCCCACCACCTGCTCCCTGTCCAAGCCATCCCAGTCTTTCATACGTCATCAGGGGTGTCGTCTTGTCTCCCTGCTTGCACTCTTGCTCCCTACCATCTCTGCTTTATCCAGCAACTTTAGTGACGTTTTTAAGACCTGAATCAGACATCAGTCCCCTGCTTTACCACCTCTAGTGGCTTCCCTTCATGCCCAGAATAAAATCCAAGCTCTTCACCTTGGCTTCAGAGCCATTACCGAGCCAGCCTTTGTATGCCGCAGACGCTCGGGCCTCTCTGCACCTCCAGCGCTCTGAGCCCCTTTCTGCGCCTGGATCTCTAGCCCCAAGCTGTGCCCTAAGGTTGGCGTACGTCTCTCTGCCCATCCTGTGTCCTTGTCACTTAGCTGTCAGCCCAGACTTTTCTCCCTCTCAGACCTCTCGAAATGCCCATCCAGTTTTCCCTCTCTATTACTCTATTTTAATTCTGCAGAGCCCTTACTGCTGGCTGTTTTCTTGTTTCTTCATTTGCTGCTTTACTGTCTGTGTCTCCTGATTAGCTCTGTACGAGCTCCGTGGGGCCAAGGACCTTGTCTGTCTTGTACCCTGGACACCTGGACAGTGCCTGAGCCACAGCTGGTGAATGAGTGAATTCCCACTCTTCCCTCTCAGCCTTGGCATCCGGGCCATGGCATAGCTGTTTAAACCGTCTGGCCCTCTGGTTCTTCCTGTTTCTCACCTCTCATGTGTCCTCTGGCAGGCCCTGCTGTCATACTCTGGCCCTCCAACCAACCTCGGTTTCCATCTGTTTCTGTTTTTACTCTACTAACTGATTTTTCCTGGTTTTCATTCTGTCCCACAGTCTGCCCCGACCTATTGCAGGTCCAGCCGTGTCTGTTTAGCCATCACAGCAGAGGACATAAAGCTCAGCTTTTAGATTCATCTTGTTTTACTCATAGTGTTTTGCTTCTTTTAATAACCAAACATCTAAAAATTGGGAGATTTCCCACAGCAGTGGAGATGTTTGACTTCTTTAATAATTGGGATATTTGATTCGCTGGCCCCTGATGCTGGCCCACAGCTGGGGCCACATGGATGCTGCCCACGTCAGGCAGGTGTACGTTCTCCACCCAGCCTGATTCCCTGGCTCATGTGACGTGCCAGGTGGCTGGAGCTGAGGGACTGTCCCCTCCTGTGGGCAACGTTCCCCACCCGCACATACTTGTGTGTGTCCCTGTAGTCAGGCTTCTCGCTTACAGCAGCTGCCCGGAACTTCAGAGTGTACTTTTGCATTTCAAAATCGATTTCTTTAAATTTTAGAAACTGTTTGGAAGCTATTCTTACCATGTCTGAGGTCCCTTCCATAAACTCCCAATCCTGTTTTGAGGCAGGATTTTCTATAAAGTTGCAACAGTGAATACCCCATTCATGTTAGTATATCCTATTAGATTGGCACCGTGTGGCAAGGAACTGGACCCTGATGAAGTAGGATACCTAACAGGTTTTGATTGTAAAAGGGAGCTGGGTGTGTGTCGTTACTGAGGGAAGATAAGAATATGGCAGCTAAGTGGGCAGGGAGGGTCCCCAAGCATCAAGGACGAGCAGGAGAATACCAGGCTCTGAAAGTGGGGAGAGAAAGGTGGGTAGTGGGAGGGAGGTGCTTATTTTTTCTGAGATCAGCTTGAGGAATGGAGCTTTTACCTGAAATATTGGTACATATTTTTAAATGCGCATAGTGGCGTGAAAATCTGCAGGGAGAATTTAATTTGGGTCATTAAGTTAGTAAAATAACCTAGGTAGAATGAAGGCGTCCAGAAATTCTTAGCAAAATAAAACTGCGTGGAGCTGGTTTACCTTTACCATTTTTTGGCAGCGTGTCTGACCGTGCTCACTGTCACTTATACAGGTGCATTTCTCTGAGACCGCTCTTTGGCTTTGCATTTCTTGAGATGAAGAGCAAGAAAAGTAGGGCTCTTCATTGGAAAATACAGAGGCATTAATAGATAAGTGCAAGCAAATGTAATTTCTGGTCGACACCTTGCATTAGGCGAGCAGAACTAGAGAGGGCTGGCTGTGGGAGAGGGTATGTAGACGGAACAAAAGATTAGGAAGAGTCATTCCTCTGAGTCTTAGGGCGTTTGGGCTTTAATTTTATTCTACACGATAAACTCATTTGGAAGCAAATTAAATGGTTTCACATATTGAAAAAAGAGTTAACTATAAAACATATGCCACATAAGCTGTATCTCTGAATTTAAAAATCTAATTTGGGGCTTTTATAACATTGATATGTTTTTAAACTACTGGAAGTTTTAACTCGATAGCTTTACTTAGAAGCCAGCATAAGCTTAGAGTTTATCGTCAGAACATAAGCTTAGTTTTTAAGGCAAAAATTGAATATGTGAGAGTGAAAAGATGCAAAATTTATATATTAATTTTTAAGGCCAAATTGTGAAGTTCAAAATATTATCCTCATGATAGTATCCTTTGAAATAAAATCCGTACGGTAATCAGAATTGGCGGTAATAAACATAACAACGTCTGAGTACAGTTGACCCTTGAACAACATGGGGGTAAGGGGCACCAACCCCCACCTGCCCTACAGTCATAAATCTGTGTATAATTTTTGATTCCCCTAAAACTTAACTAATAGCTACTGTTGACCAGAAGCCTTACCAATAACATAAATAGTTGATTGTCTTATATTTGGTATGTTCTGTGTGTTATATACTGTATTCTTGAAACACAGTAAACTGGAGGAAAAAAATGTTAGTAAGAAAATCATAAGGAAGAGAAGTACATTTACAGTGCTGGACTGTATAAAATCCGTGTGTCAGCGGATCTGTGTAGTTCAAACCTGTGTTGTTGAAGGGTCACCTGTATAAGTTATAAGCTAATCACCTTCTTCACCTTCTCTAAGCAGAGTTCAGACGATGAAGACTGTTCAGCAAAAGGAAGGAACCGTCACATCGTGGTCAATAAAGCAGAGCTTGCTAACTCCGTTGAAGTGCTCGAGAGCTTTAAACTAGCCAGGGAGAGCTGGGAGCTGCTTTACTCCCTAGAATTCCTGGACAAGGGTAAGAACATGCTTGTCGTATTAGTGCTGTTTAACGTGTTATATAAAATCAGTGTGCTTAAAATAGTGTTCTACTTGGAACAGCAAGACACTTAGAGCTAAATTGCTTACAGCAGTTCACACGGTTTATAGGATTCTTTTTTGAGCAGGACATCTAATCATTTATTAATTAATATTCAAATTATCAAAAACTATTCAAATCATTTACATCTTAGCTTCTACTCTGAGTGTTTATTATAATTAGGATTGGGGTGGAGTTTGAGGGAGAGTTTTTGGTCTTTTAACATTGCATTGCTGGTCTCTTTTCTCCTTTTTCTTGCTGGGTTTGTTTAGTGTTTTTATTTGTTCTGTCCCACTGCCTTGTATCTTCCTTAGGTCACATGTAGCTAAGCATACAAAAGGTTTTTATCTGCATTAATTCCATTGCCTGAAAAACTCACCCTACAGAAAGCCTGTTTTCTTTTGAAAATAGACCTAAAACTATGGGGAGGTTTACAACTATTAAGTATTTCAACATTACTTAGAGATCACTAGCGGTGGGGGTGGGGGGATGGGGTAACTGGGGGATGGACATTGGGGAGGGTGTGTGTTGTAATGAGCACTGGGTATTATGTAAGGCTGATGAATCACAGACGTGTACCCCTGAAACAAATAATTTAAAAAAGAAGAAGAAGAAAAAGAAGAAAGAAAGAAATCACTGGCGCATTGCTAACACGTGGATTTTACTATACTTTGGAATCAACAGTATATTTTTACTTTCCTTCTGGCCAGTGGACCTTCATCCCTTGGCCTGCTTCCATCCCGTGCCTGTACAGAACCCTTGGTCAGCTGCGTCCTGTCATTTTTTCTAGGTAGATAGAGCGTCACTCCGTCTCTCCTGGTCACATCTAGAGTTGTAAACATGTATGTGACCTTTGGGGGGGTAGTTTTCCTTTAGCTATAACTTGACTTTAAAAAATGAGTCAAACGGTTAGTGTTGTATCTTTGTTTTCTGAGCTAGCTGAAAACAATACCTTTTCTGAGGAGAGCCAAGTAATTGACAAGGTAAGTGAGGTAATATACGAAAAACATTTTGAACAGCTCTTGGGACATGGTGTGTGCTTAGTAAATGTTGGGGCCTAATAAAAATACCGCTTGTGGATTACTGATAAGTATTATATTCTAACTTTACTATGTAATTGAATTCTAGACCATTGTTTTAGAAATCAAAGTCCACAGTTACCGTCCCTTTTTTGAAAGTTCGTCTCTGTTTTGCTGGGTTTGTTTTGTTTTCTGCTTCTGTATTAACGTGTTTTCGGTCAATTTGCTTTTGAATTCTCAGAATTTACAAGAATTTGTTTGGCATGGAAGACAGATACTTGGCTTTGGTTGAGAATCTTCCTCACTGATATGATCATCTATCAGGTAGAGTGATGTGTATTTTAAGTTCCCGTGTCTGTCTAGGATGATGATGGTGGTGAGCCAGCCATAGCGTGCAAGATGTGTGGGTTCCTTCTGTAGGCCAGTCGTGCTCCGAAGACAGCTTCTGGCCTCAGTGGCAGAGGGATTATGGTCCACTTTCATCTCCAAAAAACTCCAGAATGACAAGGCCACATCTTCTGTGTTACTTTTGCACACCCCTCTGTAAAAGCAAGATTTTTACTTTGCAATAAAAGATGGGTATTTCTCGCCCCTCGACTCTCCCGGAGTCCTTCCGCCCTGCTCTGCCGTCTTGAGCTACTTAGGCCCGGAATGGAGAGAGCTGATAATTCCCTAAGAACACGCAGAGCTTCCGACCTCTGTTGTCGAAACACACAGGCTGCTTCTTCCATCCTACATAAAGGAGAAATGGTATCAGTTGTAAAATGTTTATAAGCAGTGGTATATCCAAAATGTATTTTATCCAAAAGCTTGTGTTATTTTATTTAATCTTAAGACTTAAGACCCAGGGCACCTGGCTGGCTCCGTAGAGCATGTGACTCTTCATCTCAGGGTCGTGAGTTCAAGCCCCATGTTGGGCGTAGAGATAACTGAAAAATAAATAAATAACTTCAAAAAAAAAAAAAAAAAAGGAATTAAGACCAGAAAGAAAAATCTTTGTATGTATAAAGTACCTCCATAAAGAACCCTCCATCTAGCTTTAAATAAGTTGGTTTTGTTATTGCTAAGTCTCCTTTTTCCTCCTCAGATGATCAGACAGAGCTACCTTATCTGTAGTTGCTTAATGAACTCTGGAGATTTTTATGTATTTATTTATTTGAGAGAGAGTCTTAAGCAGACTCCGCGCTAAACACAGAGCCCAACACAGAGCTGGATCTCACGACCCTGAGATCACGACCCGAGCCAACATCGAGACTCAGACACTTAACCAACTGTGGCACCCCAACTCTGGAAATTCTTTTTAAAAGTCAGTGTTTCTCACCTCCTTGCTGTTATGTCTTTCTTAGGGTCAATATAAAAAAGCGATAGCCAGCCTGCATCATCTAGCCGCTCTCCAGGGATCACTTCCTCAGCCACAGATCACAGGACAGGGGACCCTGGAGCATCAGAGGGCACTCATCCAGCTAGCGACCTGCCACTTTGCCCTAGGGGAGTACAGAGTGAGTAGTGTGCGCCTTGCACGGGACCCTCAGATGCACTCAGCGGGGCTGGGGCTTCCTCTTTCCCTGGAGTGGCCTTTAATTCAGGGCATGTTTATTTGAAATAGGGTTTTTCTGCCTAGATTTTATCACCGAATCTGCTGGTAAAAATCTTGATAAATTTGTTTCACTTAGTTTTCTCTTTAGTTATAGCTTGCCTGAAATCAGGCTTCGGTACTTCCCAGATTTCCTATTCGTACCTTTTTCCATTTTGTTGGAGGATGGTTTCTTTTTTTCTCTACTTACCTGGAATCACTTTAGAGCACAATCAGTCCTATTGTCCTTGGACAGAAGAGGGAGGCATTTACTAAGTAGGAAATGGAGGATTTCCATTAGCTTATCGGAGCCTCAAATTCTGTTTTTACATGATAATGACACCTCATGGCTGTGATTGTGAGCCCCTCCTACCACAGGGTGGAGACCCTGTGCTTTACCTTAGAATCTCTCACAGCACCTACCACAGTGGGCTGCACAGCTTTGATACTTAATACATGTTTGAATTCAATTAAAATGATTAAGCACATTCTTTATTCTTTATACTGTATAAATTCAGGGCCACAACTTAACACACAAACTCTGATTTCTTCTCATCTTTCTATATGTGAAGTTGATTACTTGGTGATTAGTAACCCTGAATAAAGTTTCTAAACTTGAACTTTGAAATGTGATTTCTAATTTGCCATGATGATATTTAGGAGCATGTAAAGTATGTGCATTAAAAATTGAAAATACTTTTCTGCCATCATTTATGTAATTATCAGGTACCTAATTCCAAGTCTCAGTGAATTCCTCCTGAGAACTTGAACGAGAGCGGATATTTACCCACGCAGATATCCATATATCATGTACAATTAGAGAGTTATACAAGGCACTGCTGTTCAGCATTGTATTAGGGAATATAAAATAAACAGATTTAATTAAGCTGGGCAAACTCATTCTCTTTGAGGACTTCTGTCAAAGCCGATCGCGGTGAGGCCTGCACCCTTAGTTGCTAACTTAACCTGCTTCCTGAATCTCAGCTGCCTTCAGCTGTCTGTCTTCACCTCAGACCCAGCGTGTCCAGGTGTGAGTTTCCTTCCTTCTCTGGCCCTTAGATGTAAAACTCTCAAGTCACGGTTGACTCTTACTCTGGCTAATCATTTTGATTGTTCCAGTATGAAGCTAATATCTTTGGTGTGGTGCCTTTTATTTCTTTTGCACCACTCTAATCCATGGCTCTGAACTGAGTTTTTTGCCAGTCTTCTTTTTCCATCTCTAAGTTACGGTCACTGCTTTCTACGAGATTGCTGTCATCATTCCACTTAACTGAAATAGTGACTTCCTTGGTGCCCCAAATTGAACCATGTGCTGGGGGTGGAGATACAAGCAGGATGTGGGAATTGAGGGATCCCTGATTCAGGACATATAATTTGAGTTACAGAGAAAAGTGCAAGTATTTATAGAAGACAGTTAAAAATCCAGTACTAAGTGGTATGCCCTTGACATATGCACAGTAGGCATTCAGGGAAGGGTGTTTTCACCAGGGTCCATGTAGTCAGGGAAGGATTTACAGAAAAGATTGGCTGGAGGTGGGCATATGACTCCGGAGTACACATCATGGCCCCACTCCTTACTAGCTCTGTGACCTGGGGCAAGTTACCTCACCGAGCTGCCTCACTCCAGTGTTCAAGTTCTTAACGACCAGGCTGTCGAGCTCTTAAAGCTGGAGCTTCACAACCCCGTGGGCCTGGGTGGGTTCGGGATGACCCTCTGAGTTAGCTGTGGCTTGGGGCAGTTAGAACCCCCAGGTTAGTGCCACCACCTCTGAGCAGCCTTACAGAGATTTTCTGGATGCGCCAAGACATGAAAAAGAGTGGAAAGCATGGGTTTAACACTCCACTTCCTCATCTGTAAAATGGGGATAATAAGAAGGTTGTGCTGGACACGTAGAACGTGCTCCCAAATGGAATCTGGCTGTTACTAGAATTGAGCAGGTGGACCGTAGGTGAGGGCTCCCTCTCTGTGGATTGAGAGCGACCTGCTCGGTGTGGCACTTGAGGCTTCCTCAGCCACCAGCACTGCATCAGACCGGTTTTGTCTGTGTTATTTCTGAAACCATACCTTCTTTCCCCTCACCTAATCACCTAAACACACCCAGCCCTTCCCCACATCTTTCTCTCCTCCTCCGAAAACCCTTTTTTCTCTTTTCCACATTCCAAATTCTTCCCCCCCCTTTGAGGTTGAGATAAGGGTAACCTTCGTACCTGAACCCTTTCCAGCTCGTTTAGCCCATGTATATTTCTCCTTCATTTTAAATTATGCTTTATATCATACCATGTAGTTCACTATTCTGTGTCCCATTTTGTTCATTTTTCTATTCAGTGAGTTAGTAAACGTCTTTAAGATGGGCCTACTTCTTTTGGATGCCACTGTGCTGTTAAACACGTGGGTAGTTAATACTTGACT
This sequence comes from Ursus maritimus, assembly GCF_017311325.1. Taxonomy (NCBI): domain Eukaryota; kingdom Metazoa; phylum Chordata; class Mammalia; order Carnivora; family Ursidae; genus Ursus; species Ursus maritimus. The sequence continues at coordinate 1,476,493 of NW_024425341.1, forward strand.
AATTTGTAATTTTTGTTCTTTTGTTTTACCAGCAAAGATGAGTTGTTATTCCCCCGAAGGTCTAGTACCACGATCCTCAGTTACTTTTTCTACATTTGCTGTTGAGCAAACAGTAATAATCTCGTAGAGTCCTGAGGTAGTGGTACAGACCTCCATGTGCACACGTTGCCCAGTCGTCTGCTACACATATGTTAGTGTTCTGTTGATTTGCTTTTAATGAGACTTTCAGGTTGGTGCCTTTTCATCTGATCTTCTTTAGATGACATGTGAAAAAGTCCTTGATTTGATGTGCTACATGGTACTCCCTATTCCAGATGGAGGCAAAACACAGGAAGAACCCTCAAAAATAAAGGCCAAATTTAGAAAAGGTACAGTGACAAGTTTTATTCATATTTCGTAAATACAGCTCTAGGACCCAAGGCCAGAAAATTCTTTATGATTCCTGATGAAATAATACTATGTGATCTGAGGGGTTTGACAAACTGTATAAAAAGTTAATCCCTTGCTACGCTTGTCCTTGGCACTGATTTCATAAGCAGCTGTAAATCTGTCTTTCTTCCAAAGTTCTCTTCACTTCCTGAGTTTGTTATCTCTGAAGAATATCCGTGAACTCCTTTTCCTATCTTTACCAATTCTCAGAAAACTTGCAGATGATTTGTTAAGAAGTGTGTCCTGGCATTTCCCTCTCAGGTTATTTTGAGCTTCACCTCAAGGAGCATATTGCTTGAAAAACTATATAAATTTAGTTGTAATGTTTATATGAGAAAGGAAGAAAGATACACTGTCAGGGTTCTAAGTTTCCACATTAGAAGTTAGAAAAAGATAAGCTAATGAACCCAAAGAAAGTAGAAGACAGGAAAATATAAGAGCAGAAATCAGTGCAATAGAAAATGAAATCGAGGAAATCAATAAAGCTAAAAGTTGTTTTTTTGAAAAAAATAAAATTGATAAACTCCTAACAAGATTGATCAGGAAGAAAAAGAAGGAATGTCACTACAGATCCTACTGAAATCAAAAGGACATTAAGAGAATAAATTACTAATAACATTATGCCAATAAATTCAGCAATTTAGTTGAAATGGAAAAATTCCGTGAGAAACATAGCTTGCCAAAACTGACACAGAATGAAATAGAAAATATGAATGTTCCTACATCTATCAAAGAAATTAAATTGTTATCAAAAACTTTCCCATAGAACTCCAGATCGAAATGGCTTCACTGGTGAATTCTGTCAAGCACTTAGGAAGAAATAACACCAATCCTACGCATACTGTTTTAGAAACTAGAGAAAGAGAGAACACTTCCCAATTCAGTTTTTAAGGCCCAATATAACCCTAACGGCAAAACCAAATAAGAGCATTGCCAGAAAAGGACATTAAAGGCCAGATCCATCATAAACATAGATTCCAAAATCCTCAAAAAATCTTAGCAAATTGAATACAGCAGTATATAAGAAGAATAAAACATATGACCAAGTATACTGGGAATACAAAGGTGGTTTAACGTAGAAAAATCAATCACTGTGATATCACCACTTTAGCGTAGTAAAGGAGAAAAATCATATGATTCTCTTAGTTGATGCAGATAGGTTCCATTATGTTTGCATTCATCATTCATGATTTTTTTTAAATCTTAGCAAACTAGAAATAGTTATTCCTCAACATCATTCTTAACCATGAAATAGCAAATGCTTTCCCCAAGATCAGCAACAATACAAGAGTATTTGCTCTTACCACTTCAATTCAGCATACTGGAGTTTGTAACCAGCACAATAGGGAAGAAAAAGGAAGGCATAAAGGTTGAAAACAGCTGTCTTCATTTACAGATATGTGGCTACATTAGAAAAGCCTAAGGAAGCTCCAAATAGAGTAACATCAAAAACCATGAAATACTTAGGGACAACTTTATTGAAAAGTGTACAAAATCATATTCATAGATTGGAAGACTCATATTTGTTAGGGTTCCAGTTCTCCCCAAATGTATCGGTAGACTCAGTGCAATCCCAATCAAAATCCCAGCAGACTTTTTTTTTTGGGGGGGGGGGTTAGTTTGATTCTAAAATCTATAGGGAAGTATAATCTAGAATAGCTGAAACAGTTTTGAAAAAGATAACAAAACTGGGCAACTTACCCTACCTGATAGCAAGACTTTTAATATAAAGCTACAGTTATCCAGACAGTATTGGCATAAGAGTGGAAAATCCAGAAAGAGACCCACACAAATATGGTCAGATGATTTTCAGTGACAGCACCAGACCAATTCTTTGGAGAAACAAAGACCTTTTCAACCAATTGGTGCTGGAACAAAGGGCCTCTGCTGTAGAAAGAAAAAGGATCCTCAAGCTTTATGTCACCTTATTCACAAAGACTAATTTGAGGTGGAGGCAAGACTAAATGGAAAAGCTAAAATGATAGCATTTTTTAGAAGAAAAAGTATTGCTCTCCGTGCGGGGGTTCTGCAAGCAGCAGGCCCAGGGCGACCCTCCTCCCCCGGAGGATTGGCAGCAGTGCAAACCGCAGGAGCCTGCAGAGTTCGGTGCACACAGAAGTGCAGACTGCTTTCTCTGAGGGTTTACTGAAGAGAGAGGGGCCACAATCTTTCAGCTCCGGGGCTGGAGATCAGCCATTTTTATTTTGGTCCTCTAAAGTGGTGTAGAAAGCCTTGAGGGAACAAAAGCCACATAGAGCAACCCAAAGCAGCTTACACGGAGCCCTTCTGCTGGCAAGGGGCGGTGCAGCTCCGCCCAGGCAAAGACACCTGAGAATCAGGGCAGCAGGCCCCTCCCCCAGAAGACCAGCTGAAACGTCAGGAGGATACCAAGTTTACAGAACACACAAAACTGCAAAACTCCAGTGCTAGGGAAAAATAGTATATAGAATTCGAGGTTTTTTTCTCATGACTTATTTTTCAGTTTAAAATTTTCCTTTTCTTTTTTTTTCCTTTTCATCTAGTTTATTTGATTAACTCTTCTTTTAACTTTCATTTTTACATTTAAATTTTATAGATATATTCTTCATTTTTGGCTTCTTTTCACTGTATTCAATTTATATATATGTTTTGCTTTCTTTACAATTTTAGGATTTAGTGTCTTCTAACAAACAGACCAAAATACACCCAAGACCAAGTGATCACCCTGTTTTGTCCACCTGAGAGGTTATATTCTCTCCTTTTTCCCTTTTTTTTTTTCCTTTTTCTTTTTCTTTTTCTTTTTTGGTTTCTGACCTCTTCAGATTTGTCTAGTGTGTATTTCACTTCAGTCATGGTTGATATTTTTGATTTTGTTCTCTTGTTCATCCATTCTTCTCTGGGCAAAATGACTAGGAGGAGGAATTCACAACAAAAGAAAGAACCAGAGGGAATACTGTCTGCCACAGATCTTAACAATATGGATATATGTCAGAGATGGAATTCAGGATGATAATTATAAAGTTAATAGCTAGGCTTGAAAAAAGCATAAAAAACTCTAGAGAATCTCTTAGTGCAGAAATGAGATCCAATCAGGTTGAAATTAAAAATACTTTAACTGAGATACAGTCTAAAATGGATGCTCTAACAGCTAGGGTAAATGAGGCAGAAGACAGACTCAGTGAAGACAAGCTGATGGAAAGGAGGGAAACTGAGGAAAAGAGAGAAAAACAACCAGTGGACCATGGGGAGGATTTGAGAAATCAGTGATACCATAAAGCAAAACAATATTAGAATTATTGGGGTCCCAGAGGAAGAAGAAGGAGAGAGGGAGGGACAGAAGGTATATTTGAGCAAATCACAACTGAGAACGTCCCTAATCTGGAGAAGGAAACAGGTATTCAAATCCAAGAAGTAGAGAGAACCCCCCCCCCCACACACACACACAAAATCAGTAAAAATAGATCAACACCCCAACATGTATTAGTGAAGCTTGCAAATTTCGGTGATAAAAAAATCCTGAAAGCAGCTCGACACAAGAGGTCCTTAACCTACAGGGGTAGGAACATTAGACTGCCAGCAGACCTATCCATAGAGAGCTGACAGGCCTGAAAGGGCTGGCATGATACATTCAGGGTACTAAATGAGAAAAACGCACAGCCAAGAATACTTTATCCAGCAAGGCTGTCATTCAGACTGGAAAGAGGGATAAGGAGCTTCCAGGACAAACAGAAACTAAAAGAATTTGTGATCACTAAACCAGCCCTGCAAGAAGTATTTAAGGGAGTCCTGTAAGTGAAGAGAGAGCCCAAAAGTAACACAGACCAGAAAGAAACAGAGACAGTCTACAGAAAGGGACATTATAGGCAATACAGTGGCACTAAATTCATATCTTTCAATAGTTACTCTAAATGTAAATGGCTAAAGGCTCTAAACAAAAGATACCGTGTATCAGATTGAATTAAAAAAGCAAGACCCATCCATATGCTGTCTACAGGAGACTCATTTTAGACCTAAAGACACCTCCAGATTGACAGTGAGGGGATGGAGAACCATTTATCATGCTAATGGACATCAAAAGAAAGCTGGGATAGCATTCCTCATATTAGGCAAATTAGATTTTAAACCAAAGACTTACTAAGAGATGAAGAGGGACACTATATCACACTTAAATGGTCTATCCAACAAGAAGATCTAACAATTATAAATATTCTCCTACCTTGGAAGTAGTCAATTATATAAACTAATAACCCAATTAAACACATTGATAATAACACAATATAGTAGGGGACTTCAACACCCCACTCCCAGCAATGGACACATCATCTAAACAGAAGATCAACAAGGAAACAAGGGCTTTGAATGATACACTGGACCAGATGGACTTCACAGATATATACAGAGCATTTCCTCCTAAAGCAAGAGAATACACATTCTTCTCGAGTGCACATGGAACATTCTCCAGAATAGATCACATACTGGGTCACAAATCAATCTCAACTGGTACCAAAAAATTGGGATTATTCCCTGTGTATTTTCAGACTGCAGTGCTTTGAAACTTGAACTCAATCACAAGAGGAAATTTGGAAAGAGCACAAACACTTGGAGGTTAAAGGCACCCTCCTAAAGAATGAATGAGCCAACCAGGAAATTAAAGAAGAATTTTAAAAACTGATGGAAACAAATGAAAATGGAAACACAACTGTTGAAAACCTTTGGGACACAGCAAAGGTGGTCCTAAGAGGGAAGTACATAGCCATACACGCCTTTCTGAAAAAAGTAGAAAAGTCTCAAATACACAAGCTAACCTTACACCTAAAGGAGAAAAAACAATAAATAAAGCCTAAACCCAAGAGTAGAGGAGAAATAATAAAGATTAGAGCAGAAATCAATGAAATAGAAACCAAAAGAGTAGTAGAACAGATCAATGAAACTGAAACCAGAAGCTGGTTCTTAGGAGAATTACTAAGATAGATGAACCCCTAGCCAGATGTATCAAAAGAGAAAAGAGAAAGGACCCAAATTAATAAAATAATGAACGAAAAAGGAGAGATCACAAACAACACTAAGGAAATACAAACAATTTTAAGAACATATTATGAGCAACTATATGCCAGCAACTTAGGCAATCTGGAAGAAATGGATGCATTCCTGGAAACTTATATTCAGGAAGAAATAGAAAACCTGAACAGACCCATAACCAGCAAGGAAATTGAAGCAGTAATCAAAAATCTCCCAACAAATAAAAGTCCAGGGCCAGATGGCTTCCCAGAGAATTCTATGAAACATTTAAGGAAGAACTAATACCTATTCTTCTGAAGCTGTTTAAAAAAAAAAAGTAAGGAAAACTTCTAAACTCGTTCTGAGGCCAGCATTACCTTGATCCCAAAATCAGACAAAGACCCTGCCAAAAAAGGAGAATTACAGACTAATTTCCCTGATGAACACGAATGCCAAAATTCTCACCAAGATACTAGCCAGTGGGATCCAACAGTACATAAAAAGCATTATTCACCAAGACCAAGTGGGATTTATTCCTGGGCTGCAAGGCTGGTTCAACATTTGCAAATCAACAACGTGATACATCACATTCATAAAAGAAAGGATAAGAACCATATGATCTCTCAATTGATGTGGGAAAAGCATTTAATAAAATACAGCATCCTTCTTGATTAAAACACTTCACAGTGTAGGGATAGAGGGACATACCTCAATATCACAAAAGCCAGTTACCAAAAGCCCACAGCGAATATCGTTCTCAACGGGGAAGAACTGAGACCTTTTCCCAGAAGGCCAGGAACACAACAGGGATGCCCACTTTCACCACCGTTGTTCAACATAGTACTAGAAGTCCTAGCCTCAGCAATCGGACAACAAAAAGAAATAAAAGGCATTCAAAATGGCAAAGAAGAAGTCAAACTCTCTCTCTTCATAGATGACATGTTACTTCATGTGGAAAACCCAAAAGACTCCACCCCAAAATTGCTAGAACTCATAGGAATTCAGCAACGTGGCAGGATATAAAATCAATGCACAGAAATCAGTTGCATTTCTATACACTAACAATGAGACAGGAGACAGAGAAATTAAGGAATCAATCCCATTTACACTTTACCAAAAACCATAAGACACCTAGGAATAAACCTAACCAAAGAGATAAAGGATCTATACTCAGAAAACTATAGAACTCTCATGAAAGAAATTGAGGAAGACACAAAGAAATGGAAAAACATCCCATGCTCATGGATTGGAAGAATAAATATTGTTAAAATGTCTATGCTGCCCAGAGCAATCTGCACATTCAGTGCCATCCCTATCAAAATACTATCAACATTTTTCACAGAGCTGGAAGAACTAATCCTAAAATTTGTATGGAACTAGAAAAGACCCCAAATCACCAGGGGAATATTGAAAAAGAAAATCAAAGCTGGGGGCATCACAGTGCCTGACTTCAAGCTATATTACAAAGCTGTGATCATCAAGACAGCAGGGAATTGGCACAAAAACAGGCACAGATCAATGGAACAGAATAGACTCCAGAAATGTACCTTCAATTCTTTGGTTAACTAATCTTTGACAAAGCAGGAAAGAATATTCAGTGGAAAAAAGACAGTCTCTTCAACAAATTGTGCTGGGAAAATTGGACAGCCACAGGCAGAAGAATGAAACTGGACCATATCTTTACACCATACACAAAGATAAACTCAAAATGGATGAAAGACCTAAATGTGAGACAGGAATCCGTCAAAATAGAGGGGAACACAGGCAGCAACCTCTGTGACCTCGGCTGCAACAACTTCTTGCTAGACACGTCTCCAGAGGCAAGGGAAACAAAAAACAAAAGTGAACTATTGGGACTTCATCAATATAAAAAGCTTCTGCACAGCAAAGGAAACAGTCAACAAAACTAAGAGGCAGCCCACAGAATGGAACAAGATATTTGCAAATGTCATATCAGATAAAGGCTAGTATCCAAGCTCTATAAAGAACTTACCAAATTCAATATCCAAAAAACAATCCAGTCAAGAAATGGGCAGAAGATGTGAACAGATATTTATCCAAAGAAGACCTACATATGGCCAACAGACACATGAAAAAATGGTCCACATTCCTTGGCATCAGGGAAATACAACTCAAAATTACAATGAGATCACCTCACACCTGTCAGAATGGCTAAAATTAACAAGACAAGAAACCACAAATGTTGGCAAGCATGGGGAGAAAGGGGATCCCTTTTACACTGTTGGTGGGAATGCAAGCTGGTGCAGCCACTCTGGAGAACAGTATGGAGGTTCCTCAAAAAGTTAAAAATAGAGCTGCCCTATGACCCAGCAATTGCACTACTAGGGATATACCCCAAAGATACAAATGTAGTGATCTGAAGGGGCACCTACACCCCAATGTTTATAGCAGCAATGTCCACAATAGCCAGACTATGGAAAGAGCGGAGATGTCCACTGACAGATGAATGGATAAAGAAGATGTGGTCCATATATACAATGGAATACTACTCAGCCATCAGAGAGAATGAATCCCTTCCATTTATATTGACGTGGATGGAACTGGAGGGTATTATGCTAAGTGAAATCAGTCAGTCAGAGAAGACAATTATCATATGGTTTTGCTCATAAGTGGAATATAAGAAACAGAGCAGAGGATCATAGGGGAAGGGAGGGAAAACTGAATGGGAAGTCATCAGAGAGGGAGAAAAACCATGAGAGACTCTTAAGTATAGGAAACAAACTGGGGAGGGGGATGGGGTAATTGGGTGATGGGCATTAAGGAGGGCATGTGATGTGATGAGCACTGGGTGTTACACACAACTGTTATATTATTGAACACTACATCTGAAACTAATGATGTACTATGTGTTGGCTAGTTGAATTTAAATAAATATTATGTAACTGAAAAGTAAACAATATGGCATTATATATAATTTCAAAACATTTATTTTCATTTTTAAAAAAAGAAAAGGTCCTTGCAACTGGTAGGTAGATTTATTAGGACACTACAAATTTCCTAGAGGACAAAAGCATGATAGTCTTGATCATTACTGAAGCTGTTTAAGGTACATATGGTGTTAAAAAAAAAAATGTATAGCCCAGACCCCTTCAGAAAGTGTGTCTCTGAAACAGAAGCAGATCAGGTGGGTTAAGACTGGACCTAGCTGACTTCAAGACTTAGTTTTAAGCTATAGTAATAGAGATAGTGGAGTGTTGGCATAGAGGCTGACTGATGGAACAGAATGGAGAACTGAGAAACAATGGTATTACAATTCGGTGAGCAAAGAATGAATTTATCCAATAAGTGGTAGTGGGGCAGTCGATCCAAATGTAAAAACAAAAAAAATGTGGTCCCTCCTTCACACTACACAAGAATTATTTAAATTTTAAGATTTAAAAATGAAAAGTAAAGATTTCAAGCTTTTAGAAGAAAATACAGAAAAGACTCTTTGGGCCTTCCAGGTAGAGAAGGATTTAGGCTACAAAAAGCACACAACAAAAAGGAAAAGATTAGTAAATTTAGTCCCATTAGAATTAAAATAGCAACAAAAGCTACTATGACAAAGGGACAGGAGAAGTCATAGCCTGCAAGAAAGTTATCGGGCACAGACAATCAACAAAAACTTTGTATCCAAAATTTTGAAAAAGCTCCTTCAAACCAGTAAGAAACAACCAGCCAACCCCTCGTAGAAAACCAGGCAAAGAATATGAACTACAGAGTCACAGAAGCAGAAATCCAAATAGCCAGAAACTATTTGAAAGGACTCTCAACCTATTAGCCATATGGGGAACTCAGATGAAAACAGTAAGCTACCACATCACCCACATCAGAATGCAGAGGTTAAACTGACTGTGGGGATGTGAAGACACACATTGCCCGTCTACTTCTGGAAGGTGTATAGGTTCATACCATCACTGTGGAGACCAGATTGAACATCTCGTTACCTGGTCATACACCTCTTCCAGCTAAATGCCTTAGATCAGTGCTTTTCATACTTGGATCCTCACCCCCCAGGTCATGAATTTCAACCAGACATTTTCTTTTTTTAATGAGATAGAATATAATATTATTATTAAAATGAATTCATCTCCTTAAAAAAAGGTAGATTATATTTCAGAATGAACCTTTTGTTTTAGATACATAAACGTGTAAATATGTGTGCACAGGATCTCCTTGATTTCTTGTTACTTTCATCCTCAGGGTAGAGAAGGATTTAGGATATAAAGAGCACACACCATAAGGGAAAGGATTAAGGTCTTCATTTGAAAATATTGCCTAAGGCTTTTTCCCCCCACATGCGCACAAGAAAATATATATGAGAATGTTTATTTCAAGCATTGTTTGTAATAGTGAAAAATTGGAAATCTCAATGTCCACCATAAAAGAATGGATAAATGAATTGTGGCATATGTAAATAGCAGAATACTGTATAAACATTGAAAGTCAGTGAATTAGAGCTATAGGTATTAGTATTGAAAATAGTTTGCAGAAGGATGCATACAATATGACACCATTTATATAGTAGACTGAAAACTTGCAAAACTTTCCTCTGCTGTTGCAGAGGAATAAAAAACAGCGCCTTCAGAATAATAGTTACTTTAGGAAGAAGAAAAGAGGATGTGATCTGAAAAGGTGCACAAGAGGATTCTACTAAATTTGTGATACTTTATATTAAAATCTTTAAAGCTGGGTGCCTGCATGGCTCAGACAGTTAAGCGTCTGCCTTCAGCTCAGGTCATGATCCCAGGGTCCTGGGATTGAGCCCCGCATCTGTCTCCCTGCTTTGCAGGCAGTCTGCTTCTCCCTCTCCCTCTGCCTGCCACTCCCCCTGCTTGTGCTCTCTGTCAAATAAATAAATAAAATCTTAGAAAAAAAAAAATCTTCAAAGCAAAACGTTAATGTTTTATATAGCTGGTGTCGAGCACAGAGATGTTTGTCATACTCTCTATACAATTTTCTCCAAAAATAAAAAGTATTTAAGCAAGGTTAGGAAAGAAGATTGATAAATGAAATCCAGAGATCATTCAAAAACCAATTTCACCATCACTAAATATAATTATTTAATTATATTTGAAATCATATGACTGTTGCTTATCTTTTTTTTCTGGAAAGCATCTTAAATATATGCCTCTCAAAGCTGTTTTCTTTGATAACAACACATGTCGTGGGCTTTTGTCCACAGGCTCGGATCTGAAGCTGCTGCCATGTACCAGCAAGGCCATCATGCCGTACTGCCTGCGTCTAATGCTGGCTTGCTTTAAGGTAAGCTGAACGTTGACGAGCATGAACGAAATTGAATTTGGAACACTGCTCCGATGATCTGGAGAGACTTGGTGCTGTGGGGAGAGCGCACGGGCTAGCAGTGAACAAGCACCAGCCCTGGACGGCACTGGGCACAGATGAGCAGGAAGTGATCCCCATCCTCGAGCAGTTTACAAATAGGCGTGGGACGGTTATGCAAATAACCTGCCCATAGTGGTGGTCAGTAAATATTTTGTAAATTAATGTATGTCAAAATATATTAGCTAGAAGAAGAGAGTACAAATGCCGTCAGGCTCATAGAGGGATGGTGAGTTTATTATCCTAAAAACCAGCAGGGTGAAAGTGTTTCAGGCATAGCTGGGAAGGTTTACAGGCTGTTGGAAGAACGCCAGGCCCTTGGCTGCCAGTGGAGCAGAGCCTTAGCGTGCATTTCACCAAGGGTTGTGAGCAAGAGAACAGGAGTACTGAGTCTCTGCTCTAGGGCTGTAATTCCCAGACTTCACTCCTCATCAGAATCCCTTGGGGCAACAGAAACAATTAAAAGTGTGATTTGAGGCCTCGCTGCTCATTGAGTTCTGGGGCTGGTTCTGCACATCACACTGCTGCTTCCTTCCTTGTTGCTCACTGGCTTTCTGCTCCCCGGTCCATGTTCTCCTCAAACCCTTCTCTCCGACTAGCCTTGCGGCCCACCCTCTACTCGCAACTGCCCCCTTCAAAGAAATCCGCAAATTCTTCTCTCTGCCATACAGAACCACTCAGCTTCTCTCGCCCTTTTCCCAAGTCAGAGCATCAGGCCTGCCAGGCACGTCCAGCTCCCTCAGGAGGCTCAGTGAACACACTGCCAGTGACCTTGTTTCCAGCACAGAGGGGACCCAGGCTTCTGTGGTTGGGACCCACCCCCCTCAGAAGGCGGTTGTTGTTTGCATGGCAAGTGTGTGTTCTGCTTTGTTCCCTAGATCACACATTTGTATACAGCGGCGTTTTTTCAGGGAGTGGTATTGGTATATGTAAGATCACCCCATGATTTCCTCTTCCTTCCGTGTCTGCGCGACCCCTTGTCTTGCAGCTCCGAGCTTTCACGGACAGCAGGGACGACATGGCGCTGGGGCATGTGATCGTCTTGCTTCAGCAGGAGTGGCCACGGGGAGAGAATCTGTTCTTGAAAGCTGTCAATAAGATTTGTCAACAAGGAAATTTCCAATACGAGAATTTTTTCAACTATGTTACAAGTATCCTTTTTCCTGTGTAAGCATAAGAAATTCTGACTTTTTTTTTTTTTTTTTTTTTTTAGAATAAATGCATAGTACAAGACGGAATTCCAGGTAGAAATAATGGTTTTCACTATTTTGGGGGAGGAGAGAAAGAATGACGAATGAAAATGGGCCCGTGGCAGCTGGTCTCATGAGAGTCCTAAAAGGCTTCCCGGAGGTGACGCACGGAATCAGGGTATCAGTCAGCTCGATTCCACTGCCCACCTCCAGCGACTTCTAGGAAGGTACCCGAGATGCCTGCATTAATAGCCTTCGGGTTCCTGAGAGGCCCAGAGTGGCTGGTGAGGCCGTAGAGTAGAATAGTTCATTGGCCTTCATCTCTCAGCATAGGGCCTCCTGGGGGCACTGGCTGTCCCCTGGGGTAGGCTGTTGGAGCACCGTGTCACAGCCCTTGCAGCGGCCACTGAGAACCCGCCACACATGCCGCACAGCCCGGCAGTTGCTTTCAGCAGTGGGGAGTGTTGGGTTTCATACTGTTAGGGAAAGACCACCTTCTTCAGGTTGTGAGGAGCGGGTTATCCTTGTCCCAGCGCCTAGGGCGATATTTCTTAACCGTTTCCAGGGATTCAGCGCCCCCACTGCCTCTTTCATTTCTTATTAAGAAAACAAAAGATTTTGCTGTTACAACCATACAGAACGTGTTTAATTAGCATCTGTAGGAGAAACATATTTATCTTTATGGGGTGGTCTGGTTGGTACAAGAATAGTTAGTTTTGGAATCAGACCGGGCCGGGTTCCAGTACTGACTCCGGCTAGCGGGGTGGCCGTGGGGAAGTCGCTCGGTCGCTGTCAGCCTGGTCCTCCTCCGAGAGAGCAGGGCACCTTGTTTCTGCACGTGGTTAACCTGAATCTGGCCTGCAGATATCGATATGCTGGAGGAATTCGCCTACTTAAGAACTCAGGAAGGTGGGAAAATTCATCTGGAGTTACTGCCCAATCAGGGAATGCTGATCAAGTAAGCATGCTGTCCTGCTCTCCCACGCGAAGGGCTCACCTTTCGTGCGCGTGTAGGAAATATTTGCAAGTGTCTGTAGCTTTGAGAAGTTTCAAAGAAAGGAAGCCAAACCTGGTCTCTGTTTTTGAGAGTAGATTTGATTCTGGGTACCTTTTGAAGTTTGGTGTTTCCTTAACTACATTTCTTGATAAAACATTGCTTAAATTGGGATATTTCTGTCACTTTTGAAACCTTTTCACTAAACAAAAGTCTCATTCATGATACCTTTTCCTTTCCAAAATGTACAGGCTAATCCTATAAATTTCTGGTTAGACATAAAATGTTTTTAATTAAGAAAGAGCCGTGCTTAATTAAAGTTGCAGTGGATTAAGAAAAGCTACAGACTTTATTTATCAACTGTACTTGGATTTCGGTATTTATTTGAAGGCTTCCCAAGCAGTCTCCATTGCTTGCATAGCGCAGGAGAAACTAGCCGGGTCTAGTGCCTCTAAGAAAAACACACCTGCTCCAGGAAATAGTGGTGGGGTGCCTGGTCTCAGGCATGCCCTCCCACACCTAGATGAAGTTAGTGACCATTTATGATTTTTAAATAGCTCATAAATCTTGCTTCTATCCTTCAATACTCATTGTAGTTTGGATACTAGATCCTCTGTGCTGTAAATGCCACGTGCGGCTTTATCTTCATATTTCCTCCTTTGCGTCCTGCAGACCCAGCATGGCCGTGACTCAGTGTCACAGTCACTGCAAGAGACTGAGCCCCGAGTGAGAAGAGAGTGTTGCTAAGGCTGAAAACCTTGTCCTTTTTCTCTCAGTTGCGAAATGAATGAGTTTTCAGTTGTTGAGAGCAAAAATGCACATCTTTTCCTATCTTCGTAGAGCCTTAGAAATGTTGAGAGGGAAGCAGGAGGTGTGCACTGTGATATGTATAATCGCAAACATTACTTTATTCCTGTTGAGATGAGGGTTTATGGAATCCATTCTAAAGAATGGGAAGGTTAAGTCGGGTTTTTGTCCTTCATCTTGTAAATATTATTAATAAATATTCTAAACATCTAGCATAAAAGAACAAATGCTCTTTTCTGAAAACACGAGACCTTTATGCATTAGGTTGCTTAGGCAAGATGGGCTGGACATGCTCACCTTCCCATCTCCATTCCCTTCCCTAAGACTGCAGGTAGAAACTAGGGGGAAAATATGGCATGTGGAAAATAGTCTTAACGGTGTTCGAGAACAAAGAGGACTTGTTGATATGGGAGCTTAGGTAACCCCTTTTGTGGGCTTAAAAATGAAAGATTTCTAGGTTTTGAGGCTGGATATATAAAACAAAGCTAATATTAATAGCTTTTCGGTTAATTCACATTCACGCTCACTGTACAAATTATCATAATATAGGAACGGCCTTAGAGTCAACTGCATTTACTTAAGGTTAAAGTTATAGATGATCTCTCCCTTCAGATAGTGCTTAACTGTGGGAATTTGAGTGAATGGACTGTTACAAAATCAACAATTGGATCTCGAATTTCATTATACCGAACCTTTCTTCTGTAGCTAGTTTGTATCGAGCTGAATAGTGACATGGTTACGTGCCAACAACCCCCAGGACAAAGAATGAAAGCAGGTGCTCTTGGACACCCAGATAATATCACTGTAAAGAGTTGCTTAGGGCAAGGCAGGGATGCACAACATGAATTTCTAGGCTTTGAGAGAGAATTCCGGGCTCCCCCACCTTGGTCAATATAAACTTTAATGTCTTCTAATTCCCTGTAGAAGACCATTAAGCCTCTTAGGAAGCCTGCTGTTCTGTCCGTTTGGAAGCAAGAATAGGGATTGTTACTTAGTGAGCTGACCTTCTAGAAATTTGCCCAGTCTTCACTGTGTGAGTCTCAAAGTTCATTTGAAGCCTACATTTCACGTTACTTAACGCCTAACCAGCAGGAGAAGCAAGCTGCATAAAGCCAGAGAGCTCTTACTAAGGGGGGTAGGGTTAGAATCTTGAGTAAAACTGTCTGTATTCCTTTTCCCTTTGGGTTCCAAACAAATTCTCTGAAGCCATCGCAGACCTTTTGGGTGGCGCCTCCCGCTGAGTGCCAGAGGTGTTGTGAGCAGTGTACAGCCCTCCCCTTGGGTAAGGCTGTGAGTCCGTCCTGGTCTGCTCGATGCTGGCGGGTCCAGTACCAACGCTGAGGGCACCCGGGGGCTGACCAGCAGAACAAAGACGCTTTGTCCTCACGTACTCTAAAATAGAGAACTATTTCTTTGCTGATACTTGCAGTACCTTAGTTGCGTTAGACTAGGTGAAAATGGAAAAACCGTGTCCTGTGCACAAAATCTTTGTTTCGAATTCTGCAAAGCCATGGGTCCCAGACTCTTTTTTCCCCCCATCTGTTCCTTTTCTCAGTACTTTCTGAAATTCAGGCTCAACCTTTCTCGATCAAAAACATTGCCAGCCCCTCTAGTATTCCCAGAAGGGCCTCTTCAATTTGGGGCTTCAATCCTGGCGAAGATGGTTACCAAAAGCCCCTAAGTCTATCTCTGGGATTGGTGGGGGCATGAGCAGAGTGGAGGGTGAAGGAGGCTGGATTCGAAAACGTGTCTTCTCGAGTGTGACTCCCTCTCCGCACTACCGTTCAATTGCGTCTCGTCATCCTCTTCCTCGGTGGTGGTTTTTACACCAAATCTCGAGTGGGCTGAGCTCGGGGCCCAGGAACAAGATGCTGCGGACGTGCCCCAGCACCAGGTGCAGGGAGAGGACTGCTAGCTGCTCCCATCCTCCCAAAAGACACCGCTGTGGCCGGGGGCCCGTGGAGGTTCAAGGGTTTCTGCATCGTCTGTTCCAGTCTTGTGCATTTTCTCTGGCGTGTTGTTTTTGCAGTTCAGGGTGAGTCGGTGTGGGTGTTTGAATGCTGCTGTTTGCTGTTTTTTAAAGGCCTTCTAGAATTCTTACCTGTGCTTCAGCCCAGCATACAGACTGCTGACAGGTACCGCGTGGAAACACACCTGCTCATAGTGTGCCGTTTCGTCCCCATGTCGTACTGCCCATGGTTCCAGCTCTCTGTGCCTCAGTGCTCTTTTTCATGCTTTATTTATTTTTTTAATTTGTTCTGCATTCCTTGGCAAACCATCTGGTTGTAATATTGTAACATTTCTTATTTTTTTTCCATAAGTTGCCAGTGTTTTTGTGTTCGATTTAAAAATCATTATGGATCTGGAAAAAAAAAAAACGAAAGTTATATAAAACTGTTAGATTAAGCATTAGGTTAGGCACTAGACTGTGATTCTCTTTTGATAAAACATAAGGCATTCAGTCGTAAATATTTAAGGGTGCCGAAGTTCATTTTAAGTAACTTTTTATTCATGGATTTTCGTATTAGTGACCTGTGTCGGTGTTCTGGTCTTACTGGGCCTTAGCACAGCCTTTACTGATTTTTCAGCCCTTCCCTTTCTAAACTGAAAATACTTGGTATGCTGCATTTCTTAGCTGCTTTCTCCGGCCCTTAAACCACAAAAGCTAAGTCTCTTCTTCATCCAAACTCACCAGAGGGAATGAGACTGATAGAATACTGCTTTACCTGTAGAAGCAATACCACTGAACCGTGACCAGCAGGACACGACGTTTTACTATATTTTTACTAGCATGAAGGGAAGAGTTTGCTTTGAGCTTTCAAAGCCCTTTAGCTTGTCTGCAAATACCAGTAACTCGGTTGCTCAGGGGTTGGCTCCCGTCAGGGGTTGCAGTCTGGGACCCAGAAGGACAGTATCTCAGGACAGCTTAAGTGGGTCTGTGCCTATTCCCAGTGGGCCTCGTGGCCTTAGCCTCACTGACACCGTGTCCGTATTACTGAGTTAACCAGCCGACTTCACTAGAAATGTCCACAGAGAACTGTTTTCTCTATGGCACTGCTGCTGTTTACCGAGTTCTTTCAAATGCCCACGGGCATTGTAGACTGTCCTTGTAATATCTTTACTAGTCTGACAGAGCCTAGTTTAGTTTTTTCTTCTGTTGCATTGCAGCTTTCTGACTTCTGTTGTACTCGTTGTATATGACAATACACAAGTTTAAAAACAAAAAACAGGAACATTTTAGAGTGGTTTCGACAGTTTTGTTTTGGCCGATGCATAAAAATCTAATTTTAAGTCCCTATTACTGTTCTGAGGGAAGTTAGGCAGTCGAGGTGGGGAATGGAGGTGCCTTCTCTTGGTCTAAATCTACTAAAGTACTGACCTGGTAGTTAGAACTCCTTTCCTTTTAACAACCCATTGAGTTCTGCTAGATTTTTCTTTTCCTTTCTTCATTTTGACGTCTTAAGTTTTCTGGGATTTCTTTTGTGAGCTCCTTCTCCACAGCACAGCTTTTGGGTGTAGCTAGAACTGTTCTCGCGCTCCCACTGACCCTTCCACAGACGTGCACGTCTCCTGAGCACATGGACCAGATCTGGTCCCCAGTAGGCCTTTGCAGGGCGCTGGCTGTTCTGCAGTGAGTCTGCTTCTCTCTCCCCACCTCTGCTAGATCTCGTCTTGGGACCTCCAACTCCTCCAGCTTCTCAAACAGATGGGAGTCTGGATGGGCTTAGCAGAGCTGTCCTGTTCTGGCATCACCGGGAGAGAGACGCGCTTGGAACCCCAGCGGCTGGGCACAAGCCCCAGACCTTTCTGAGCCTTATCACAGAGCCCCAGCCCCCAGCTCAGTGTGGCGACTCGCTCGTTCTGGCTTCCCTCCTCCCTGCTGCTGCCTCTGCACTCGGCTGGCTTGTCCGGACGTGAATTGTGTGGCCGTGTGGACTGGGCCCGGTTGGCCCAAAGTAACAACCGTGCACAAGTCAGCACAGGGATGCATAGTGTCAGAGCTGCAAGAGTTCAGAAGCAAAGCAGGTGGCATTTTACTGGACATTCAGATGTTTAAACTAGCCTTTTATTGAGGAGGAAACATGTCACTGTAGTTTAATGTC
This sequence comes from Ursus maritimus, assembly GCF_017311325.1. Lineage (NCBI taxonomy): Eukaryota > Metazoa > Chordata > Mammalia > Carnivora > Ursidae > Ursus > Ursus maritimus. Next base: position 1,494,336 of record NW_024425341.1, read on the forward strand.
TTTCTGAGAAGGAATGGGCAGGGGGATTGTTTGGTGAGGGCTTTCCTTCCTTTTTGAATTGTTTTACTTAGATTTGAGTCAGGTTTTACTCCTGCCCCAGAAACGCTGACCAGTGATGCCGGCGCTAACTGTGGTGTCCATCTGTTTCCCTGTCGCTGCCCTCAGGCACCACACGGTCACTCGGGGCATCACCAAGGGCGTGAAGGAGGACTTCCGCCTGGCCATGGAGCGCCAGGTGTCCCGCTGTGGCGAGAACCTGATGGTCGTGCTGCACAGGTTCTGCGTCAATGAGAAGATCTTGCTCCTTCAGACTCTGGCCTGACGGAGCCCTTTCCGCCACACGGAAGGCAGCTCAGAGCGTGGGAGATTTTGTGAAGACACAAAGCTTTCATAAACGTTGCTGTTAAAACTCTTAGAGGAAAGCCTTCTGAGTTCCAGCTCCTTGGTTGCTTAAAAGTAGTTCCCAAGAGTCTGAGAAGCTATTTCTATTTTTCAGAGTCATTTTTGTAATTTTTTGTAAAACAAAAGAACCTGTTTTGTAAATAAAAATCATCCTAAGTCTGGGGCTTTTAAAAATGTATTGTAATTCTGGTGAGTTTCTGAACAAGAGTGTGCTTTACTTAAGTGAATATTATTCATGCTCTCAAGGTCTTATTTTCCATAGTTAGGCATTGGTACGTATTACATATCAACAGGCTTTCAGACCTTTTCATTCAGGAAGTTTTAATACCAAACACCTTTACGCCAGAATGAACTTGAGTGAACTTCCAGCGAGGGAGCTGCGGGTGGGGGTCTGTGCACCAGCCCGGGGAAGGCACCTCCTCCCTGCCCCCGAGTTTGATACCCTGTGGCCCAGCTCCCAGCCCTGGCTCTGCCCGGCCCCTTACTGCCCTGTACCGGGACAGGTTAAGTCCCCTGTGCCTCAGGCTCGGCCTTGGAACACAGAGCTGATGGCACTTCCCTCACAGGCTGTGAAGACCAAGTGTTCCCTCACGTGCCGTCTGTGGAAGGACACCTCGTGTGTCCAGCTGGGCCAGTGTTAGCTCTCAGGTTTATTTTCTTCTTTTCCTGTTCTGAAATATATCAGGTAAACGTCAAACAAATACTTGTTTCTAGGGGCTACTTAATGAGAGGCCTAAGAAGTTAGTGACTTTGCATTAAATGTTTTAGATCTGCAGTTGACCCTTGACTAACGTGGGGGGCGCCAGCATGCCCACCTACCCACGCACAGTCGGAAATCCACCTATAATGATTCCCCAAAAATTTATTTACTAATAGCCTACTGTTGACTGGAAACCTTACTGAGAAACTGTTGATTAACAAATATTTTGTATGTTTTATGATTTATATACTATATTCTTAAAGCGAGCTAGAGAAAAGAAAATCATAAAAATACATTTATAGTACTATACTGTAAAAAATCTGTGTATAAATGGACCCATTCTTTTCAAACCTGTGTTGTTCAAGGGTCAACTGTATTAAAATCAATAAAGTGGTTTAAGTAATAGACATCTATCTCAGAAAATACTCCACCTAGCTTGCTTTAAAGTGTTTATCAATTTAATATTGATTTAATATGAGTTGATTACAAATATATAAACCATCCTGTTGTTTTGATTGAGGAGTGTTGTTGGCCCATAACTGCTTCCAAATTAAACACATTTTGGTTTTATACCCTCCTCAGATCAGTATTTGGGGGCAGCATACATAGAACAAGACTTTCTGATACCCACGTGTGTAGGCACCAAAGAGCCAGTCATCTTTTTCCCCCAGTGGTGCCGATCCCGTGTGAAGAATTGCAGGGGAAATGCCACAGAATACAATGGGGACTCAGACCAAGTTTGCAGACAAGGCAGGAGTGGGGTGGGACTGCTGACCTCTGACTCATGAGGACCCATGCACACCCCTTGCACTGAGATGTGGCCAAACTCCAAAACAGCTACTAGCAGCGTAAGGCCACGTACCCAGGATGACCCTAGACCCCCTTAAAATGCCCGCCTTAGAAAGTTGCACGCTCACAGGATGTATTTGATCCAGCCCGAACATGGTGGTGAGCAGATAGGTCCCTGAACCCCCTCTTAGAGCAATTATTTTTAGAAAGCTGGCAATTATAAATCCTTCCGCTGCCCTTTGAGATGTGAAACTACCACCAGAACCCATCTCTGTAAGGACTCAAGCTGTGTCCGAAACGTAAATATCCAGGAGAAGGGCCTAGTTCAGGTGGGTACCTTGCTCCAACGTGCCCCACCACCTCCCATCACAAAGATAGGGGGCGAAGCCCAACTCACAAATCCAGCTGGCCTTTTCACACACACCAACCCCATCGCACCCCTCGCTGCCTTTCCCTTAGCACCCCCAGCCTTTAAAGTCTCCAGCCGTTATTTCCAGGAAACTGATGCAGTTCACACTGGACCCCCAGTGCAGTCAAGTCTGCCCTCCCCACTTCATTAGAATGGCTTTGTTTCTCTTTGACACGGGACAGGCATCACCTGGGATTGGTTAAACTGACAAGCGGTCTCCGGGCCAGAGCCATGTCACAGGCAGGATTTGGCTAGATGGAGGTACCAGTCTACAAGCTTACGACCCCTGGAGTTTAGTATCAGCCGGAAAACTATCCCGTATCAAAGTAAAAGTGCATGACTACAAACCATCAAGTTTTGACAAGAACAGCCATAAAAAGTGGGAAAACCAAAGACCTGAGTTTGTGTCCAACACCAGTAGTCAGGACAGAATTCCGCCAGAACCCAAAATGGTAATAGACCCTGTGGGAAGCCATGTGCTCCGCACTGCAGGGAGCAAAGCCAGCTGTCCACACGGCTAGCCCTTTGGATGGAATTCTGCAGAGGAAAGCCAGCAAGATAACGGCATCTTTTGTCAATGGCAGTGTTCTGACATACACAATTAGATAAGGGGTTTATGAGGTCTGAGGCATTTTATGACATAAGGCAAACATCTAGCATTTCCATCAACTTTGAATTTAGAAATGCATGTAGCCTTAAAAACTAATGCCCAACAAATACTGATTACCAAGAGAAAAATGTTGGCTCACTACACGCTGGTGAAAACAGATTACACAGATAGGCAACTAAACACTAGCGATGTGTTTTCCCACCTCGTTTCGAAGTTACAACAAAAGGAGTGTTAAAAATCTCAAAGGCTGAAATTATGCCAGAAGCTGCATTGTTAATAGGGTCATGGATCTTACCACGTACTGCTCAGTGTTTTTAAAGACCTACCCCTAATTTTTTACAATTGATAGGGATCTCTTCCTGAAAAGCAGTGTGATACGTTGAGAAACTTTCTCAAAAGTCCATTTATCACCGACATTTATTTGGAAAATAGAATTACATTAAAGGAAAAATAAAAACTATTGTGTTGGAATTTCATCTAAGGTGACACCGTTTAATACATTCGGGATTACTGCACATTTATAAAAGATGCCCTTTGTTGAACAGAGTGAAAAAAAGTGTAAGGCAAGAATTTATTCACGTAATTATAAATAAGAATGAGTAATGGAAGTACAAAAAATATATATAAACAACGTCCAATTACTACATCCCTACTCTAGAACAGTATTTTGGACTTTATTACTTTAAGAACTCGACCCCGACTTCCCTGTAAGACACTTTCCTGACTGTGCCACTCACTCGGGCACACTCGTCCCCTCCCAAAGCAGGTTGTCCGTGTAGCCATGCCGTGGGCTCATCGGTCCACAGTCCCTTGTCACTGCTGGTTTCACAAGTCAGATGAGAGGCTCGTAGCCAGTGAGACACAAGGGGAGGGCTGCTGAGAGGCTTCTGGGGAGGGTTTGTGGTCTAACAAAGTCACGAGATGGACAGAGGGGAAGCCCTCTCCTTGGGGTTGGTGTCACAGTCCCTGAGTGTGTGTGGCTATCATGGTGTGGTGGCCTCACAGGCGAGTGAGCTGAAGCCAGCCTACCTGGGGCCTTCTTATATGAGCCAAGTTTTCCTTTAAACCCAGCTGGATCAGGATTTCCTGGTCCTTACAGTTCAATACACCCTGATATATACTCCCCAATTCAAGAAATGCTTCTGGATAACATCCGGAGAGGTCCAACTCAGCCTGACTTACTGGGATTTGGGACGACACACTGTGACCATCCATGACTCACTGCAAGAGAAGGGTAGCAACAGGTTTCCTCACCAACTGTCCCCTTACACATTAGGAAAAGGAACATTTCCAGGGGGCACTCTGGACACAGTGCTTTCATCAGCACTTAAATATTAAAAACAAAAACCACCATTGCTTTGCTTTGATAAATGTTTATTTAGCGCCTGCTAAGTATGAGGCACTGTGTGTGCACCATGAGGAATAAATATACAGATGAACAAGACATAATGCTCGCCCTTATCAAGTTCACGGTCTAGCGTGGGAAAGGCGACATGTGCACAAGTCACTATCATACCAGGCAGAAAGCGATAAATGCCATGAGACTGATCCCAGTAAGATATTATGAGAGGAAGAAAATATTACTTTTGGATGAGAATACGAGATTAGAGAAGGTGTTTCAGAAGTAGGGGGTCTAAAGGTCAAGTGTACCCAGGAGAAAATTAAGGGGAGAAAGTAAAGCAGGAAGACTGCAGTCAAAGTCCGAAGCAGGACGTACTAAGTGCTGCGCGGGGAGGAGCCGGGCCGCCGGCGGAGGCGGGGTGGGCGGGGCCCGGGCGGGGGCGGGGCCAAGCAGCCGGAAGACGCGTCCGGCTGCCCCGAGCGTGGTTATATATACCCTCACGTCAGGCACCGCGGTCCCAACTTCGAGGGAAGCTTGTGTCCGGAGGAGATCTTACCCGAGCTCTGCTGCATGAAGCTTAATCTGGAGGCAACGGACACAGGAACGACTGAGGGACGGAGGCCCGGACTAGAGACGAGGCAGCCGCAGCGCGAAGGCAGGAGTTTCAGGTGGAAGAGCCGGCGGTGAGGAGGCGTGGGGAAGGGGGCACAGAGGAGGTAAGGTGAGTGAAAGGTGACGGAGGTTCACAGCTAGAGACAGAGAAGGAGCCATTCACGGAGCTGGGAAAATGCAGGGGGAAGTCTGAGCTTGGGCAGAGCGGCGGGAAGACGGGCGTCCGGGCGGAGGGTCCCGCGGGCAGCGACGGCTGGGGCTGGGGGTTCGGGGTAGAGTCCAGGCGGAACACAGGCAGAGGGTCGTCTGTGCTGTGCTGAGGCCGGAGCGACGTGGAGGTGGCCCCGGCTCGGCTGGCCGCGGGCGGGAGGGCTGACGTACAACTATTCCACCGTTTCCTCCTCACGGAATTCTCACAGAAAATTCGTTAAGCATGATGATGCATCATAGGAAAAGTGCTGTCTCTCTCAACGTGTTCTCCTGTCTTCACTCCTGAGAAACTATCCCCAGTTTTGTGATTCCACACAGGAAAGTGCCTCCACTGTGGAGGGTCATTCTGAAAGGATTTACTCCAATGAGAGTTGTTTTTTAACCTTTTCATTATCATTTATTTTGAAGAGTTTTCTGTAATAAAATTTTCCTAAGGATTTCAGAAAAGCTACGGATGTATCCCACCTGAATGAGCCTAAGAGTTGGAAGGAACCAGAGAGGTCATCACTGTCTCCCTCATTTCACAGATGAGGGAACTGAGGCCCAGAGAGACCATGGGACTTGCTGACATCTTATACGGCAGGGATGGCAAAGCTAGTGCCACAAACAAGACAGTGTGCTTTTCTCTGCCACACTATAGCTCCGAGTGCCAGCCACCATCTAGACACACAGTGAGAAAGACAGACAAGTGGGCAGACAGCCAAGTGGGTACTAAGTATTGTAACTATAAGCAAGAGTGGCTGGGAATAACACATCTGTATCTTAATGTCTTTTTCAAGTGGGGAAAAGGAGAGGATGCCTTCCGACAGAAAGGCATTTTTTGGACCCACCAATGCCTTGCAGATCTGAAAAGGAAATTACTCTTTCTTGAAATATTAAACTGCACTTAACCACAGAAAATATTTGGCTGCATCACTACACATCCCATTCGATAAGCCTTCCAGTCAGCCACAACAGAAATGATGGTATTCTTGGTTGGCATGTGTGCACATGGAAAGGCAGTCTACAGGAAAACAAGATCAATAAAAATTAGACTTTAGATCGTTTTATCCGTCACAGAAGCAAAATGCCCATGGCAATTTCCTTTTGAAGAGTTAAATGAGAAATCCTTAAAATGAAGTTCTAAATACATCCATTTACATGGAAGATGGAGAAAAAAGACAATTATATTCCAAATATCTAAGTCTCAAATATACACGGTTCTGATGAACAGCCGCATCATAGTAAACCAGCCAGAGTGCATCAGCATCTTCCCCAATCATCGGGAAATACACATCCTACTGATTTTAGAATTCATGGTTCCCTTTAATAAAGGCTGATTCAACACTCCCCCAAGGCCCACTAGAGTCTGCCGGCAAAGCATTTCAGCTGGAGCTGTCAGATTTTCCAGAAAACCTTCTTTTTATAGAGAATATAGGCAATGAGCACCCAAATTGCAGTGGCAACTATGTTCTGAGTTAGATGCTCTTTGTGTGACTGGTTGTCCTGCAGCTTCCACTGAAAAGGGAAGTAGTTCTCAAACACCTCGTGGCCAACATACACCAGAATAGAGTTCATTCCTGGAGGAGAGATAAAGAAAACAATATTTTCCTGAGTCACATCTGATCATGTATTTAATTCTTGAAATTTGACTTTAGTCCAATGAAAAAAACAAAAAGCACACACTTATATTATTGGCCACTGCCAAAAATAAGTAATGTATATCTTAAATGCTTAAGTGTAAGCTAGATCAAGAATTAGAAAATATTTATAACGATGTAATTCTTGAATACTAAATCTGCAAGGAGAGCCAAAATCATGAACTTATCTTTTCTAGACCAGAAACTTGAAGTCAGAAAAATGTAACCATCACTAGAATTGGAGGGCTGAAGTGAGTCACTGAAATGACTGGGTCTAGGGTGCCTAGGTGCTCAGTCAGTTAAGCGTCCGACTCTTGCTTTCAGCTCAGGTCATGATCACAGGGTCCTGGGATCAGGCCCCAAGGCGGGATCTGTGTTCAGTGCGGGGTCTGCTTGAGATTTTCACTCTCTCTCTCTCTCTCTCTCTCTCTCCTTCTGCCCCTCCCCACCCTGCATGCACATTCTCTCTTTCTCTCAAATAAATAAATTAATCTTTACAAAAAAATGATCGGGTCTATCCCTCAGTCTTCTGGTAGAATTGCATCAAAACCATTCCATTTATCTCTTGATACCATCTCTTGATATTTCTTATGTATCATCTATAAGGTAGTACATTTATACTCAGAAAAAAGGCATGGCCCCATTGCTGAAGCATTAGAAACTGAATGATATGCCCTGGATCGATTCTGATGCTCCACAACTCAGGATTGCCTGAAGAAACAAGTGCAACTTGGTTGTGACCCCACAATCTAAACAGATAAAATGGGTGGACTGCTTTGGAACAGGCCAGGCACGTCCTGCATGTAGCCCCAGCTGCCTTCTCCCTCAGCCTGCATCTTGGAAACCTGCCGCTGGGGACCGTGGCCCGAGGTCGCAGCACTAGGCATGCTCAGCTGTCTCTGGGCTGGCCCACTAGGTCACCATCATCAACTCCGAGCTTAAGAGGTTTGTTTACCTGGGTAGAAGAATGGGGTTCCCGTCCACAGTCCCTTCACATCCACAATGGGATAGAGGATAAGCAGGATGAAGAAGGCAAAGGAGCTCAGTGTGGTGACATACGAAATGGACCTACAAGGCAAATGAGGTGTTTCAGGGCTCCTGAGGAGCACATCCAACGTCAGGAAGATCAACCCAACATTAAAATGACACTATTTTCTATACCTACCACAGATTTTTGTTTATTGGAATAAAGCCTTCATTTTCAGAAACTTTCGTCAACGCAACAGAAATAAGCCCCTATAATGGGGGAGAAGGATGTTAGTTTTTTTAATAATAATCTCAAAAAACAACTGTGTATCAAAACTGGAAAATATGTGATTTAGTTACGTAGGGAGGGCTGAAAATTGTGTCTTCTATTTTTTTTTTAAGTGGAAAACTATTTTCAAGATGCATAACTAAAAATGTTCTCCAAAACAAAAATCTCCAAAGCATTCTCTTGAGTCGAAGGTAAAGTAATAAATAAATTAGAGAGGAAACATGAGGGATAAAATGAACAGCCCAACTTTCAACTCTCCGTCACTGGGAAATCTGGAAGCAGACCTCTGGAAGCTGTTACTGTGCTCTTCCTGGTCTGGCTCCCCACCAGGACCTACACTATTTCCTCACGATTCCGGCTGGCCGTTCAAAGGCAAACATAAGAATTTGTAGACATTTGCCTAAGAAAATAAACCTGAGAGTTGAGGTGTAAAGATGTGTTCCTCTCCGCTGTTCCTGTGAAGAATGTAACTCCTGTGCTGTGGTGACAGCTGCTGTCCAGTGCTGCTGAACATTTTCTTTCTTTGAAGCTTGTATGGACAGGATTTTAGTGAGAAATGCCAGTTACTTACTAGAAAACAACACCAGGCAGTGAATCTGATCAGAATATCTTTGGTCTGATCCTTGTAATACAAGAGTATTTTTCCTGCCTGGAGAAGAAAACACAGATGACCAAGAGAACTGCTTAAGGTATATTCGTGTTTCATATTAATCCACCGTCCTATTCACTCAACAGACTGATCTGCCAGGCACGCTGCTAGACGCGGGGATCACCAAGAGGAATGGAACGTCACCCCTGCCCTTGACGGCTGGCCACCAAGGCACAGGGGACTCCTCAGGAGGATGGGAGGACACGCCAGAGAGGAAGAGCCATCTGGTTGAGGCTACCAGTGCAAAGCAGGAAGGACATCTGGGCAGAATGGAACAGCATGCACCGAAACTGGTCAAATGGCTGAAAGAACATGCGTCCCTGAGCTGCAGGTCACTGAGAAAGGCTAGAGGGTTGGGAAGGGCGGGAAGGTGGGAGGCAGGTGGGCTTGAGGATCTCACTGGTGAGGCATGGGCTTTCTCCCATGCATGAGAGGGAGCTCAGGAAAGTCACTTCTCCCCCCACGCCAAAAAAACAGTCACAAGGGACCAGCCCAGACTGGCCTGCTGGATGGCCCGCTCTGGCAGCAGTACAGAGGAGGGACAGGGTGGAACTAGAGGCAGAAACAGAAACAGTACAATCTGGACTTTGCCCCCAAATCCCCTGAAATTAGGAATTAATTTCTGAAAAACATCAAAGGATAAGAATATGTTCATAATAATTTGTAACTAAAGCTAAAATTTATGAATTTTTTCTATTTGCCAGTTCTTAGAATTTTACATGAATTAACTTATTCAGTCCTCTCAACACCTTTCTGAAGTAGGTGCTATCGGAGCACAGATGGATGAACATGCCCGAGGCTACCCAGCTGGAAAGTGGGAGAGCAGGGCTCAAGCCCAGCCAGTGTGGCCCCCGGTCTGTACTCCTAACCCTACCCCAGGCTGCTCTTGTGGGTGCAGATTCACCCCTGCAGATCTGCAGATGCAGGGATTAAATGAACATATGTGAAAGCACCCACTGTGAACTATAAAGTGCTATAGGGGTGAGTATAGAGCAGTATTTCTAAATATTAATTGCCAAATTGGACCTGCACTGTCCAATATGGCAGCCACTAGCCACAGGAAACTATTTGAAATTAAATTTAAATTAATTAAAATGAAATGAAGTTTAAAATTTTGTTCCTTGGTCATACTAGCCACATTTCAAGTACTCAAAAGCCACATGGACATGAATATTTTCATCAGAGCCTTCCATCAGCTACTTTACAGGCTTTTCCCTCCCCCCAGTTAGCTCTGCTCAAATAATAGTTTCAAACATCAATAAGGAAAACTTTAGGGGAAAGAAAATCTAGACTCCTCAGAATTTTAACAAAATTGCATGTGAGATAAACCAAGAACAACCTGTATTGACTCTGGCATACAATATGCATAACCTGAAACCATACGGAGTGTGCACAAAAGAAATAAATGTGACAAATGGGGACACAGGGACTTCCCAACACCCAGTACCCAAACATTCTGCACATTCCAGCAGGGAGACCTTTTACCCAGAAATTACTATGCCTCCATTGCCAAGATAAGCCATATAAACAATGAAAATTTGGGGGGAGGGGGAGACATATAGGAATTATACCTAATTATTTCCATGTGCTGAATTTTAGTAACTTCTAGTTTTGACAATCTGTCACATACAAAAGAATTTATTAGACCATAGAATGTATGCTTCCAATGACTTGTTTTAATGAAATACTTTTTGAATTAGTGATGAATGAATAATCATTAACTGTCAGAAAAATGTACACCCTAATGAAATGAACGAATACCTGAATTCCTAAAAATGCCATCACAATGGAGTTGATGGTCCCTAAAATTCCCTCTGGATCATAGGCCACCTCAGTGTGATAAAGCACCTTAACAAAACAGAAGAAGAAGGCAGGACTCACTGACTGTGAAATGCACACAAACAACTCAGAGATCAAATACAAACTTGCATACACTCCAGAATTCAATGTTTTCCATTTTTGCTGCAGAAATTCAGGGCCAACTTGTGGGGATTATAGGCAGAATACTTCAGATCAACGAAGTGTGGGGTGTGTGATACCAGAAGGGAATGCAGAGCCCGGGATGAGCCATGACCCCAAGCAGCCACTTCAACTTCAGGAGCCGGTGACCTGATGCATCCCTAACCAGTTCCAACACTATGCCTGAGACCTTCGTAACTGCCAGGCTGACTCTCTTTGGTCAACCCTATTGTAAGATCAACCCTATTGTAAGATCAAAAAGCTGTTCCTGGGATGCCTGGGTGACTCAGTCGTTAAGCATTTGCCTTCGGCTCAGGGCCTGATCCCAGGGTCCTGGGATCGAGCCCCATGTCGGGCTCCACTGCTGGGAGCCTGCTTCTTCCTCTCCCACTCGCCCTGCTTGTGTTCCCTCTCTCGCTGGCTGTCTCTCTCTCTCTCTGTCAAATAAATAAATAAAATCTAAAAAAAAAAAAAAAAAAAGCTGTTCTTCCTAACTTCCTTTATGGCAAATTACATTTAAAAATATATCTGTATTATTTTATTATAAAACAAATGTTCATGTAGAAACTGCAGAAATTTGGAAACAGATCCACAGTGGATCACCCAGACATCCCCCTGCCCACCCCTCTCAGGACTAAAGTATTCATTCCCAGAGCTGATAGAAATACTAATGGCCAAAAGCTCTCAGCCAAGTCCCTTTTCAGGATCTGTCCCTGACTGAAGAGAGCTGCCTCTCCAGGAGTCACACTCCCTTGCTGGGGGCAGTCCACATCCAACGGCCCGATCCCTCACTCCAATTCAGAACAACTCTAAAGCACCAGTCTAGCCCCCCAGGAGATGAGCTAAGGCCTTGTGTGACTACTCCTGCTGCCTATTCCTGCTTCCTTTGATCCCCAGCAGGGGCTGATCCCAAAAGGATGGCCCGATAAGCTTCCTACATATGAATCTAGGCCTCAGAATCTGCTGCCAGTGAGTCTGACCTGAGCCACAGGGAAAAGCACGCCACCACAAGCTTGATCCACTGCTTCTGCACTTCCAAATCCAAAGTAATGGATACACAGAGCCCCATAATAAACATTACATTTCCTAAATCAGCCAACTTTTCAAATAAAAATTAGTTCCCATCATAGTTTGTTAAATGGACAGAGTTTCCAGTTGGCCAGCCCTTTCTGTTTTCCGTCACTTCAGAGCTCCCGAGGGTCTAGCTGAAGTACAAGCTAGGCTCACTCACGGCAGAAGAAGGATGCTGGTAAATGTGGTCATCTCCCAGAAGCAGGCGGTCAATGTAGCCAGCAGCTCCTCCAGTACAATTTGGATACTTCCCCCAATCTCCAATGCCACCAGGGCCGAGATAACCACTGGGAAAGTGAAAACATGTACTTAATTGATAAGACTTCAGCAGGAATAAGGTTCATCCTGGCAACTGTCGCAACCCAACAAGAAGCCTCAAACACGGAGACCCCTCGGCGCCACGCCCTCCTCACCAATGCTCTTCTGACTTGACTACTCCCCACAAGCTAAGGTGGGCAGCCCAACTTCCCTTCAGACAGACCCTGGAAAAGCCTCACAGAGGCATTCCGCTGGACATACACCAAACTCCTCTCTCAAGACACATGATGCCTCCAAGGAAAAGAAAGAGTGAAAGCAAGTTCCTCTCCCTCAGGAAATCTGCAAACTCTCACCCCAGAAGCTCTGACGTGGCAGAAAAGGCATGCAAAAAGGGATTACCTACATGGGCTCACTTACGTAGGACATCCAGGAACAGGCAAGAAGAATGTCAAGCCCAGCCAAATGCTTTCCAGCATCAGAATGAAGAGCCACTGGGGCCAGCTAAAGATGATGTCTCGAAGGGAAAAGCAGCTTCTCTCCTGAGTGAGGGGTTATAAAAAAAAACATATATGAACTACATGTAAGTAGAAGAGGAGAAAACATGCAGTAAATGTATCTGGGAAATTCCTGGTGATTCTTCTGTTGGCTTTTACAGTAGTAATACAAAAATAGATGCATGTTTATTTCATATACATTATGTGGTCTACCTGACCCTCACCATGAAATACCGTAGTAAAACATTAGTTAAAAACAAATCACTGGATGGGATTTGGATACTTAGTTAAGTGTCCAACTCTTGATTTTGGCTCAGGTGAGATCAAGCCCTGCATCAGGCTCTGTGTTCAGCATGGAGTCTGCTTGGGATTCTCTCTCTCCCTCTCCGTCTGCCCCTCCCCCCACTCATGCTCGCTCTCTGAATAAATAAATAAATAAAATCTTACAGAAAAAAAAAATCACTGGACAATTCTACTCCTATATCCAAGAGAACTGAAAACAGATGTTCACACAAAAACTTGTACACAAATATACATAGAATCTTTACTCATACTAGCCAAAGAATGGAAATAAGTCAAATGCTCATCAACTGATGAATTTATCTAAAAAGTGGTACATTCATAAAATATAGTATTATTCAGCAGTAAAAAGGAATAAAGCACCAATACATGGCCCTTGAAAAATATGCTAAGTGAAAGAAACCAAACAGAAAGGCACATATTGTAGAATTCCATTTATGTGAAATGTCCAAAATAGGTAAATCTACACAGACAGAAAGTGGATGAGGGGTTGTCTGGGGCTGGGGAACTAGGGGGGAACAGTAAGTGGTTGGTACTGAGTACAGGGTTTCTTGTGGGGTAATGAAAATGTTCTAGAATTGGGTAGTGGTGATGACTGCACAACTCTGTGAATATACTAAATATCATTGAATTGCACACTTCAAACTTGTGAGCTTTATGGTATGTGAAATATATCTCAATAACGCTGTCATTTAAAAAGCTATTTAAAAAATACATTTTAAGAAAGGAAAATGAAAAGTAAACTTTTGGAGCTGTCCTGACTGAAGGAAGGAGTACAGCCCACCTATTCTTGGTGTCCCACCCAAACCCTCGCTCCATTGTGGGGGCAGCAGATGAGCCTCCACAGACCTTAGGTCCCAAGTGACTAACAAAGCCCACAGTCATGTCTAGTCTCGCTTCACTTCAAGCAAACCCACAGCAGAGGGTACACATACAATGACACAGCGGGCAGAGTAGGTAAATGAATTATGATCCAAGGCACTCCAAGGACATATAACCAAGCAATCATTACAGGAAGAGCCAAGAAAATCTGGGATTCAATGATGAACTTGCTAGTTACATATACAGAAAGGAGCTAGAAACAAATACAGCTTTATTTAAGAAGGATCCTAAGTGGAAGAATTTAAACATTTCTTCCTGAATTTTTATCTCTACTAGGGGAAAAAAAAACTCCACCTGCATAACTCAACAGAGCAATTTATAGTAAGATGGAAAGCAATCGCGAAAGAAGTGAGACTCTCACATACTTCCCACAAATAAGAAGTGCGAAATAGCCTAGGACAGCCAATGACAATACTGCCATTCTCCTCTACCCTACCTTGGCATTTCTCCTCCAAGTTGAATCTTCACAGCCTCTATATAGATACTGAAATGTTTTGTGAGTTTTCTATATATCTTGTACTACAAGGAAATGGAAAAATTGGCAGTAATGCCCCCAAAGACTGAACTAGCAAATTGGATGATGGTGATATTATTTAATGCTGTCAAAATGCATTTGATTACCAGACATTTAAAATTTTATTAAGAGGGTAGATCTCATGTGTTTTTTTCCCCACAACAGAGAAAAAAGACTGATGTAAAGACTAAAGGAAAATAACTAATTGAAGGAAAAAAGAATGCACTTGACTAACAGAGTTAAGGAGTCTACTGAGATACAGTATTGTGCTCAGAACTAAAGAAGGTTCTGAAAATCATACAGTGATTCCCACCCCCCGCCTCCCCTGTGTTTAAAAGCAGGATTTCTCACCGAGACACAGCTTTCAGGCACAGGTTTAGCAAAGATGAGCTCTAACACAGCAACCACAAAGTAGGTCACCCCCAGCCTCTGGAGCACGCCAGGAATTCGCACCTTATCCCAAGACACTGCAGAAGGCACAAATTAGGTGAAGTGTTAGCCAGCATTCCTCCTCCTGCCCAAGACAACATTATTGTTTTCTACAGGGGAAAACATACCTTTATCACACTTAAGTTGCTTTCTAGGCTCTTGGAGATAGGAATATATAGGGGACTTGGCTCAAGCTCACAGCAGGAAGTGGCGAGGTGGGACACGGGGATAAGAACACATGTGTTCCTTGGGTGTGAGATAAAGCAAGGACTGCAGGAGAGGTTCTTCTCCTGGCCCTTTGTCATTCTGGGTACGGATTTAGTGCAACAGCAACTTGCAGAGCCAGCACAGGCCACCAACAGGCTCTCCCTGTCTTACAGGCTACATGGCTACATCACTGGAAGAGTGTGACCACGTAATGAACCCTATGATGCATTCTGGGAGCAGTGGCCCACTTTTTGGAGATGCACTGAATAAACTATTACAGGACACCTTTCCTTCTGACCCCAAATGGAAGTGACCTCTACATCCTCCAGATGCCTACTCTTAGCGCTTCTTGTCCAAGGGGACCATCTGGCTATTGTCCACATAATTGTGTCCTGTTTTGCTAATGCCACTGTAAGCCCCTTGAGTACAGCCAACTACTGCCTTCCCTGACCCTGATGTGGGCCTCAAGCATGGGGTGTGCGTCCTTCCCTCGGCCTTCCTGTCTCACTCACACTGCTAAAACAATAACAAAGGTATTCCTTCCCAGCAACCCAGCGGGCATACAGGTGACGACAAAGGTGGATTCTTGAACTACCACACAACTGCTTTATTGTGAAAGTCGATGAATTCAAAGTGGCAGAAGGGCAGGGTCTAGAACCAGCTGACCTGATCTGGCCTACTACTCTGTTCCTGCACTTAGAAGATCCACAGAAAGCACGTCAATCTCTCTGGGACTCAGAGTCTTCCTTCACACAACAGAAGTGTCTGAGTGGTCTCAGAAGCTCTTCCCAGGTCTGAAGTCCCAAGACAGTAGCAAGAATGCCCGAAGTTATACAACCAGGTATACACTTTTCTAATAACTGATCTTTTTGCTTGTACCTGAGATGGAAGAATTACATTTCTTTTAAATTATGACATGTAGCTTCCATATTTCAATCAGAATATATACTAACAGAGGGGAAAAAATACTTACATGGACCAAGGCAATAATTGGGGTTCACAATGACTACTCCTATACAGATTAACAGGAAACTCCTCCATGCAATTTTCCCCAGCAATTTGAATTTTGAACAACCTCGCTGCAGTATGGAAGTCATTGATAGGAAAACTGAAGATCCCATAATAAATACAAACCTAGAAAAAAAGACAGTTATTAAGAGATGGTCATTTCTAGGGTGGCTTTTTGACTATATGTCACTAATATTTTATAATCTACTACATAAAAGAAGCAATACATGATTTTTCTAAAGTAGCCAATCACCGAAATAACACTGGAGGAAGAATCAGAACATAACCCTGTTAGACTATAAGGTTTGTGCACCTTCAAGTCCTATTCCAGAAGGAAAGTTCTTCAGGGCTGAGTGCAATTTCCAAGGACAAGTCTCCCATTTATTATTAAAGAGAAACAATGATGAAGATACTAGAATCAAAACAACTGGACATTCACGAGCACGCCCTCAAAGTCGCTGAGCAACAAACAACACATGTCAATCATTTCTAAATTCACTCTTTCTCCTGAAAGAAAAATGAAAGCTATATTTCTTTTCCTAATTTTGTCTGAGCCACACACCTCTTTTCTTCCCTTTATTATACTAAATTAACTCCTTAAAAAAAAAAAAAAGAATAGCAATCTTTCCAATGATTGAGTGTGGGGTTAACAGAGGTGAGAGTTTGCTCTTGCTACATTCCTTGATGTCCGCTGGCTTCCTTTCTTGGGGTCACCTAATTGGATAAAAGTGTCTAGTAACAGGAATAGGAACACACTTCCTATAGGGAACCTCGTAAAGAATGTCCATAAATGGGGAGTCTGGGTGGCTCAGTTGGTTAAGAGTCTGCCCTCGGCTCAGGTCATGATCCCAGGGTTCTAGGATTGAGTCCTGCATCGGGCTCCCTGCTCAGCCGAGAGTCTGCTTCTCCCTCTGCCCTTGTTCTTGCACAGTCTCTCTCTAATAAATAAAATCTTAAAAAAAAAAAAAAAAAAAAGAATGTACGTAAATAATTACCAGATCTTCAGGCACGTAAAACTTCCTCTTACCCAAAACTGTCTCAAACAAGAACCCCAGCTCCCCTGCAAGAAACCCTGAATTCACATTAGTGATGAAACACAAGGGACCAAAGACATAAACTAATAACTAGTACTACCTCCTAAAGATGGGACAAGGTCACTCAAAGCATCACAGACAAAGACACAAATCCCACATTGTACAGGAAGTCAGGGTCCCTTAACAAGGTGAACAAGCCACAGATGATCAGAGATAGGGTGGGTCGCTCCTGTATTACTTTAAATTTTAATTAATACTATCATTGCCCTGTTACACACTTACCAGAATCTCCTGATACCAATATATTACATTTCTTTTAGGAAATATGATTTTTATACTTATTGTCAGGATTAGTGGGATTTAACTACATTCTCAGAATTTATAATTTCCTACAAGACCCTGGGATCTTGCATACCATATCTACAAGAACAACATGTTCCCTGTGAAATCACTCATCTTTTATATGCAGGTTTTCAATAAGCCCTATACCAAGTATAAGAGCTATCCAGTAACACAACTTTTGGAAGGACCTGTGAGCAACACAGGCCTGTGGCCCAGAACTCAAGGATGGTCTCGGAGAAAGGCTCCAGCATCAAGTGGACACTTGGATAACCTATGGAAGAGCCGGTGGTAGACTGCAACTCACCATGGGAATACAAGGTCAGCCACCGTCAGTCCTGGAGAATAACATAAGCACAAGAGTAAGGAAAAAGACTCTAGAATGTAAATACTTCCTAAATCTAGAATGGCTCCATTATATACTGATATATATGGAAAGTAAACTCACATAGAGAGTTCGCAGGAAAACACTGTGAAGTAACACACACAGATACTCCCTGGGGACTCTGGAACCAGTCACCAGGCCTGGGGCAGTTCCTAAGAACATGACTGGGCAGGGGAGAGCCAGAGTAGAAGTCTGTGGACAACTCTGTCATCCTCAAGCAGTGTTATTCAAAATCCATTTTTAAACCAGCTACTGAGCCAGATTCATAGCCATTACTCAGCACCACTCAGACCAACCTGAGTTCAATGGCACCCCGAGGAGGACCATGAGTCTTAGAAGGCAGAACTCCCATGTGGCTGTAATAAAAGGCATATCTAGAATATGACAAGAATCATTTACAACTAAATTCTTAACAGCTTCTGCAGAGTCCCACAGCCCTGCAACAGAGACTTGGGCGTCCACGTGTTATCACAGTAAAGCATTACAAGGCCACAGCACACGAAAGCAAGAACAAAAGGGTTAACAGCTTCCTCCAAAGGTCATTCTATGGGGGCAGGAGATCAGCGCTCAAAGGAGGCTGGTGGGGCCTCGTCTCTAAGCTCCTGAGGGGATGCTGAGAGGTTCTCTTGTCCACAATTCTCTGAGGGGTCCTACGCCAGCAATACTACTTTTAGAAAAAATATCTTACCATTCCAACTTGAGTGTCTGAAGTACCAATATCTTCCTCCTCCATAATTAACAAAGACCATGAGGATGAGAGCTATCCTGTAAAGCAGCACAGAGCACACTTTCAGGGCTTGCCCATGTGACAGGGAATGGCCCAACTGTAAGAGACACACTTATACTCACAGGGGCAGTCACAACACAGATACACTTAAAGAGCAGGGAACTATTATTTCTAATCACTACAATTAGGGCCCTACACAAAGCCCTGTGGTTGCCAACATTTCCAACATGATTTCTTTCTTTTTTTTAAACGAGGCTCCACATGGGGCTCGAACTCATGACCCTGAGATCAAGACCTGAGCTGAGATCAAGAGTCGGACACTCAACCGACTGAGCCATCCAGGTGCCCCGCCAACATGATTT
Organism: Ursus maritimus; assembly: GCF_017311325.1. Lineage (NCBI taxonomy): Eukaryota > Metazoa > Chordata > Mammalia > Carnivora > Ursidae > Ursus > Ursus maritimus. Next base: position 1,512,902 of record NW_024425341.1, read on the forward strand.
AAGAGAAATTTACACTGACACTGAACTGTATAACTTGGAAACAAAGCAAAACCTTTCCCATCACTCAATTCTGTGCTAATTACTTAGATGTTGCAGGTTAAAGAACTGTAGTAGAAGGCATCCAGTCATTAGAGCTGAGGGCTCAAATCATGGGCCCTCAACTCTTATTAGGATAAGACTCTCATTAGTTACCTCAGTGTGCTTCTCTGTAAGACAGGGAAACACACCCACAGGGATCCCTGAGGAAAATAATGTATATCATGTGCCTAACGAACGTGTGGCACATTTTAGGCACTAAATAAATGTTAGTTCCTATCTACCTGCAAACATCTCATCTCCAAAAGCAGCAATGAGAATCAAAAAGAAAGAGGAATAGGGATATCTGGGTGGCTCAGTCAGTTAAACTTCTGACTCTTGGTTTCAGCTCAGGTCATGATCTCAGGGTTGTGAGATCGAGTCCTGCATCGGGCTCCACGGAGGGAGTGGAGCCTGTATAAGATTCTCTCTCTCCCTCTGCCCCTCTCCCCATCCCTCTCCTAAAAAAAAAGAAAAAGGAATACGATAAAATAGACTCTGAATGTGCTACTGTTTGATGCTAATTCCGCAGGGTACTGAAGAATGAAGACTTGAATGTGTCACTGCGGTTATCTGTGGCCCAACTCCTGGAGTCAGATCCCAGCCATCCCACGTAGTCCCCAAGTGACCTCAGACATGTTACTTAACTCTGTGGCCCGGTCTCTTCATCTGTACAACAGGCATATTGAAAGTGTATGCCTCACAGGATTGTGAAGAGACTGAATAAACTATGACAAGTAAGAACTGTGCGTGGCACAGGATGAGTCAAAAATCCTTAGCAATGGTTATTATTCTTATTATTGCTTGGCTTCTAAAATGCACCCCAGGAGCACTCAGGGTCTGGGAAGGCTGGGATAGAATTATAATTATCACTGGAATTTCAAAGCCCTCCGTGAGATGGCTCAGCCAGTTAAGTGTCTGCCTTCAGTTCAGGTCATGATCCCAGGGTCCTGAGATCAAGCCCCGCAGGGGTTCCTCAACTCAGTGAGGAGTCTGCTTCTTCTACTCTCTCTCCCCCATCTCCTACTCTCTCTCTCTCAAATAAATAATCTTAATTAAAAAATAAAAAATAAAAGCCCTCCATGGGCAGACATGGAAGGCCTAACACCTACATGGTTATTTTCAGCTATCTGGTTTTGTACTTTATTTCAGAGTTGGTTCCTGGCCCTCACTCTTCTACCTGAACTCTAAAGTAACAACTTGCTGTAGGACTCCGCATTTGCTTCCCAGAGGGCCTGATACTACTACTTGGCGAGCAATGGGGAAGGGCCGGGGCTGGCGCATGCTGGTGTTTCATTTGTCTGATGGGACACGGGGGTGCGGATGGACAGGGAGGCCCCGCGTGCTGCTGCCTGCCCACGTGACCCTAACTCAGCAGAATCTACATACCAGTGGAAACTGGTTCTGGCCTCATGCCTTGATTCCTCTCTAGCAACTTTATATTTGTTGTCATGACCGTTTTGGAGGAAGAAGAGGCCACTGATTTATTTTTACAGCAAGAAGTCCTGCCTACCCTACAAAAAAAGATATGTAAAATACCTTAAAAGTGTGTTCATGTGTAAACATGTAATCCTAGACTATCGATGTCCCAAGGGAGCCCCACATACCCCCTGAATGTGTCCACACAGCGGAGGCGCGGCGATGCAGCGGGCGGATGCCAGGCTTCCAGCTGAGCATCGCCACCGATGGAGCCTGCCCTGCTTGGAGACCCCAGCTCCTTCAGAAAACGGGGAGAGAAACATGCCAGGTGGTAAGACTAGTCAGTTAATTTCAGTTTTCTGGTTTTTAGGGAAGAAATTAACAGATTGGAGAGCTAAAAAGCATTGTTCTGAACAATCCTTTAATTTCCTTTTGTAAAGATCCCACCCAGAGGTTTAGTTTTTCACATGATTTGAATTCTGTGCCATCTGCTGAGCTTGCAGCTGCCATCCTGATGAACAACCACAAAGAACTGGTCCATACGTGCATCTGGTACAAGGGTACAAGCAAATATGTCCATAAATGGACATACATTATGTCTATAATGAATTTATTAACATGAGTAATATGTTTAATCACCACAGGAGGCATTCAATTTGTAGATTTCATATTGATGGCTCTATTCTTTTGTTTTTTTCTTGACACTCTCTACTTAACTGGATCGATTCAACAGTGCTGCCAGCAGAGAGAAAAATGTCTCCACGCCGTGCATATAATGCAACCCAAAGTTCCAACCCTACCAGGAAAGAGAAGGGGATGCTGCCCTTCACCAGAGCCGAAGAGAAGGCTGCCTGCTCCTTATGAAGGATACAGCACACACGACCGACCTGGCCTTCCACAATATAAATAAGATTAATTAAACCAGATAATAAAGATTATTAAATAGGGACTTATAAATTCCAAATCTAGAAAACCGCCCAGGCCACACATGATGCATTCTAATAACTCACAGAATTGATGAGGCGATCAGTTTCCCGAGAATTTATTGCTTTAGAAATCCAATTATGAAAGTCGTCCAAACTGTAAATAAATAAAAAGCTCAGTTAATTTATTTTCTTTGGCAGAATTTTCAAAATGATTGGCTACTGTATCGAAAAAAAATTCATTTGAAGTTCATAATCTATGCAAGTCAAAGAATTAAACATTTTAAAGTGTCTTTAAGCGTGGTGGATCTTACTTCATCCACACTCCCACCCCCTGCCCCCTTGCCTACCTGAGACTGTTTTAAAGAATCCCAAACATGGTATCATTTAACCCATAAATACTGCAGTTTGTTGCTCTAAAAGATAAACAACCCCCCCTTTTTTTAACAGAACTGTAGTTCTATTATTACATTTTAAAATATTATCAGTAATTAAGGTCCTTAGTATCATCAGTCAGTTCAATTTCTGTCTCGTAAGTTTTTTCTCCAGTTTAATTGTTCAAATCAGTCTCTAAACATGACCCACTAATGTAATGCATATATTCTTATTTCTTCTCTTTATTCCCCACAACTCACTCCTATTTCTACTTTATTCAGCACTGATAACATCACCATCACATAAAAAATACTAAAATCGAGACATCTAAGGAGGGGTGAAAGGAGAAGGTATTTAAAAATTAAAATTTTAGAAATGCACTTAATTTTCTTTTTTTTTATTTATATAGATCTGTTTTTATTAATGTCATTAATATAGAATGACAGAATCTTTGAGTTCTAATTTAATGGTCCTCACGAATAACCTCCCAGTGAATGTAGGAATATATTCTAAGAAGTATTACGAAGATGGCCCTGAGCAACCACTTTTTTTTTAATAATAATCTTTTATTATGTTATGTTAGTCACCATACAGTATATCCTTAGTTTTTGCTGTAATGTTCCATGATTCATTTAATTTTCTTGTACATGCTTGTCCTCCCAGCAAAAGGAGAGAGATCCAATATTCTTACTACCGCCTCAGATTCTGATCTGGTTCCAATACAGCCTAACATCCCTGGACTTCCGGGGGCACGCTGGAAAGTGCTGGAGCAAGGGACAAGGGACTCCCGCTTTGCCAGCATAGCATCCTGCCTGCAGGGCTGCAGAGGCAGACCCACATGCTACAAGGAGTTTCAATTCCACAGTGGAAGGAGATGGAATTTCTTCCCTTTGCAAGAGCTCAAGATCAGCTACCAATTACTTTAGAAAGTGACACCATAGATCCATTCATAGTAAAAGGACCAAATGAAAACACTGAAATAAACTGGAAAAGTATTTGCATCTTATCAAAAGATTGACAAGATAATATCCTAATTCAAACAAACTCTTCTGCTGAAATTATACTTTGCCCCTAAAAAGCAGTTGGGTTAAAAATCTGCTTCTGAGCAAGTAGTTCTTTTACCCTTACATATCATTGTATTTCTAGGATGCACAAAGGAGAGAGTCAGAGCGCATGAACTCCCCAAAGCTGCTAGGTTTCCTCGAGGCAGCAGACTTAGAAGACTAGGTTTTCTTCCTTCCAGTTTGAATACAGCTCACCCATAAAATCTTGTGATCCTTCCAGACCCTAATAGGCTGAGCATGTGAAAATTCCATCAATCTTACTCCTTTAAAAACATGAGAGAGCTTTCCTTTGAAAGGTGATCTGCCAGGCCTGGATCTGTGACTTTTTCTTTTCCAGTCTATTCATTCACTCTCACCAGACTTGCTGTTAACCAGGCAGAGAGAGGAGAAGGAATCCCCTCGCCAAGCTGCCAGTCCCAACCACGGAAAAGCGAGTCCACACCGAGGTCTGGAGGTCCAGCGCCCCAACCTCCATCTCTGCCACTGGACGCCCGGCTGGCAGGAGCTGGGAAGCTGGACCAGAGGGGTGGCCTCAGGGATCAGGGCCGGACAGGAGGGAGAACAGTACAGTGCAGCAGCTGCCTCGTGAGATCAGCCCAGGCCATCCCCACTCACTACAAAGGCAGGCTGTGAGATCCCTCTGGAAATAATGACTTCTCAAGCATTTTTTTCTCTGTTTTCAGCCATTCGGGAGGATTGAAGGCAAAGATCCATTCGAACTAGGTTATCATTTTCCTGAAGTCAGGGACCATCTCTTATTCTACATCAATCCCTAGTACCCTGGGCTGGACCGGGAATGGTGGACACAGGTAAGTATTCATTTAATCAAAGAATAACGGTCACTGAAAGGATCAAACTAGCCTTCCTGAATATATTTTTTTCTATATTCTACTTCCCCCAATTGTGTCCTCCCCTAACAACTGCTTACCTCAACAAGAACCTCAGAAAGAATACTGCAATGATGAGCGCCACACCAACGAGGAACGCAATACACACAGCTATAAAAATCAAAGAAAACACCGTATCACCAAAATGTCATCATAAGCATCGAAGCTGTTATGTCACTATAATTAATCTGTAAATTAAAAAATGCAAACAAAACAAGTGAAGGAAAAGCCTATATTCTTCTGCTAACTTTCCTATAAACACTTGAGAACACCCATCATTAGGGGAGTCGTCATTTTCATTATGAAAAATATCAAACATACACAAAAGAACGGAGATTTGCATAATACGCCCACACATACCCATTACCCAGATTCTAGAATTATCAAGATACTGTCACTCTTGCTTCATCTGTTGCTACTCTGCCTCCTTTTTTTTTGCCTCAAGTATTTTTAAGCAAATCCCAGACATCACGTCATTTCCCCGTCCATCTTCAGTACGTATCTCTAAAGCACAGGCCTCACAAAAGACATGTTGGCATTGTGAAACCCCTGATGTGGCCCATTGGGAAGGCTTCTAGAGTCATCTACCAAAAATGCATGCCCTCTACCTAGCTGTAAGAAAACAGCGAGCAAGTGCAAATAACAAAATAACTGGCCAGTCCTCTTCAAAAGTGTCAAGGTCACAAAAGACAAAGAAAGGCTGCAGAAACCTAACAACTAAATGGGCTGCGGGATCCTGGACTGCATCCCGGACCAAAGAACGGGCCTTGAAGGGACAAGAGAGAAATCTGAAAAGCCTATGCATCAGTTAATAGCACTATACTAACGATAACGTCCTGGTTTCAATCATTATATACGGGTGACTGTACTATGATTATATAGTTTAGGGGTTTAGGGAAAGCTGGGAGGTTTATATGGGAATGCTTTTCTGTAGTGTTTCTGTAAGTCAAAAACTATTCCAAAATTAAAAGATTGTTAAAAATGGGCCTTTTGTTATATACATGTTTACATACACCATATCATTAAAAACTCTCTGGCTAACAGAGTACATATTCTAATTTTTCTAGTTATTTCAAAAATGCTTTTTGTAGTTAGTGTGTTTAGGTCAGGATACAAACAAGGCTCACATTTTCTATTTGCTCGTTATGCCTCTTTAGTCACATTTAGACTTGTTTGAAACAAGTTGTCTATGAGGATGTCTCATATTCTAGATCTGTCGGTCTGTTCCTCTTGGGGTCACTGAGCTTGTTCTAGCCTCCAAATGTTCTGCAAATGGGCAATTAGCTGTAGAGGATTGACTAACAAAGTTCAACTTTTTGGGGCAAGAATGCTTCACAGATGGTGCTGTGTCTTTCCTGCTCCCCACATCAGGTGCACCTGGGGTGGCTGACCATGTGCCCGATGCCCACATTCAGCTGGGGGAAGCCTGGCCCTCCAGTGCCAGTTCCTCTTTCATGCAATGGTTTCATCCACTCATGACTTTTGCCTACACCAATTCCTTCATTAAGGGTTACGAAATAGTCTGCCATTCTGCCACATGTATTAGTTGGAATAACTCCTTAAAGAATTTACCCTCATCATCTCAGACTACTTAGTTATCCTAAAGTACAATTAAAACAGGAAAGGCAGGATAAATAGTTAGATCCTTCCTTTCAATTAACAATTTTAAGTCACTCCAGTTATCAGGTGTCCTTGTTACCCCCGGAGGCAACCAAAGTATTCTCTCTGTTTAGGGAAGGGACTCTGTTCTTCTTCTTCCTTTTTTTTTTTTTTTTTAAGATTTTATTTATTCATTTGACAGAGAGACAGACAGCCAGCGAGAGAGGGAACACAAGCAGGGGGAGTGGGAGAGGAAGAAGCAGGCTCCCAGCTGAGCAGGGAGCCCGATGCAGGGCTCGATCCCAGAACCCTGGGATCACGCCCTGAGCCAAAGGCAGATGCTTAACGACTGAGCCACCCAGGTGCCCCCATTCTTTTAAGTTTCATAAGGGACTCATTGGTTTTTGTAGATTCAATGGGTTTCCATCAATTACATTCATTATTCTATTTTTAATGCTTAACCTGGTCCATGTTGGCCCTTTCATGTTGGCTCTTCCATTCTTTTGACATGACCCTATGGTTTCCAAAAGATGCACTGTGAACAGTACTTATTAATGCCATAGGGATTTATTATCTTATCTACTGGGTGGCTCAGACGGACAGATTTTCTTTTTCTTTTTTAAGATTTTATTTATTTGAAAGCAAGAGAGAACATGAGCAGGGGGGAGGGGGGAGAGGGAGAGGGAGAAGCAGACTCCCCACTAATCAGGGAACCTGATGCAGGGCTCGATCCCAGGACCCTGGCATCATGACCTGAGCAAAAGGCAGATGCTTAACTGACTGGGCCACCCAGGCGCCCGTCAGACTGGTAGATTTTCTTCAGTGGAGTTATTAGAGAATGAACAGTCCCTCCTTAATCTAAGGGACTTCTGGACTGTCCCTGTAAGACTCATACAGGAAATACTGTGTCCTCTATCCTAAAACAAGGAAAGATACTTGACAGTCATTTGCCCCATTTCTAGTTTCTTTCTATTGCATTAACTTTTTTTGGGTTATTTATGCTTCATAATTAAACTAAATAACATCTATGAGAATATGTTGATCGTATAATTTTCTTATATATCACATCATTTTCTTGGTATACACCAATGACACAATCAATACATTATAAATATACCATAACTAAATATGATAGATAACATATAATCCAGCTTTTAAAGTACACAGTGCCGCAAACAGTACTCAAAAACTAAAACCTTTAAAACACAAATTTAAAACAAAAATTCAACAAAGAGCATATACATACGAAGGTTACTGTCAATGGGATTCTTGTTGACAACTATGTCACAAGCAGTTTCATTGACTCCATTAGGCGCCTGCTTTACCAAGAGTGAATAGTTTCCAAATTCTCCAAATGTGTATTCCAGCCTACAAAGATATGGCAAAATAAGGAAAAATGGTTAGATTAGGACATAAGGAGTTGGATTATGGTAATGTCATCAAGGCAGAGTGACAGGCATTCCTGAGGGCTGACTGGGAAAGATATTAAAAAAATACTCTGAAGGAAGGAAACGCTAAACACCAAATAGGGAACAAAAACTAGACAGAAACCACAGGCGTCAGTAGGGTCACGTCAAAGCAGGTACAAACCTACAGACTTCTTTCTCTTCCAAGGTGTCATTAAGCTGCAGGAGAGATCCATGCTGGGTGCTCACCACCACCGCGGCAATGCTAGGCTTCCCAGGTTTCCCACTCCAGGAAACATTCACCAGTACTTGAAACAAGCACTGTACAACAGAAACACAAGCAAACTGTTAGAGGAGTCTGAAAGGCTGCTGATTGTCAGCGCATATGAATATCCACCTAACTCCTGAGATGACCTTTCCTTCGTCCTTATAAAAAACACTTAAATTCCAATAACTGAGATAAAATTTGCCTATATCACTATGTGTAAATTTTTCACCGAAGTAATAAATACAGCATATGCTGTCTTGCATTCCATTGTTTTACATATTACATACAAGTAAATCTCCATGATTCCATCTAATTTGCATATTTAAAATTTTTAATGGTTGCATTATAGTCCATTAAATACTAAAATTGTGAGTATTTAGACTGCTTTCCAAGCTTTTTTGTTTTATCTATTTGTGTATCATTTATATAAATTATGTTTTTAAAGACACAGTATAATTTTTATAATTTATATTATATATAATTTATATAAATTATCTTGTTTTCAAAGACCTACACATGATGTTCTTATTCCTTTAAATTCTTTCCCTAAAATACATTTCCAAAAATAAGGTTACTGGATAAAAAAAAATAATCATTTTATTAGGGGCACCTGGGTGGTGCAGTCTGTTAAGCGTCCAACTCTTGGTTTTGGCTCAGGTCGTGATCTCAGGGTCATGGGATCGAGCCCCCGTGTTAGGCTCTGCACTCAGTGCAGAGTCGGCCTGGGTTTCTCTCTCCCTCTCCCTCTGCACTCCCCCTCAAATAAATAAATAAATCTTTTTAAAAAAACCATTTTAATGGTTCTTGTTATATGTGGCCAAACAGTACTCAACAAGAAAAATTACAGTACATTTGTTTCTCATTAGCCTTACCAGGATTTAAAAATCATTCCTCTTTTTGTTCATGTACTAAATATTTATGATATCACAGCATTAAGATTATATTTTAAATTATCAGTAGATTAAATAATCCAATATTCTTTTGTTATTTTATATGTCTTATGGTATGAACCATCTGTTAGACACAAAATCCCCTTGAATATAATCTTAGAAATCTGTCCTCACATACTGCAATATTAAACTTTAAACTATCTCAAATATTTCCCCATTCTAGTGCTTTCCTTTTTATCTTGTTATATTCTCGTATTTTTAATTACAAGTTTTTAATGTCTTATACAGTATACATACTAATCTGGCTGGCTATTTCTTCTATTCATTAGTTTAAAAATGTATTTTTTAAAATATTTTTTATGTTTGTGAGGTTCTTTTAACTCGAATCCACATAGTAGTTGACAAATGGTATACAATAATTCTAAATACCGTCCCCATGGTTTCAGTTGTAACATTTAGGTTAAATTCTCATGTAAATTAGATTCTACTTCTTAGATTTACTTTGGCCCACTGTCTTCCTTTCTCTTTTTCAGCTACACAAGTGGTTGCGACTTGGTAATGCATCTTATTTGGTGCAGCAAGTCTCCCTACTGCCTGTTCTTTGAGGCCATCCGTCGATCTTCTTGCCATTTACTTTTTCCTATCAGTGTGGGAAGGATTTACGTAGATTCTATAAAGTAGCCATTGCTACGTTAACAGCAACTGTGTTAAAGGTATGAATTAATTTGAGAAATACCACCATTTTTTCTATGTTTAGTCTTCGTATCAGAGTATATTGGCTATCTCTCCATTTAACCTGTATTTTCGCCCTAAAATTTCCTTATTGTCTTTATGTATGAACTCTATTCATGAACTTTATCCCCAGGGATAAAAATGTAAGTCATCATAAATAAATCTTTCAATATGTTAACTTATTCTACCTGATAGAATTTTATTTAAGAGTGTTACACCAACTTTGATTAAAAAGTATGACCTGCATGTCTTTTCCTGTCTTGGCCAGATTTTAAGATTAACACCCTATCTATACAGCAGAATAAATCAGATATTGAGCCATCATTTTCAGGGGGGAGGGAGCTTTTATTTAGGTTAGTTTGTATAAACTGGTAATTCTTTATTATTTGAAAATGTAGAAAAAATTATATATTTCTAGATGGAGAAATTCATTATAACTTTCCAGATTTCTTAATCAGTGGCTGATCTATTTATGTTCTTAATTTCTTGAATCAATCTTCATATCATATTTTTTGAAGGAAATCATTTTGAGTTTTGAATTTATCAGCTTATAAACTGTTCATTTGACCATAATTATTTTAATTACAGTGGTTATGCATATCCTAATTTCTAATTTTATTAATTTCTATTTATCAGTAATTTATCAATTGTGTAACTTTTATTTTTAAAAAATCATCTCTTGGGGCGCCTGAGTGGCTCAGTCGGTTAAGCTTCCAACTCTTGATTTGGGCTCAGGTCATGATCTCAGGGTTGTAAGATTGAGCCCCCACATTGGGCTCTGTGTTGGGCATGAAGCCTGCTTAAGATTCTCTCTCTCCCTCTGTTCCTCTTCCCCCTACTCCACCCACACGCTCTCCCTCTCTTAAAAAAAAAAGGTGGGGGAGACTCCTAGGTGGCTCAGTTGGTTAAGTGTCTGCCTTGGGCTCGGGTCATGATCCCAGGGTCCTGGGATTGAGCCCTGCATCAGGCTCCCTGCTCTGCAGGGAGTCTGCTTCTCCCTCTGCCTCTGCTCCCAAAACCCCCTGCTTGTGCTCTCTCTCTCTGACAAATAAATAAATACAATCTTTAAAAAAAATCATCTATTGGGGCATCTGGCTGGCTCAGCTGGTTAAGTATCTGACTCTTAATCTCAGCTCAGGTCTTGATCTCAGGGTTATGAGTTCAAGCCCCGCACTGGGCTCCACACTGGGCATGGAACCTACTTAAAAAAGCAAAAGCGAAACAAAACAAAACAAAATCATCTCTTGACTCATTTTAAGTTTTCTCTCATCTTCACAGGCAGGGAGTGACAGAGGCAGGATTCAGACCAGGCACCCTGGCTGCAGAATCCATGCTCTTAACCACTCCACTCTATCACTTTCTGGTCTGGTTCAGTTCACCCGTTCAATCCTTAAACCCTAATGAGTCTGATAATAGTGAATGCTTATTTCTCACCACAGTTTTGTCCTGTAGTTTCTACCACCACTCTTTTTTTTTTTTTTAAGATTTATTTATTGTAAAGGTTTATTTATTTATTTTTAGAGATAGAGAGAGCACAGGGAGGGACACAGGTAGAGGAGTGAGAGAATCCACAAGCAGACTCCCCAGCTCAGCAGGGAGTCGATGTGGGGCTCAATCCCAGGACCCTGAGATCACGACCTGAGCCAAAATCAAGAGTCAGCCACTTAACCAACTGAGCCACCCAGGCACACTTCATTTATTTGTTTGAGAGAGAGAGAGAAAGAGAGAGAACATGAGCAGGAAGGGCAGAGGAAGAAGGAGAGAGAATCTCGAGCAGACTACAGGCTGAGCGCAGAGCCCGATGTGGGGCTCGATCTCACGACCCTGAGATCGTGATATGAAGAGTCAGATGCTTAACCAACTGAGCCACGCCGGTGCCCCCTACCATTACTTTCTATGTGTTGTAGGGGCCCATCTCAATCCCAAGCCTTTTGATTGGTGTGCTTCTATTTTAGTATTAACATTTCACTTATTTATGCAAATGCAAAGCCTGACTGGCCCCCTTATTCCCAGGTCGACCTCATGAAAGTAACAGTGCATATGTCTTTTTGTTTTTGATGTATTCTTTTAAAGTACAATAGTCTCAGATTTTAGTCTTCAATATGTTATTAGTCAATGTATTTATGTATAACTTTCCTTTTTCCAAAAGGAATTTGAAATTATTCACAATATTTTAATACAACTGAGTTTTACTTTTATGCAAGTTAATCCGTTTGTATTTGTTGCAATTAGTCTAGACTTGCTCACCCTGAATTCCTTCCTCTACTTTTATTGTCTTGTCATTTATATATTTTCCATATTGTATATTTTTAATAATATTTTAAAGATATGGTAATATTAACTATTATTTTTATCATACTTAGAACATGTCTAGTTAAAAAAAATGAAATGGCCTTGTTTATTCTAATTTATGTCTGAAAATAATTAACAGTCAAAAGTAACAGATCACCTTCACTGCAATGAAAGCCCAGATTTCTGTCTCCCACTCACTGCTTTTCCCTTCTTGCCTCCTCCAGATCCCCTGAGGAATACCGTTTAGGATGCTAAAAAGCAATTTTCTTTTTCTTTTCTTTTTTTCTCATTTTCATCTTATTTTTACGTAGTCAGTTATAATGATTACTCATAGTTAACATTACAATACTAACCTTCCTCCAATTTTGGTTCTCTTTTCAAAAGCACTTGCTGACACACAGGTATCTTTAGCTGTCTTGAAGCTATGAAATCTACACATTTTTTCAATGTTTATGTGTTTTTCAACGTGTATGGATTTTAAGTGTTTCTACTTTAAGGGAAGAGAGATAAAGAGGAAAGGAAATTGTCTAACCAGATAACTGATTTCCTTCACCTATAAGTCTCCCATTCCCAGATATTTATTATCTGGTTTACAAAATACAGATTATTATAATTTGCTTTCCTTTGAATGTCTGCCTCTATATTTGCTTAAAGATTTTTAAATGATCATTAATGTTCAGAATTTTCAAAAGGTTATGTCTCAATAGCATTTTCTGGTTATCTAACATTACAGGCTCATAAATGTCTTTCCAATTTCCAGGCTAAGGTCTTTTCTGCAATTATGGGACATTTTTTACAATTATGTTTAAGTGCAAACTCTACCACTCCTTTACTCATTTTCCTAAAACATAATTATCTCCATGCTGTTTTGTTGTGGTTTTTTTTTTTGTAAAGATTTATTTGAGAGAGAGAGTGAGAGAGAGAGAACATGCATGCGGGGCGAGGGGCCGAGGGAAAGAATCTCAAGCAGACTCCCCGCTGAGTGTGAAACCCTACTTGGGCTGATCTCAGGACCCTGAGATCATGACCTGAGCCAAAATCAAGAGTCTGATGCTTAACCGACTAAGCCACTCAGGCACCCTCATGCTCTTTTAACAGTCTTTTTCCTGAACTAGTCGCATGTAGCTAATTCTTCTGTTGATTCTCTGATGTGTCACCAGCATCACTGTTTTATACCACTGATTCCACTTTTCTTTTTTTATTCTAAGGATGCTTTACTTGCCCTATGGTTAATACCCGGAAATGTGCTTTTTTCTTCCCCTGAACTTGTTTTTCCATAAATGTTAGGCCATTATTGTCTTTTTAGAAGACATTTTGCTCATTCTCTGAATTATTTGTGGCTTTGAAATTCAGCTATTATTGATTTTTTTTCAGGTTTCTTTTTAGGTCCTTCTCATAGGCTGGTGTATCTTTCCTTTGTCTTTGCTGTTTTTTTTAACATTCTAGATTTTCTTTGCTTCACCTTACTTTAGAGAGCTCTCGATGGCCTTAATCAAAACAAGGAGGGATCACGTACTCCTTCATCCCCTCTTTAGTTGGTACCCATACTGGGGGTTCTTTTGTTTGCTTTTTAAAGCTATTTACAGTGAACAAGTCCCTATGGTTTTGCAACTTTATGACCGTATGAAAGTGATATGCATTCAGTAGAAATGTACTTGGAATTTTGAATTTTCACCTTCTCTTGGGCTAGATATATGCCGAAGGACCCTTTTTCATGATGGTGGACAGCAGCAGCAAGCCAAAGTGCCCAGTCAGCCATGCAATCATGAGGGTTAACAAATGATACACCGTAGGATAGTGTAAGTATTCTGAGTGCATTTAAGGTTGGCTAGACTAAGCTATGATGTCCAGTAGGTTAGGTGTTTTAAATGTATTTTCATCTCACTGTATTTTCTACAGTGGGTTGCAACCCATTGGAGGAAAATCTGTACATTAAAATTCCTCCTGTGGGGAAGCCTGGGTGGCTCAGCTGGTTGGGCATCTGACTCTTGATTTCGGCTCAGGTCACGATCTCAGGGTTGTGAGATCAAGCCCCACCTCTGGCTCCATGCTGGGCGTGGAGCCCGCTTAAGATTCTCTCTCTGCCCCTCTGCCCCCCACTAAGAAAAATTACATAAATAAAAATTTAAAATAAATAAAATAAAAATTCCTCCTTTGAAAGCAGTACATTCAAATGCTCAATTTGGAAATAGAGAATATTTTATTTTACATAGAAGAGTAGCCTTGTATTTAAAAAGCAACAAGGTCTAGGAGCTGTACCTTCAGATAAAATAAATCCTTTATCAACAAGGAAGCAAAGAAAAAAAAAGGAGAGAGAGGCAAAAACCAGGAAACAGACTCTTAACTATAGAGAACAAACTGATGGTTCCCAGAGGGCAGATGAGTGGGGGGAGGGGGAAATAGGTGATGGGAATTAAGAGTCCACTTCCTGAGCACTGAGTAATGTACAGAGTTGTTGAATCACCGCATTGTACACCTGAAACTAATCTCAACACTGTATGTTAACTGTACTGGAATTAAAATTAAAAACTTGGGGCGCCTGGGTAGCGCAGTGGTTGAGCGTCTGCCTTCGGCTCAGGGCGTGATCCCGGCATTCTGGGATTGAGCCCCACATCGGGCTTCTCCACTGGGAGGCTGCTTCTTCCTCTCCCACTCCCCCTGCTTGTGTTCCCTCTCTCGCCGGCTGTCTCTCTCTGTCAAATAAATAAATAAAATCTTTAAAAATAAATAAATAAATAAATAAATAAATAAATAAAATTTAAAACTTAATAAAAATAAATAAATCCTTTATCATCAGGAGGGCAGATCCCTGGAATAAATGCCACACCTCAACCTGAGCCTCCCCGTTGTCCTCACTACTTTGCCCTTGGAGAATACCCAGGTGTCTCACTCCTTCCTTCTCTGGTCCAGCAATGGGGTTATGCATCAGGCAGAGGAGTAAAATAAAACATGGTCTATCACTTTCACTCATCACCAAGAACTGAGTTTTTAAAAGATGGGGAGGGGAAAAGAGAAGAGACTGATGTTGCTCACTGCTAGGCATTCTCCCTGATTATATGTCTTCTGATTCTTTCTACAGCCTATTTGTTACCTGACCTAGAAAACTGAAGTGAACATGTAAAGGGCTTCAGGTATGAGAGCATTAAGGATCATTCCAAAGAGACCCAGAGCAAACAAAGTTGTGAGCGTGAACATGATACCTACGTGATAACAGCGTTCAGAATTCCAGAAGACAGTCAGGTTTGTTCCACGTAGTTCATTATGGATGAGCAGCAAGGCCTGGTCCATCTTCAGGTCTACATGCTTTTTTTTATCTAAGTCTGGTAAGAATTAGGGAAAAAAAGTTTAAAAAAAGCAGAAAAAGCACCTGAAAGACACGTTAGAGACAAAGTGCACCTGTGTGAACAGTGGCTTCACAGGCGTGCTTCTCAAATGCCTGTACTCGGAGGCTCTGGGGTCTCTCGTCCCTTACTTTGTGAACACACAACTGAACAACTACGCACACATAGGCGTGTGCGCGTGTGCACACACACACACACACACAGGTGCCCTTTTGCACACATGCCTCTACTACAGACGAGGATTCAGTTAACACCATCCACATCCCGTGTGTAAATGGACCATGTTCACCACATGCTAAAGTATGAGGGGCACTGACTTTACTAGTTTCACATCTCTTCCATTTGACAATATGCCAATCTCATGAGCTGGTATTTTCTCCATTTTGTAGATGAAGAAATTAAGGCTCGCATGGATTTGATCACTGTGCACGGCCAGAGTTCTGCAAAATCACTGTGTAAACCCAGTTTGTGTGGTTCCAAAGCCCAAACTTTCCTGGACTATGTTACTCCACTCCAAGTGCAGCTCGGGAGATGACAGGATGCCCGCTTAGCAGGGCTCTGCAGTGATTTGCACACCCTTTAAAGTTGAGAAGCTCTGCCTTATATCACTTGGGTTTGACTTCTGATTCTCCTTCTGGTTTCTACAGCAGATTTGAAGTAAGAAGAGAAGATGAGCTTCAGTCTGAAGGGAGAAAGACCCACTGCTCTGTATTCCCAAGGCTTAGAGCTCACCACTTTACTAGATGCTCTTAGGATGACCTAAAGACCACGACCATGAACATTCTAAATTTCACCTGCCAACTTGGTAGGCAAAGAGAACTACTATTAGCTAAAGTGAAAGCAAAATGTTTCATTTAAACCAACCTCCACATTTATACTATTATATGAGAGAGAAATTAATATGCCCTCTAGCTTCTAGGTCAAAAAAGAGAGAGAGAAAAAAAAATATTTAATAACACAATGAGAAAGGTAATAATCTAGCCTCTTTTTTTTTTTTTTTTTTTTTTAAGAGGGAGAAGCAGATTTCCCACTGAGCAGAGAGCCTGACAGAGGGCTGGATCCCAGGACCCTGGGATCATGACCTGAGCTGAAAGCAGACACTTAATCAACTGAGCCACCCAGGCGCCCCTAATGTAGCCTCTTTTATTTTGTAATATGAAATCTTCCTTCAGGGCGCCCCAGAAACTCATGTGAACAGTTATTTGGTTAATTCAGGAAATTCTTCACTGTACCCAATCTAAATCCCTCATTTTAAAGTTTACCTGAATTTACCCTTATTCAGCTCTCCATAAACACAAAACCCACAATATACAATTCTCTTTTTTTAGATTTATTTATTTATCTTAGAGAGAGAGAGCATGAGTGGAAGTCAGAGAGAGAAAGAGAATCTCAAGCAGACCCCACACTGAGCACAGGGAGCCAGATGTGGGGCTCAATCCCAGGACTCTGAGAACATGACCTGACCCAAAACCAAGAATTGGACACTTAACCAACTGCACCACCCAGGCACCCTAATAATATATAACTCTTAATAATCTACTGAAAATCTTTTCCCCCTCTAGACTAAATAAAGTTACACCCATCACTTTCTCTGTTCTTTGTCATCCTTCTGAAGAGCTTCTTCTAGTAGAAGCAGTGTTTGGGACCAGGGATAAAACATGGCGGGTTAAGTGTCGGGACTCCCAAGTTACACCGACGTGAATTTGAATCCCACCCTGTCTGTTTCCTCACCAATAAATTAAAAGTCTAGAGGTTCTGCACGCAGCTTCTATTGTCGGGCGAAGGTTCCCACACAACCAAGCAATTCTCAGACGGCAGCTGGGCATCCTACAATTCTACTCAATTCTGACACCCACTACCTGGAGACAGTGTCAGATCCCACAGACAGGGGGGGCTCAGTCCCACAAGCCCGCCACCGCCTTCAGACGCCAGTCACCAGCGCAGGTTACACCCATGCTTCTGCCCAACCGGTTAGAGACCGGAGGTTCCCACAACCCCCTCCTCAGTTTTGATTAATTTGCTAGCGCAGTTCACAGAACTCAGAGCGACATTTTACTAGTAGACTGCTGGTACATTATAAAATGATACAACTCAGGAACAGCCAGATGGAAGAGACGCATAAGGCGAGAGAAGGGGAAAGGGCACAGAGCTGCCATGTCCCCTCCCAGGCCACCACTCTCCCCAAATCTCCAATTGCTCACCAACCCAGAAGCTCTCTGAACCCCATCCTATGAGTTTTTATGGAGGCTTCATTACATAGGCAATTGATTAAATCATCGGTCATTAGTGCCGATTCAAGGCCTTCCAACCCTCCCCAGAAGCTCCTTGTGGGGCTAAGAGCTCCAACCCTCCAATCACAGGGTTGGGTCTCCGGGCAACCAGCCCCATCCTCAGGAGCAGTGCGGAAGGTCACCTCATTAACATAACAAAGACACCTTGGCCCCCACCGAGGAAATTCCCAGGAGGAGAAGTCCTGTGCAAGAATCGGGGCAGGTGGGGGGGGAGACCAAATAGAAATTTCTTCACAGAAATCCCAGTGTCACAAGTCATAGTAGTGTGCACTTCACAGGACCGCTGGGAAGGCTACGGTTGATAATACATGTAACATGGTTGGCGCAGAATCAGAAACGAAGTAAAAGCTGAACACGTGAGACTTCTAACGTCAGGCCACACGCGGCCGACGCACAGCTTCATCGGGGTCGGGAACATATGGTTAAATATTTTCCCCAGTTGTTTCTGCTTTGTTCACGTAACTTCATTTCCAATTTCTTCCCATTTCCTCTTTCTTCCTATTTTAAGAAATTATGCTATATACATCTGAAAATTAACACGTTCTCCTTTTGACATAGTTCCTTAACTTCCAGGAGTGAAATTTTATAGCTTTTTCAATAGCTTTGGCTATGCACTGCCAAATGCCTCTCCAGTTTAGCAGTGATTTATGGTGACAACTGCGGAGACTGTGCACTCCCAGGTGACACAGATCATACACTTCAATGTGCACCAGGCCCCAACAGCCCTATGAAATAGCTACTGAGGTCTCCACTTTCTGGACGAGGAATCTGAGGCCTGGAGAGGTCAAACAACTTGCCTCGAGTCACCAACCAGCCACCAGGACTTACAATGCAGCCAGTCTGACCAGCACCTGACCTCTGAGGCCAGTCTCCTGAAGGTAGACAGATCTGTTCCCTAGAAGCTGGGCCAGTGATTTTTAGTCTTTCACTTTTTTCCTCACTTTTGAGCCTGATGTATAGAAAATATAATTTCCTTATTGTTTTAGTTTTGAAGTAATGATTGGCAAGTTTGAAAATGTTTTCCAAATGTTTACCATCAGTACTTTCTTTTCATGTGAATTGTTGGAATGTTCATTTATTTAACCACTTAACCCCCATTAAAAAGGAGACAGCAGGCCCAGAATGGAGTCACTTATGCTAAAGCCCACCCAGACTTAATACCTACCCTAACTGCGGCTTCAGCTTCTTCCAGAAATGGGGCCTTCAACCAGGCAACCTGGAACTTCCTGGTCAGCATCAGGAGCTAATCTGCTGATAGCCCTTTCTGCTTCCCCCTAGGAGGGTCACTGTGCTGAAAACAGTGCAAATTTTTGTGAATAATTTCCTTTTTCCTCTCCCTCTCTGCCTTTAAAAACCTTTCCTTTTCTGCTGCTCAATGAAGCTCCTCTCTACACTGTTTGCTAGGTGGGATGCTGCCCACTTCGTGCATTGTTGAATAAAGCCAATTTGATCTTTTGAATTTACACAGCTGTCTCTTTGTTTTAAGATTTTATTTGACAGAGAGAAAGACAACCAGCGAGAGAGGGAACACAAGCAGGGGGAGTGGGAGAGGAAGAAGCAGGCTCCCAGTGGAGGAGCCCGATGTGGGGCTCGATCCCAGAGCACTGGGATCACACCCTGAGCGGAAGGCAGATGCTTAACGACTGGCCACCCAGGCGCCCCTACACAGCTGTCTTTTTGTTATTTAACAGATTTGGTGGCAGCAGTGGTACTGAAGGAGACTTCCGACGGCTTTGGGGAACATGAGAAACACAGGCATGGTACCCCACAAACACTCTGAGTTCACCGTCTTGCTCACCATGTCCGAGCGCTGAGGGTGAGTTCTCTCTTGGTTCTGTGCTCCACGTTCTGCATCAAGCCCTCGAACTAACTGGCTCTTCAGTCCACAAATCCAGGCTTTTTGAGTGGAAAACCCCAGTCCTCAATCCCGTTCCAAGATCCACGTGGGAACAGTTGGTAGCAGTGCACTGTTCCCCACCATGGGGAGCCCCCAATCTGCAATCCCCATCTGTTGGGGTCTGCTGGTTCAGCCCTTTTCCCAGCCCAAGACTCCACGGGGACTGCAGGGGGTACACACAGGGCCTTTTACTGGCCATTCCACAGAAACTTCCAAAGCCCAGCTTTCGGTTCTGTTCTCAGATTCCACACTGGAAAGTGCTGGCATTTTAGTCCACTGCTCTCCTTTGGGAATCCTTTCCCAGAGTCCATGTCGGGAGCAGCTGCTGTTCCCATTTGTTTGGAATCAGTCTGCATGCAGGCCCCATTCTTTGAGGTTTGCTGGTTCAACACTTTCCCCAACCCTCAGTTCTTTGGTTACGGCTGATGTCTACAGTTTCAGTTCCTCAGATACTACTACTGGTTTCTGCGAATACGCACATGATGGAAAGGTTAACTGTTCATGGGAATCGGGGAGGCCAAAAAAGCCACAAAAATTGGTTAAGTACGAGTCAAGCATTTAAGAGCTGTTGGAGTGCTCACCACTTAGTCCAAACACACCCGTGTTAGGACAGACGGGTCACAGAACCAGTAGGGTTGACACTAGGTCACCTGCCAACCTCAAGAAAAATTCTGTGCATGTGCAATGACATACACCGTGAAACAGCACACAACCCTACCCCCACAGCACATCCCTCTTAGGTATTAATCTGGCTCTGAGAAACTCAAAGGCTAAGCTAAAAAATAAATAATAAATAATAATAAAGATAAAGACGGGATCCTTAATTTCTAAAGAATGAAGTGTGCTACCATCTGGCACGTTTATTTTATGTCTAAGAACTGTGGTCCCAAAAGCCATAAATATCTACAAAAATGGCAAAAGCTTACGAACGACAAGCTAGAATTACAGTGGCCATTTTGAGTAATGTTCCAATTAGATCAGCTCATTTAAGAAGTGCAGTTAAAGGTAAGGATTCCCAAATTAAACAGAATGTGATACATAATTTTAATTGGAATGCAGAAGCCTCCGAAAGGTTTCAAAATCGCAAAATAGCCCCACTGAAAAATTTATCGTAAAAGACTAATGAAAAATTAAAAACAGAAGAGGTACCTACAACAAAAGGCTATAGAACTCATGTGATCCCTGTTGCTCCCCCATCCTCCTTCACCTGAGTGCTCATTCTAGTTATCCTCTCTCTGAAGTAACTTCACGTGACCATGAACAAAGTCAACCAAGGCAATGATCTTCCAGGCATCCCCATATCTACCTTCAAAGGAGGGACCCCCGTATGCGCTCCTCTCAGAGTTGACAAGACTCAGGGATTTTCTGAGAAACTGCTGCATTATTCCTTTAAAGAGCCAAGGGGAAACTAAAATTAAAACGCAAAACATGAGAGGCACCTGGGTGGCTCCGTTGAGCAGTACCTTCAGCTCAGGCCAGCACCCCAGGGTCCTGGGACTGGGCCCCGCGTCGCCTGGGAGCCTGCTTCTCCCGCTCCTTCTGCTCCTCCCTCCCGCTCATGCCCTCTCTGCCTCTCACTCTCTCTCTAAAAAATTGTTTAAAAAACCTTTTGCACTTACTCCATCGGCCAGAAAAAGTGAGGATTCAACTGTTCTTTTGTAAACTAGTGAGTTCTGCATTATCATATCTGTCATGGTAAAAATTTTACAATAATAACTACCAGGTTTCTGCTTATACATTAATGTCTGTCTGTCTGTCTATGTGTGTGTATGTGTGTAGATGGGTGGCATTCTCTACCTCTGGAAAATTGCTAAATTGCTAAAATTAATTTGTAAAGAGGTCTATTTAATTGGTTTATAAATTAAGTATTTCTAAATCTCAGAAATATAATAGAAACTAATTCAAATGCTTTTTCAGGTTCATATGATCTGGGAAGACATTCGGTATTAAAGATTGTTGGTTTAATTAAAATAGGTATGTCTTTAGAGTTTTCTACATTAAATATGACACTTTTATCCTAGCCAGGTTTACTCATCAAATATGTTCATATTGTCTGTTACTAAATTTGTCAACAAGGGACAGTGGCTGTCTGTCATTTTTGAATCATGATGTTTTATGGGTATTCTAACCATAATTGATAAGAACAAGTAAATTGAATAGATATAATGACGTAAAAAAATTTTTATGTGAACTATTTAAAATAGTTTCCCCAATCTTTTTGGTAACCTTGAAACCTTAAAGTTTTGCTAAATTAAGTTGAATTCACTGAATATCCAGATCATTTCCAAATAAGATAAAATGCTGGAACATTAACTACTGAATATAGGCTTGACCACTTTTGCTTCCTTTTACAGAACTGAAGATATTTGAGCCTGTTAGTAAACATGCTTCATGCCACCCTGAGAAATTTTCTATGAAAAAAGCACATTTCTAGAAGTCATAACATTTGTAAGTCTGCCTGAAAGAGGACTTCAACTGCCTCCATTTTGACCTCAAACTTTCTGTTGGGTTCTTCTTTCCAGCTTGTCTCTTGGCTGGGGGGTGGGGGGGAACCCTGAGGGCAAGGCATCCTCTGCAACATCCCCCTCAAGCAATAAGGACGGCCCAGAGCCAGCAAGACACCACCCTTGATTGACTCTAAGGCAGTGGTCGACCAGACCCTCACTGCCCAGCTGTGTGCACCCACCGACCTTTGCCCCATATTTTCCTTCTATACACCTGGAAGTTATTTTCAGCACTTTGGAGACAGTCTTTTTTTTTTTTTTTAATTTTATTTATTTATTTATTTGAGAGAGAGAGAGAGAGAGAGAGCACACTCAGGCAGAGCTGCAGGCAGAGGGAGAGAGAGAAGCAGGCTCCCTGCTGAGCAAGGAGCCCAATGTGGGGCTTGATCCCAGGGTCCTGGGACCATGACCTGAGCCAAAGGCAGACTCCCAACCCACTGACCCACTCAGGCGCCCCAGGGAGACAGTCTTCGAGACACTAGCCCGCTATTGTCCCAGTGTTGGCCTCACTGAAATAAATCCCTTTCTTGTTTCAACACCACTCGTCTCTCTGCCTATGGATTCTGTCGCTGCTGAGTGGCAGAACCTGGTCTGTCTGGGACCCCCAGGGCCAGGTGCTCTTGCATCCCATGTCCCGGTTATATGACAACTCACAGAATGCTACTGTAAAAGATAGTTCACAATTACTTACTTCTTAAAGTTCCTAAAGGATCCTAATTAACATGCAGGATTAAAGCTACAGGAGATAATAAGGGAGATATTTCCATATGCAAGAAAAGTAGCATGTGTGCCTTCATGAAAAGGTATGAGGAATGGAAATGTATTTTTGTTGAGGGAAAAAAAAAAAGGAAACCTGTCCTAAAATCAGGGTGGTTTTTCTTTAAAAAGAATACATAGGACATAGGGAATACACAGGACAAAATCTGATGGTAAAAAAGAAGGGAATCTTTGAAAAGGAACTTTAATGTGTAGTCAGGCTAAGATGAAAATGAATTGATCTAAAACTCAGGGGTTTAAACTCAATTAGCCAACATACAGTACATCATTAGTTTCAGATGTAGTGAGGTTTTGGGGTTTAAGATTTTATTTGTTTATTTGACAGAGATAGAGAGAGAGACAGAGCGCGAGCAGGGGGAATGGCAGGCAGAGGGAGAAGCAGACTCCCCGCTGAGCAAGGATCCCGATGCGGGACTTGATCCCAAGACCCCAGGACGGGACTTGATCCCAAGACCCCAGGATCATGACCTGAGCTGAAGGCAGATGCCCAACCAACTGAGCCACCCAGGCACCCCCCATTTTTTTAAAGTAATCTCTATGCCAATGTGGGACTCCAACTCATGACCCCAAGATCAAGAGTCACATGCTCTACTGACTAAGCCAGCCAGGAGCTCCTAAAAATGAGTTTAAATATCAAAAGTACACTGTGCAAAATTAGAATTTGGTTTTTCTCTCCATTAAAAGGACAGAGTTCTTTTAGGTTATTGGTCTGCTCTTAATAAATTATAACCAAAGGGTTTTCTTCACCTTTAATATAATCTGCCTAGAAAACAAAAATTCTGTTTTGTGTTTATCAGGTTTTTAGTTAGAAAAAAAACCCAGAGTCTTTTCAGTATTAAAATAGGTACAGCTTTGTATAACTGTTTGACTTTCTGTATTTGCCTATGAAGTCTTTGCTACTTGGTGAAATGGATAACTAAGTATTATTTCACAGTGACCTATGACCCTATCTAATGAAGTATCCAAACTTTTTGATACTTTTAACAAACCTCCCCAAAACCAAATTCTAAATGAAGTCTTTTTGACTTTGACCTTGAACTAGCCTTGGGTTTTCCAGACGGTCCCTTGGAATATCTCAAACGATTTGTTCTCCTTATAAAAGGGAAGATGTTAAACTTAATAGGCTTACCTGGTATGTTAAATTACATGGGAAGCGTTGTCAAACAGGATGCTAAACCTTCTTAGATTATATTTGCATGGATATATGTTAATATAAGTGTTCCAGAAACTGTATGAAATTCCTGAAGATTGAATAGGTATTGATATAATGTTAACACCTGTAATTCTAGTTATTATCTGAGTATGTATTCACGAAAATAACCAAATTTCTTTGTCAATTCCATTGTAATGAACTTTTATCAGATTTTTAACAAAAGGCATTTTTAAGTCTTCTGTCATTTACAGAGAGTTATTGTTTTT
This sequence comes from Ursus maritimus, assembly GCF_017311325.1. Lineage (NCBI taxonomy): Eukaryota > Metazoa > Chordata > Mammalia > Carnivora > Ursidae > Ursus > Ursus maritimus. The sequence continues at coordinate 1,537,061 of NW_024425341.1, forward strand.
ACTCAGATGCTTTTACAAAAGCTTCCTGCAAATGTGTTTCATCTTCAGAGAAATTCATGGAAAAGAATCTGACAAGTACTCTAGAAGAGGGGTTTCTGATAACTTTCAGATCATGCAACTGAACTGGGTAAAAATTTCCAGAACTATTGGGCGCCTGGGTGGCTCAGTTAAGCATCAGACTCTTGGTTTCAGCTCACTTCAGGTCATGACCTCATTGGTCATGGGACTGAGCCCCTCATTGGGCTCTGCTCTCAGGTTGAGTCGGCTTGAGAATCCCTCCCTCTGCCCCTCCCCCAACTCATGCACACATGTGTGCGCTCTTTCTCTCACTCTAAAATAAATCTTTTAAACAAAAGTGGAGGGGGGGACTGGGTGGCTTAGTCAGTTGAGCATCCGACTCCTGGTTTCAGCTCAAGTCATGATCTCAGGGTCATGAGATTGAGCCCCACGTCAGGCTCCATGCTCATTGGGGAGTCTGCTTGGAATTCTCTCTCTCTCTCCCTCTGCCCCTCCCCCTACTCACACACAATCTCTCTCTCTCTAAAATAAATAAATAAATCTTTAAAAAAAAAGAAAGAAAAGAATTTCCAGAACTAGTGGAAAAACAGTATTCAAGTAGGACAAGAATTTATAACATGGGACTGAATGAACCGAGGAGGAGGATTATTAATTTTTATGACTTCTTGTTTAAAACTCTGCCGGTTCTCTCACATTTTGCTTTTCCAGATTTTAAGAGACCTTTTTCTCTTTTCTGTTAAGGTATCAACAAATTGACAAGATATACCTTTGCAAACAAAGATGAAACATTTACTTTCTCTCCCTACCTAATTCCTCCAGAATTGGAAAGCTCTTGGGTATTCTTTTCATGGCCATATAGTTATTTACAGAGATTCGATGAGTCTGATCCTTGTAAACAGACACCACTGAAACCTTGGCTATACTATTAAAGCTTTGACCAGCATGTCATATTTGAGAGAGATATGAATAGACTCAGGTATGACCAAACAGCTTTAAAGAACTAAGGTTGCTGTGAAATGTTGGGATCCCGGAGCCAACAGCCAAGAAAGAATTCTTGAGTCATCTTCAGTGCAAAAACAGTGGTTTTATTAAAACATGGGGGGTGTACAGCTTACTTAGAAATAAATATTTTCTTAAAAAGAGAGAAAAAAAGCTATAACCAACTTTTAAAAATAAAGAGCTTATATGGTCAATCACTATTCTGGCTGCACTTAAGAAAATAATCAGGCAAAGTTTAATGCAAACAAATTAGTTTTACTATTAAAAATGAGGGTAATTGTAGAGAGAAGAAATGTTTACCCCTTTGTCTGTATTAGATTCTAATCCTGTTAACTGTCTTTGAGGTTCTATTATAAATTGGACTGGATCCTGAATTATTCTAGTTTCCTCAAAAATTTGGCTCCAACTCTCCAAACTAGTTTGCAATTTTCTCCCAGCCTTCTGATTGGAATCACCAAGAACAAAGACTGCCCTTGAATCTCATGGCAGGGACTCCACGTCCTCCTTACCACCCAGGCAGCAGCCAGACTTCAGGGACGTAAGCCCCGGAAATGCATCTCGCTGTGAAGAAGGCTCCACCCGACATGGGGTCCTATACGAGCACTAGCGCCCTCCCAACGAAACTGAATAGGAAGAGAAGGAGCTGACATCAAGCAGCGGGCTTCCTCCCAAGATGCCCGATCGAGACTGCATACTTTAAACATGGAACTCTTTCTTCCTCCTTTTCTGTCCTTTACTCTGGCACTGGCCTAGGAAGATAATGCCATCATCTGTAACTCACAGGCCACTGCTAAGGTGGGTAACTTCTGGAACTTAGAACAACTGTTTATTTTAGGCTAAGAGGAAACCTCGCTGACCCTTTGGCTTGAACAGGCAAATACAAATGATTCCTGAGAATGAATCCCTTAACCACACCACCATAGCAGGAAGTGATCTGTGCCCCCAAAGAGTTTGTCCTTGTCGGTGGTGGTTACCACTATGAATGCCTCTTAGTCTATCGAATTGTGGGGCTAAGAACTAAGGCCAGGGGAGCCTGGGTGGCTTAGTCGTTAAGCATCCGCTTTCAGTTTAGGTCATGATCCCAGGGTCCTGGGATCGAGCCCTAGGTTGGGCTCCTTGCTCAGCAGGGAGCCTGCTTCTCCCTCTGTCTTTCCCTCTCCCCACCCCCTGCTCATGCTCTCTCTTGCTATCTCTGTGTGTCAAATAAATAAATAAAATCTTGGGGAAAAAAAAAAAGAACTAAGGCCAAATGAACTAAGACACCTCATTGGTCCACTCTCCAGGATTTGCACTGTCCAGTCAGAAAGGAATTACCAGGAGGCATTCATGACTCTAACTCACTTCCTCTGGTAGGACCATACTTCACTGGTTAGGAGTACATGTCAACGAGGATATGATCAGAAACCTCTCCTTAACGCTTAAAGATATTGCAAAATCCAGTGCTAAGACAATAGCTGCCCAATGAAGATCCTTAGACTCTCCGTCCAAAGTTGTTCTTAATAATAGGAGAGCCCTTGGTTATATTTAAGCCAAAAAAAGAGATCTCTGAACTACGGCCAAAACCACCTGCTGCACCTGCACTAACACTTCTGGGGAAGCTGAAACTCAGGCAGAGGATCACGGAGCAAGCCGCCTGGCTTCCAGAGGTGACTCCTTCAACAGGTCTTTTTTTGACTTAGTTGATTTTGATATTTTTGATTGGTTTGGGTCTTGGGGACCCAAGTGGCTCTGAAATGCACTCCAGACATTGGGAATTAGCCTGCTTGTAATAACTGTAGTAGTCTCCCTGGTGTGTTAGATTCTCTCAAAAGCTCTCAGTACATCTTTGCAGCCACTAACCACCATGCAAATGATCTCCTTATATAGAAACATCAGAAAGCAACAAAGAATGACCGACTGAAAGACAGTAAACCTTGAAATTGTGGCCTATGAATCCCACAAAGATTAAAACAAAACAGGGGTGCCTGGGTGGCTCAGTCGGCTAAGGGGCTGCCTTTGGCTCGGGTCATGATCCCAGGGTCCTGGGGTTGAGCCCCGGCTCATCATCAGGGCTCCCTGATCAGCGGGGAGCCTGCTTCTCCCTCTCCCTCGCCACTCCCCCTGCTTGTGCTCTCGGCAAATAAATAAATAAATAAATAATCTTTAAAACCCCCCAAAAAACAAATCAAAACAACATGACCTATGGATACCACACGAAGATCACAAACTTGCATATAAAGCTCTGAGAACTACAGAGCTGAGAGTGGGGGTAGAGCCTTACACTTTGATCACACCTCTCAGTTAAGCTGAGTGTGATCGAAAGGTGGAGATTGTTAAAGAGGAGACAGGAGGCCCCAAATAAAGTCACTTATGCTACACCCCATCAAGACTTAATACCTAACCTAACTGCACCTTCACCTCTCAGAAAAGCGACCTTTAACCAGGCGACCTGGAACTTGACCGTCAGCACCAGAAGGTAATGTACTGATGGACCCCTTCCATTACCCCTAGGAGAGCATCCTGGCCTCAAATGCATTCTTTGCTAATAATTTCCTTTTTTCCTCTCCCTCTCTGCCTTTTAAAACCTTTCTTTCTCAGGGGCGCCTGGGTGGCTCAGTCGTTAAGCGTCTGCCTTCGGCTCGGGTCATGATCCCAGGGTCCGGGGATCGAGCCCCGCATCGAGCCCCGCATCGAGCCCCGCATCGAGCCCTGCACGGGGCTCCCTGCTCAGCTGGGAGCCTGCTTCTTCCTCTCCCACTCCCCCTGCTTGTGTTCCCTTTCTCGCTGGCTGTCTCTGTCAAATAAATAAAATAGAATATTAAAAAAAATAAAAAAAATAAAACCTTTCTTTCTCTGCAGCTTGAGGGAGCTCCTTCTATTCGCTAGATGGGATACTGGCCGATTCATGAATTACTGAATAAAGCCAATTTGATCTTTACATTTACCCTGCTGAGTTTTTGTTATTTAACGCCCGTTCAGTCTTGAGGTTCTTTTAGGATTTGTATCATTTCTTTACACAGCACAGATGTTAAATCCTTTGTCATACCTGTCACAGATACGTGTCACGCCATGTTTTCAAATAGTTCTCTTTAGTTTCCCTTGTTCAGTTTTGATAGTTTTCATTTTCAAATTTATAGTCACTATCCATTGACCTTTTCCTCTGTAATTGTTTACATATCATCATCCCTTCATAGTTGGAGTAACTAATGCTTTTATTCATATTCCTGAGTCTTCAGTAGTGGGTAGAGTAGGGTTCTTCAATTTCCAAACGAATTTCAGACTTTAACAGGTCTTAATAGTCACCACAAGGATACAACTCCCAGGCTATCCACTATGACATCTAAATTGAACTTGATGCTCAGTTTCAAGAAAAAGCCGCCAACTTCTGATACTGATGACCTTAGAAATACCAGGGCAACACTCAAGGAGCATTATATCCAAAAAAAACCAATTTTCTCAATAAAGTCACCTTTCAATAGTGCCCGAGTAACTGTGCTGTTTGTATATCAGACTTTTATTTTGTTTCCAAAAATTTAATTTCTGGGCCTAGCTCTCTGTTCATGAGTACCTTTGCAGGACAAATTTTTAAAGACATTGTCTATTATTTTTTCTTTCTAAGTAAACTTGAGTCCTCAAACCATAGGAAGATGGAGTTCTTAGTAGGAAGTTGTCCAGCCCAAACCTGAACTCCAGGTGGCAGTAAAGCCTAGCTGTCCTCTCAACACAGCTCCCTGAAGGTTCTGGAGTGGATCACTTAAGAATATTAATATGTTCTCCCTAACTCCACAGAATTACTACTTACAAATCACCTCTGTCCTAAAATAATTACCGCTATTAAATGGTGCTAAAGTACAAAAAAAAGGCATTGCACGAGATCTGTCCCTGACAACTTAAGATTGGCCTGATGACGTAACCTCTTAGGGTCCGTTTCCTCCAATATAAAAGGGGAGTAGAGGGGACAGAGTCAGGAGTGGGGGAGGCAGTAATACAAAATGTAATCCGCTAAGATGGTTTTTCAAAATTCATTTAGTCTTTGCCCTACAAGATTCTGGCCAGGGAGGAGGGACAGTCTGAAGTACACGCACTGACGCCGAAACCCCCCTTATTCTGATACAGAAAACGGGATGGGAGGAGGTGGGGAAGAGAGGCAGGGGACAGGCAGACCTTTCCCCAAACCCTGATCAAATAGGGTTTGCTGCAGTTGACTGACCCCATAATCCCTGAACAAAGCATCCCCTGGGGAGGAGCTGGGGACTATCATCTCCTGGGGCCGTGGGATTCCCGTTTCGGGGGTTCTAGGGGAGTATTTTTCACCATTTCCCCCGGGGAGTTGGGAGACCACGCAAATTAGGAAAACACTAGAGGAGCTGAGTGCCGACACCCCCAGTCGGCAGTAGAATCACCCCCAGCAAAAATACCCCACGCTGCCCCTCCCAGGCCAAAAATCTTGTTTCGTGGCTTCCCAGCAAACCGCAGGGCGCCAGCAAACCCAGGCCTCAACTGTCCCTCGCATCACCCTAGCCGTGAAATGTGCCTAAGGGCGCTTGAGACGGGGCTTCGAGTTCCGACAACCAGCGCCTGCGATCCACACCGTCCCCGCGCCGCCGCTAGCGGAGTTCTTATTCTAGGTCGGACGTTTACTAGCGAGTTGCAGGCCAGCGCGGCGGGTGGCTTTTCCCCGCCCAGCCGCGGCCCGGGGCTGCAGCGCTGCGAGCCCCGCAACCACGGCGGCCCGGCCGGGCAGCGGCCCGCGCTCCAGCTTCCCCCAGCGCAGCCGGCCACGCGCCAAGTCGTGCGTCCCCTTCGCGGAGCGGACTTCGTTTGCGCAGAAGTCCCCGCAAACAGTAAGCTAGGCGAGGGCTGCACGTCGGAAACGCCCCTTTCTCGGCCCGTCCGTCTCTTATTTAGCTTCGCATTTGGGGAGTAACAGGTCTCCCCCTCAAAGGCTCTCCGCTGTAAAACAAGAGTCGCCTGGAGACCTAGATGCGCGGCAGCCTCGGGGCGTGCGGGCGGGCGTGGGCGCGGGGCTGTCCCGCTCGGCGGCTCTCTCCGCGGCCCGCGGCCCTCCCGTTCGGGTGGGTGTTTCCCGTTCGGGTGGGTGCTTTTTGGACGAAGGGGTCGGGCCCCTCCACAGCACTAGTCCCCCGAGCCCGCGAGGCTAACCCGCGCCGTGTCTGCGACAGCGGGCAAACGTGCCGACACCGAAAGACTCCCGGCCCGAGGGCGCTCCCTACAACGCAGAGGAAACAAAAACTAGTTCCGGAGACCCGCTTTATTCCGAGCGCTCGCCCGCGGCGGGGCCCCAGCCGGGAGGGGGCGGCGCGTCGCCCCGGGGGAGGGGACAGTCGCGCGGCCCCTCAGCTGGCCGCGCCCCCCAGCGGAACGGGCGGCGGGAGGGGCCGCCGCGGCGCGGGGTCCGCACTCACCTCGCGGCGGGGCGGCCTCGGCACCGCGCTCCGGAGAACCGCCGGGGGCCAGCAGCGCGGCGCTCAGCACCGACGCGGCCAACAGCAGCGCGGCCAGCGCCCGGCCAGCCCAACGCCCGGCGCCCCGCTCATGCCGCCCGCCGCCGCCGCCGCCTCGGCCGCCGCTCCTCTGCCGCCGCCGCCGCGCTCCCGGGCCCGGCGCTTCTCCGCGCCACGCGGCCGCGCGCCCGTCATCGCCTCCCTCCCGGCTGCCGTCACCACCGCCGCCGCCTGACTCACCGAGGGGGCGGGGGCAAAGCCGGAGCCGGGGGCGGGGCCGCTGGCGGGGGAGGGTCGCGGGCCTGCCCCCGCGTCGGGCGGGGCCGCCAGCTCCCTGCGCCCGCTGACCCGAGCACGGGAAGGAGCCGAGGTGCGCTCCCAGCACGCAGTGCTCTTTGGTCCTGCAGGCCAGCGGCCGCGGCGCCCCAGTCTGTGGCCACTCCCCTGAGCAACATTCTGCTCAATTCCTGGGTCCTGTCATTCACCATACAAACGGGCGTTAGCGTCCCCTGGCCCCAGTTCTGGAAATGCCATGGTAAGCAAGACAGGCAGAGTCCCAGCCCCGCCAGGCGTTCACCCTCCAGAGGGACAGATGCGCCTCCAAAGCCGCCATGGGGTACCACCAGTTTGATGCTCTTTGTCAGTCTCGGATGCAAAGTTAGAGGCGCGCGGGCACGATGACTCCGCAGTTGCACTCCTATATACCCGGGGAAACTGTCGTACGGAGGAGACACGTTCGATAATGCTCGCAGCGGAGTGCTTTCGAATTTCAAAAACCTGTAAACACTCTAAATGTCTATCAGTGGAGAAAATGGGTAAATTGTGGTAGAATATATACAGCTGTAGAAATGATCTATGTGTATCAACATGGATGAGTCACAAAAATAAAGCTGAGGGCAAAAGGCAATTTGCACAAATCCCTTTGTGATAACTTATACGTAAAGTGTAAAGCCAGAAAAACAGTACTGTATGTTGTTTAAGTATATATGCATATGTAATAAAACTATAGACAGATACGGAAAGATAGACACTAAATTCAAGTAATGGTTGGGAGTAGGGAGGGAGCAAGATGTCATCGCAGTGGGCTTCGGCTGGCAATGTTTCATTGCTTAACTAGGGTGATAGGCATATGGGTGACCCCTATATTACCTTTTTTAAAGATTTTATATGTTTGTCAGAGAGAGAGCACATGCAGGGGGATTGGCAGGCAGAAGGAGAAGGAGAAGCAGGCTCCCCGCTGAACAGGGAGCCCGATACAGTGAGCGATCATGATCTGAGCCAAAGGCGGTGGTTTAACCGACTGAGCCACCCAGGCGCCCCCCCCCAAATTATTTTTTATACTTCCCTGTGTGTCTGAATTACCTGACAATGTTTTAAAGCTACAATAAGTATGGTGAGTGCTATGTTGGTAGAACAAGATGCTAAGATAGCATTTGACAGAAGCACCTAAGCTGGTCTGGAAAGACTCCCAGGAAGACTGACACTTAAACCAAGTTTGAGGGATGTTAGCCAGGCCAAGGGAGGCAGTGTTCCTGGGGCACCTGGGTGGCTCAGTGGTTAAGCGTCTGCTCAGGTCATGATCCCAGGGTCCTGGGATCCAGCTCCCTGCTCAGCAGGGAGCCTGCTTCTCCCTCTCCCACTCCCCCTTCTTGTGTTCCCTCTCTCTCGCTGTGTCTCTCTCTGTCAAATATAAAATCTTGGGAAAAAAGGGGGGGGGGGAGTTCCTAATAGAAGGAACAGCCTTTGCACAGGCTCAGATAAAGCAGGGCCCAGCGTGGGAACCCAGTGTAACTGAAGCGGAATTCTGGGACAGAGCTAGTCAATAGAATTGAGTTGGGTGGGTCAGTCAGTTAAGTGGCTGCCTTCGACTCAGGTCATGATCCCGGAGTCCTGGAATCTGGTCCCGCATGTGTCCTGCACTGGGCTCCCTGCTCAGCTGGGAGCCTGCTTCTCCCTCTGCCCCTTCCCCTCCCCCTGCTTGTTCTCTCTCTTTCTCTCTCTGTCTCACAAAAATAAAAAAGATAAAAGATAAAAAAAAAAAAAAAAAGAACTGAGTTTGGGCTTCGTCCTAAGGACCATAGCAAGCTGTTGATGAGTTTTAAGGTGGAGAATAACTTTCAGGAAAATAATGGTCATGGACTGTCTCACAAAGGTCAGTCACATCCTCTTTCTCAGAGAAGACAAGTGTCTATGTCTGAACGTCAGGAAAATGTTCAGTTACTCCCTCTTTCTTCTTTGTCCCACTGTTCAGAATCTCAAGACTCAAGGGACAGTGGTGTCTAAGCCATCTGGCAAGGCCATTGCCAACAAGTTGTCTACTGTCCAACAGCTGCTTCTGTCCCCACAGAACCAGAATGGGCCACAGGGGCCACAGGGTAGATATATCCTTCTCTCTCCTCTCCTTGAGGACGGCACTTTCAGCTTTGTCCCAATCCTCCATGGCCAGGAGAGTCGGGAGTTCCTGTCTTAGAGCAGTGCTTGGCTGTCCACCTGGAACACCCTTCCACCAGATACCTCACGGCTCCCTCCCTCACTTCACTCAGGTCTCAGCTCAACTGTTAGCTTTTCAAGGTGGCCTTCCCCATTACCTTAATCTAAAGCTAAAACTTCCTCTATCCCTGTATCTCACTGTATCTGCTCTGTTTTCTTCTCTATCTGACATTAGAATGTGCATTTGTTTATGTGTTTCTCTTGCATTAGAATGTAAGCTCCATGTAGGCAAAAAGTTTGTCCTGAGGGCAAGAACCTTCTCTGTTAGGCTATGATGCCCTAATAAACAGCCCCTAAATCTCTTGGCTTATCTCAACGGAAGTTCATTTCTTGCTCACATTTATGCCCGATGCTTCAGTCCAACAGCAGCTTCCACCACTCCTGCAGCAGTGGGAACATAATGCCGCAAATCCCCCACTGGCTCTTAAAGCTCCTTCCGTAAGGAGATGTCTGTGACTTGCATTCACATTTCACTGTCCAAAGCAAGCCCTGTGGCCACACGCAATGAACACGTGCAGGAAAAAGACCAAAACAAAACCACTGGACAAAATTCAATACCTAGTCAATTCTCAGCAAACTAGGAATAGAAGGGAATCTCTTCAGTCTGATAAAGGGCATCTATGAAAAACTTAGGGCTAACTGGACACTTGGGGAGACTGAATGCTTTCCTCCTAGGATCGTGAACAAGACAAGATTGTCTGCCCTCACCATTTCTACTCAGCATTGTCCTGGAGTTCCTAATCAGTGCATTAAGGCAAGAAAAAGAAATTAAAAACTTACACATTATATTTACTCAGAGATGGCATGATTGTATATGTGGAAAATCTTAAGGAATCTACAAATACAAAAAAAAAAAAGTTACTAGAAAGCTTAAGTGAATTTAGCAAGGTCACAGAACTCAAAGTCGATATACAAAACTCTATGTTTATATTCCAGACATAAACAATTGGAGCTTGACATTTTTAAATAGGATTTACAATAGAGTTTTTTAAATGACTACATAGCAGTAAATTTAATAAAACTGAAGACTTGAACATTGAAAACTATAAATATTGATGAGGAAAGTTAAAGAAGACCTAACTAGCTGGAGAGAAATACCATCTTCATACATTAAAAGAATCATTGCTGTTAAGATGCCAATTCTCTCCAAATCAATCCCAATCAAAATTCCAGCAGGTTATTTTTTAGATTTTTTTTTTTGCATGTGTGAAGAAATTGACAAATGATTCCAAAATGTATATGGAAATGCAAAGGGCCTAGAATAGCCAGAATTATTCTGAAAAAGAACAAAGTTGCAGGAATTGCATTATCTGATTTCAAGATTATAAAGCTATAGTAATCAAGACAGTCTGTTTTGGGGATGGCTGAGTGGCTCAGCCGGTTAACTGTCTGCCTTCCGCTCAGGTCCGCGGATCGAGTCCCACATTAGGCTCCCTGTTCAGCGGGGAGCCTGCTTCTCCCTCTCCCTCTGCTGAGCCCCTTGCTTGTACTCTCTCTGTCCCTCTCTCTCTCTCTCTGACAAATAAATAAATAAAATCTTTAAAAAAAAAAAAGATAGTGTGTTTTCAGTGGAATAGGATAGAGAGCCTAGAAATAAACACACGCAACTTGGTTTTCACCACATTGCCAAAGGAATTTAATAGGGGAAAGCATATTCTTTTCAACAAATAATGCTACAATTATATGATTCACCTTGACCCTTACCTCATACCACATACAAAACAAACAAACAAACGAAGCCACAAAACAAATAAAAAAATAGATGAAAGACCTAAACATAAATGCTGAAACTATAAAACTTCTGGAGAAAATACAGAAGACTTATAGGAGAAAATATTTATGACCATGGATTAGGCAAAGATTTCTTTTTCTTTTCTTTTTTTCCCCTCTGTATAGTGTTTATTAAAAGAAGAACCAGTTAGATGTTGGGTGAAAGATTTCTTAAATAGTACATAAACCATTTTTTAAAAATTAAAGACCCTAAAAAAAATTTTTTAAAAGCTAAAGACACTGTTAAGAAAAAGAAAAGGGGGGCACCTGGGTGTCTCAGTCGGTTACTCATCTGCCTTCAGCTCAGGTCATGATCCCAGAGTCCTGGGATGGAGCCTGAGTCAGGCTCCCTGCTCAGTGGGGAGTCTGCTTCTTCCTCTCCCTCTGCCCCTCCCCCCACTCCTATGTGCTCTCTCTCTCTTTCTTTCAAATAAATAAATAAATAAAACCTTTAAAAAAATTCATTGAGATGTACACTTAAAATGGTTGCATTTTATTACATACAAACCAGATTTCTGCCTTGGGAAATCCGATGGATAGCATGCCATTTATAGATGTAGGAAATACTGAAGAAGCGGATTTGGAGAAAAAGGTTATTTGGGAAATGTTGAAATGTTGAGTTTGAAATGTTCTTCTTTGGAGAAATGTGTATCAGTCTCTCATTTTTAAATTGGATGGTTGTATTGTTATTGCTGAGTTATAGGGGTTCTTTATATATACTGGATTAACCTTCCCTTATCAGACATATGATTTGCAAATAAAATTGATGTAAAGAATTAAGTATTTGGAAAAAATCGGTACAGAGATGGCAAGTGAAGCCATGGAAGAGGATGAGATCATCCAGATAATGTGTGTTGGGCTAAGAATAGAACCTTCAGGAACACTTGGGATGGGCAGAGACTAGGAAGAAGAAGCCAGAATGGTAGGAAGAAGTCTAGGAGGTTGTGATATCACAGAAGTCAAGAGGTATTTCAAGAAGGAAAGGACTGAAAATTATCCACTCAGTTTAGCTCCCAGGTCATTAGTGACCTGGTAACAGCAGGGGTAGGGGTAGCAGCAAAGATCAGACTGCAGTGAGCGGAAGAGTCAAAGGAGTATAAAGCATAGACACGTCAATACAATACAATGGTACGGGACAACTAGATGGCCAAATGCAAAAGAAGGAAGCTGGACCCTTACTTTACACCATATACAAAAATTAAACAAAAATGGATCAAGGATTTTAATGTTAAATCAGAAATTATAAAACCTTTAGAAGAAAACATAAGGATAAGTCTTTATGAACTTGGATTTGATCATTGATTCTTAGGTCAACAAAAGCATGAGCAACAAAAGAAAAATACAGATCAATTGGACTTCATCAAATTAAAGCTTTTGTGTTTCAAAAGACACTTTCATGGTGCCTGGGTAGCTTAGTCAGTTAAGCATCTTCCCTTGGCTCAGGTCCTGATCCTAGGATTGAGCCCCATGTCAGGCTCTCTGCTCTGGGGGAGTCTGTTTTCCTTCTCACTCTGCCCCTCCCCCCCTGCTCATGCTCACTCTCCCTCTCCCTCTCTCTCAAATAAATAAAATCTTTAAAAAAAAAAAAAAAGACACTTTTGGGGCACCTGGGTGGCTCAGTCAGTTAAAGCATTGCCTTCGGCTTAAGTCATGATCCCAGGGTCCTGGGATTGAGCCCTGTGTTGGGTTCCCTACTTTCAAGAAAATAAAAAGACAACTGATCAAATGTGAGAAAATATTTGCAAATAATATATCTGATAAGGGACTTGTGTACAAAATATATAAAGAACTACAACTCAACAACACAACCAAACAACTGAATTTAAAATGGGCAAAGAAAAAAATGGGGGAAAGGGTCTGAATAGATATTTCTCCAAGAAAAATATACAAATAGCCAGTGAATACCCACAAAAAAATGCTCAAAATCATTAGTCATCAGGAAAATGCAAATCAAGGCCATAATGAGCCCTGTTCATGGATTGGAAGGCAATATTATTAAGAAATCAATGCTACCCAAGGTCATCTACAGATTGAACTCAATGTCTATCAAAATCCCAATGGTATTTTTTTTGCAAAATAGTAAAGGCCATCGAAAATTTAGATGGGATCATAAGGGACACCAAATAGCCAAAACAATCTTGAAAAAAAGAACAAAGTTGGCAGTTTCACATTTCTGGATTTCAAAACTACAAAGCTACATGATCAAAACAGTATGGTACTGGCATAAAGACAGAGATCTAGACCAATTACATGGAATAGAAAGCCCAGAATCAACTTACATATATGGTCAAATAATTTTCAACATGGGAAAAAACAACGTTTTCAACAAATGATGTTGGGGAAATTGGATATCTACATGCAAAAAAACCCTAGAAGTTGGGCCCTTTCTTACACTGTCTACAAAAGTTAACTCAAAATGGATCCAAGACCTAAATGTAAGAGCTAAAAGTATAAAATTCTTAGAAGAAAATATGGGGGAATAGCTTCATGACATTACATTCAGCAGTGAGTTCTTAGGTATGTCACCAAAAGCAAAGACAACAACAACAAAAAAGATAAATTGAACTTCATCAAAATTAAAAAGTTTTTGCATCAGGGGCGCCTGGGTGGCACAGCGGTTAAGCGTCTGCCATCAGCTCAGGGCGTGATCCCGGCGTTGTGGGATGGAGCCCCACATCAGGCTCCTCGGCTGGGAGCCTGCTTCTTCCTCTCCCATTCCCCCTGCTTGTGTTCCCTCTCTCGATGGCTGTCTCTATCTCTGTCAAATAAATAAATAAAATCTTTAAAAAAAAAGTTTTTGCATCAAAGGACATGACCAATAGTGAAAAAGCAACCATGGAATGGGAGAAAATATTTGCAAATCATATGTCTGGTAAGGGACTGATATCCAGTATATATAAAGAACTCCTACAACTCAACAACAACAAAACAAGCAATACAATTTTAAAATGGGCTAAGAACTTGAATAGGCATTTCTCCAAAGAAGACATACAAATGTCTTAGTGGTTGCTTAAGGGTAGAGGTTGAGGGGAATGGGAGGATAGGGGATTATAGCTAATGGGTGTGGCATTTCTTTTTGAGGGGATGAAAATGTTCTGGATTCTTTTTCAGCTTGAGGTAAATTGACAAATAATCGAAAATAAAAGTGTATATGTTTCAAGTGCCCATTGGAGTTGGGGCAAGATGGTGGAGGAGTAGGGGCCCCGTTTGAACGGGTACCCTGAATTGAGCTGGATATCTACCAAACCATTCTGAACACCCACGAAATCAGCCTGAGCTGTAAGAATATGTATCTGGATCTCTACAAGCAGAAAATCTGTGGTCACAATGTATGCCGGACAGAGTTGTGATTTTGCGGGCAGATATCAGAAGATAAACGGGGGAGAGGGAGCCGCCATAAGCTGGCCCTGGAAAATGATATAACACCGGAGCTCAAAAGCCTCCTGGGCCAGCCAGGGGACTGGCAATCACTTGCAGGGCAGTAGGGGTGGCGGGAAGGGCCTGATAAGGGTGCTCAAACAGGATCCAGGAGCTGCAGGGGGTGCACCCAGACTGGGGCCCTTGCCACTGCCTGCGTGGACCCGGACCACCGGCGGTTTTGGAAACACAGGGGGCAGAGACAGGCGGGGGCCCTGAGTCTACCGCTGGGAGGGTCACTGGGGGTGTGCACACCCGTGGGAGGCTGCAGATTTCAGCAGCGGGTTCAGAAAGGGAGACTGTATTCTGGAGGGTTTGGAGAAGAGCAGACTGTGATTTCTCTGCCCTGGGACAGAGGTGTGGGTGCATCGTTTTCCTTGGTCTGACCCTCCAAAAAGGCACGAAAAGCTGCCAGAGAACAAAAGCCCAAAAAACCAGTTTCCACGGAGCCCAGCCTCCTGATAGTGGGTGGGGCAACTCCGCCCAAGCAGGGCTGCCTGAGAAACAGTGAGGCAGGCCCCTCCCCCAGAAGACAAGCTGGAAGAACAAGAGGAGGACCACCCAAGGGTCCCCACAAAACTGTAAAACCCCAACACCAGGGGAAAATAGTATATTGAGTTCCAGATGTTGCCTCACAGCTTGTGTATTTCTCAGATACAACTTTTTTTTTTAATTCTTTCTCATGTTTCTTCTGTTTTTTTCTTTTTACCTTTTTCTCATTCCAACTAGATGTTTAATACAACATATTTCATAGTAGCTTTTTAACTTGTACTTTTTTACACCAATTTTTTTTATCTATAGATATAAGCTTCAATGTAGTCCTTTTTTCCCTATTCAATACTACCTTTATATATATCCAATTTTATTTCCCCTGTAACTCTGGGAAGTAGTGTCCTCTAACAAAGAGAGCAAAATACACCCAAAAAGTACTGAAACACCCTACCTTGCCCACATTGAGAGATTATAGCCCCCCTACCCTCACCCCTCTCTTTTAAAAAAGTTTTTAATCTTTACATTTAAAAAAAATTTTTTTTTAAGATTTTATTTATTTATTTGACAGAGAGAGACAGCCAGCGAGAGAGGGAACACAAGCAGGGGGAGTGGGAGAGGAAGAAGCAGGCTCATAGCGGAGGAGCCTGATGTGGGGCTCAATCCCAGAATGCTGGGATCACGCCCTGAGCCGAAGGCAGATGCTTAACAACTGCTCCACCCAGGCGCCCCTAAAAATTTTTTAACTTCACAAATTTTATTCTTGGGTTTCATTATGGCTTTGTGGTTTTGGTGGTGGCTTCCGACCCCTCTGGGTTTTCCCAGGGTACATTTTGCCTGGATTGTGGTTGATATTTTGGACTCTGTACATCCCCTCAAACTACCCCTCCACAGAATGACTAGGAGGAGGAACTCACAACAACAAAAAGAACCAGAGACAACAGCCTCTCCCGCAGACCTAATGGATATGGATATAAGCAAGATGTCAGAGAAAGACTTCAGGGTAGCAGTTATGAAGTCAATAGCTAGCATTGAGAAAACCATCAGCAGCAATATAGAATCTCTAAGGGCATAAATGAGAGCCAATCAGGCCAAACTTAAAAATGCTATGAATGAGATGCAATCTAAACTGGATGCTCTAACAGCTAGGGTAAATGAGGCAGAAGAATGAATTAGTGATCTAGAACATAAACTGCTAGAAAGGAAGGAACAGGAGGAGGCCTGGGACAAACAGCTTAAAATCCATGGGAACAGACTTTGAGAGATTAATGACGCTATGAAATGTACCAGTGTCAGAATTAATGGGATCCCTGAGGCGGTGAAGAGAGGGAGGACTAGAAGGTGTATTTGAGCAAATCGTAGCTGAGAATTTCCCTAATCTGGGGAAGGAAGCAAGCATTTGTGTCCAAGAGACAGAGAGAACCCCTCCCAAGATCAAGGGAACAGACCAACACCCCAGCATATAATAGTAAAACTCGAAAATCTTAGAACCAAGGAAGCCATCCCGAGAGCAGCAAGGGGGGAAGAGATTTCTTACGTACAGGTGGAGGAACATCAGAATAACGTCAGACCTGTCCACAGAGACCTGGCAAGCCAGAAAGGGCTGGCAAGACATATTCAGGGTACTATATGAGAACATGCAAGCAAAAATACTTTATTTGGCAAGGCTGTCATTCAGAAAGGATGGAGAGATAAAGAGTTTCCAGGACCGGCCGAAACTGAAAGAATATGTGACCACCAAGCAAGCCCTGCAAGAAATACTAAGGGGGGGGGGTTCTATAAAAGAAGAAAGACCCCAAGAGTAATAGAGACCAGAAATTTACAGAGACTATCTATAGAAACGAGGAATGTACAGACAATAGGATGGCAATAAGCACATATCTTTCAGTAGTAACCCTCAACGTGAACGGCCTAAATGCTCCCATGAAACGGCTCAGGGTTGCAGATTGGATACGAAGACAGAGACTCCATATGCTGTCTACAAGAGACTCATTTTTAACCTAAAGTCACCTCCAGACTGAAAGTGAGGGGATGGAGAACCATTTATCATGCCAACAGGCCTCAAAAGAAGGCTGGGGTAGCAATTCTTATATCAGACAAATTAGAATTTAAACCAGACTGTAATAAGGGATCCAGAGGGACACGATATCATTCTTAAAGGGTCTATCCAACAAGAAAATCTAACAGTTGTAAATATCTATGCCCCCAGCAGCCAAATACGTAAGTCAACTGTTAACCAAAATAAAGAATCAGATCGACAATAATACATTACTAGTAGGAGATTTTAACACTCCACTCTCAGCACTGGACAGATCATATAAACAGAAGATCAACAAAGAAACAAGAGCTTTGAATGACACATTGTACAAGATGGACTTCGTAGATATATACAGAACATTCTACCTTAAAACAAGAGAATACTCATTCCTCTCGAGTGCAGATGGAATTTTCTCCAAAATGACCACATACTGGGTTACAAATCAGGTCTCAGCCAATACCAAAAGACTAAGATTATTCTCTGCATCAGACCACAATGCCTTGAAACTGGAACTCAATCACAAGAAAAAATTTGGAAGGCATTCAAACTTGGAAGTTAAAGAGCATCCTGCTAAAGAATGATTGGATCATCCAGGAAATTAAAGAAGACTTTAAACAATTCATGGAAACTAATGAGAATGAAAACACTTCAGTACAAAACCTATGGGATACTGCAAAGGCAGTCCTAAGATGGAAATACATAGCCATTGAAGCGTCTCTCAGAAAATTAGAAAAATCCCAAATGCACAAGCTAGCCTTTACACCTAAAGGAGCTGGAGAAAGAACAGCAAATAAAACCTAAACCAAGCAGGAGAAGAGAAATAATAAAGATTAGAGCAGAGATCAATGAGTTAGAAACCAGAAAAAAAGTAGAACAGATCAACAAAAGTAGGAGCTGGTTCTTTGAAAGAATTAAGAAGATCGATAAACCACTGGCCAAACTTATCCAAAAGAAAAGAAAGGACCCAAATTAATAAAATCATGAATGAAAGAGGAGAGATCATGACTAACACCAAGGAAATAGAAACAGTTATTAGAAATTACTACCAGCAACTATATGCCAACAAATTAAGCAACCTGGAACAAATGGTTGCCTTCCTGGAAAGCTACAAATGACCAAGACTGAAACAGGAAGAAATAGACAATCTGAATAGACCAATAACCAGAAACGAAATTGAAGCAGTAATCAAAAACCTCCCAAAAAACAAAAGTCCAGGGCCAGACAGCTTCCCAGGGGAATTCTACCAAACATTTAAAGAAGAAATAATACCTATTCTACTGAAGCTGCTTCAAAAAATAGAAACAGAAGGAAAACTCCAAACTCTATGGGGCCAGCATTACCCTGATCCCAAAACCAGGCAAAGACGCCATCAAAAAGGAGAATTACCGACCAGTATCTCTGATGAACATGGATGCCAAAATACTCAACAAGATCCTAGCTAATAGGATCCAACAGTACATTAAAAGGATTATCCATCATGACCAGGTGGGATTTATACCTGGGATGCAAGGGTGGTTCAACATTAGCAAATCAATCAATGTGATAGAGCATATTAATAAAAGAGAAGAATCATATGATCCTCTCAATTGATGTAGAGAAAGCATTTGACAAAATACAACATCTGTTCCTGATTAAAACTTTTCAGGGTATAGGGATAGAGGGAAAATGCCTCAATATCATAAAAACCGTCTATGAAAAGCCCACAGCGAATATCATTCTCAAAGGGGAAAAGGTTTTTCCTTAAGGTAAGGAACACGACATGGATGCCCACTCTCACCATTATTGTTCAACATAGTACTAGAAGTCCTAGCCTCAGCGATCAGACAACAAAAAGAAATAAAATGCATTCAAATTGGCAAAGAAGAAGTCAAACTCTCTTTGTTCACAGATGACCTGATGCTTTATGTGGAAAACCCAAAAGACTCCACCCCCAAGTTATTAGAACTCATACAGCAATTCATTTCTATACAGTAACAATGTAACTGAAGAAAGAGAAATTAAGGAATCAATTCCATTCACAATAGCAACAAAAACCATAAGATACCTAGGAATAAACCTAACCAAAGATATAAAGAATCTATACTCTAGAAACTACAGAACACTTATGAAAGAATTGAGGAGGACACAAAAAGATGGAAAAACATTCCATGCTCATGGATTGGAAGAATAAACATTGTTAAAATGTCTATGCTGCCCAGAGCAATTTACACTTTTAATGCCATCCCTATTAAAATACCAGAGCTGGAGGAAACAATCCTAACATTTGTAGGGAACCAGAAAGACCCCAAATCGCCAAGGGAATGATGAAAAAGAAAAACAAAGCTGGGGGCATCATGCTGCCTGACTTCAAGCTATATTACAAAACTGTGATCACCAAGACAGCATTGTCTTGGCACAAAAACAGACTCATAGACCAATGGAACAGAATAGAGACTCCAGAAATGGACCCTCAACTCTATGGTCAACTAATCTTTCACAAATCAAGAAAAATATCCAATGGAAAAAAGACAGTCTCTTCAACAAATGATGCTGGGAATATTGGACAGCTACATATAGAAGAATGAAACTGGACCATTCCCTTACACCATACACAAAGATAAATTTAAAATGGATGAAAGACCTCAATGAGAGACAGGAATCCATCAAAATCCTGGAGGAGAACATAGGCAGTAACCTCTTTGACCTTGGCCACAGTAACTTCTTTCAAGACACGTCTCCAAAGGTAAGGGAAACAAAAGCAAAAATGAACTATTGGGACTTCATCAAGATAAAAAGCTTCTGCACAGCAAAGGAAACAGTCAACAAAACTAAGAGATAATCCACAGAATGGGAGAAGATATTTGCAAATGACATTTTGGATAAAGGGCCATATCCAAGATCTATAAAGAACTTCTCAAACTCAACACTCAAAAAACAAATAATCCAGTCAAAAAATGGGCAGAAGACACATGAAAAAATGTTCAACATCACTAGCCATCAGGGAAATTCAATTTAAAACCACAATGAGATACCACCTTACACCAGTTAGAATGGCCAAAATTAACAAGATATGAAACAACGAGTGTTGGCAAGGTTGTGGAGAAAGGGGAACCCTCTTGCACTGTTGGTGGTAATGCAAGCTAGTACAGCCACTCTGGAAAACAGTATGGAGGTTCCTCAAGGTGTTAAAAATTGAGCTACCCTACAACCCAGCAACTGTACTACTAGGTATTTACCACCATGATACAGATGTAGTGAAAAGAAGGGGCACATGCACCCCAATGTTCATAGCAGCAATGTCCACAATAGCCAAACTGTGGAAGGAGCCGAGATGCCCTTCAACAGATGACTGGATAAAGAAGATGTGGTCCATGTATACAATGGAATATCACTCAGCCATCAGAAAGGATGAATACCCACCATTTGCACTGACATGGATGAAACTGGAAGGGATTATGCTAAGTGAAATAAGTCAAGCAGAGAAAGACAATTATCATATGGTTTCACTTATAGGTGGAACATAAGCAATAGCACGGAGGACCATAGGGGAAGGGAAGGAAATCTGAAGGGGGAGAAATCAGAGAGGGAGATGAACCATGAGAGATTCTGGACCCCGGGAAACAAACTGAGGGCTTCAGAGGGGAGGGGGTAACTGGGTGATGGGTATTTAGGAGGGCACGTGTTGTGATGTGCACTGCGTGTTATACATAACTAATGAATCATTGAACACTGCATCAAAAACTAATGATATACTATATAGTACCTAACTGAACATAATTTTAAAAATAAAATCTGAGTATTTAATTTTCTTGTTTATATATTTTGGACATTAACCCTTTATCAAATACATGTTTTGCAAATATTTTTACCCATTCTGTAGGTTGCCTTTACATCTTGTTGTTTCCTTTGCTGTAGGAAATTTTTGTTTGATGTAGTTCCACTTATTTTTGCTTTTGTTGCCTGTGCTTTTGACATATTAAAAAAAAAAACCACTGCCAAGACCAATGTCAAGGGGCTTTTCCCCTGTTTTTCCCTAGAAGTCTTATGATTTCAAGTGTCTTATATCTAACTCTTAAATTCACTTTGAGCTCCTTTTCATGAGTGATGTCAGATAGGGGCCATTTTCATTCCTTTGCATGTGCCTGTCCAGTTTTTCCAAAACCATCTGTTGAAGAGACTCTCCTTTCCCTGCTGTGTATTCGTGGTGCCCTTGTCAAAGATTAGTTGACCATATACACCTTGGTTTATATCTGGGCTTTCTATTCTGCTCCGTTGGTCTATATGTCTATTTTTATGCCCGTACCATACTGTTTTATACAAGTGTCACAACATAGTTTGATATCAGGAATTGTGATGCCTCCACCTTTATTTCTCAAGATTGCTTTGGTATTTGGGGTCCTTTATGATTCCATACAAATTTTAGGATTTTTTTTCTATTTCTGTGAAGACTGCCACTGGAATTTATAAAAATTGCATTGAATCTGTGGATCACTTTGGACATTTTAACACTATTAATGCTTTCACTCCATGAACATAGGGTATCTTTCATTCATGTGCATCTTCCGCAATTTCTTTCATCAATGTCTTATTATTTTCAGTGTACATGCCTTTCACCTCCTTGGCTAAATTTATTACTAAGTTTCTCATTGGTTTTGATGCTCTCGTAAATGGGATTGTTTTAATTTCCCCTTCTGAATTTGTTAGTGTATGGAAATGCAACTGAGAGTAACAAAAGCATCAACTCTGCGAAGGACAGTTGCTGGCATCTTGGTCTTCCCTGCGTCTTTACTGCCCTCCAGTGAGGTTGCTGTGGTTTCCGCAATGAGCTCCCAGAAAGACAGCATAGTCTGTTCCAGGCCTCAGAGGCACCATGATGTGTCTAGCTTCAAAAATGACAAGTTTGATAAGAGTGTCCAGACCAAGGAAATTAAGGCAAACCATCATAATGGAGTATGTCAGCACTGCAAAGAAGCTATTGAATGATGTGCAAAACACAGCAAATACAAACCATTTCAAAGCCTTAAAAATGTGTTAAATGTTTACAAAAGACAGTGAAGTGTTCTTATAACATGTAGACCATGTGCCTGTGAAGGTGAATTTTGTGCAAAATGTGTAAGAAAAGAAGACACTGTTATTCTGTTTAATAAAGAAACAGAAAAGGGGCACCTGGCTGGCTCAGTTGGCAGACTCTTGATCTCAGGTTCATAAGTTCAAGGCCCATGTTGGGTGTAGAGCTTACTGAAAAGAAAATAAGAAGAAAGAAAAAGAGAAAGAGAGGGAGGGGAGGAGAGGGGAGGCGAGGGGAGTGGAGGGGGAGAGGGAGGGAGGAAAGGACGGAGGGGGAGAAGGAGAGAAGAGGAGAGGAGAGGAGAGGAGAGGGGAGGGGAGGGGAGGGGAGGCAAGGAAAAAGAGAGAGATAAAACATATTGAAAATAATCTAAATTCCAACCATAGAAGAAACTGCAGAAGAAATGAAGATATTTACATTTTGATATGGATTTACGTGACACAGAAGATGACAACAAACTGGATTAATACGATATTAAAATCAGTTTGAAAAATGAAATTCTGACCGACTTTTGACTTTAAGGGTTTTACAAAAAACAAAAATAAAACAAAACAAAACACCCCAACACTGTTACATCCTAATGAAAAAATTGGATAAGCCTATATAGAAAATAGGCAAAATTTACACATGGACAGTATAAATTTTGTATGATATTTGAATAACTATAAATCTTTCATCAAGAGTTTACTTACAATAAATTCCGAAGTAGCGTACGTTAGAGTGAAATGAACACCGAATGCCGACGTGAGTGTCCAGCATCGTACTGCAGCTCATGGGAATTATGGAGAAGAACAGACGACCTAACAGCAAACTAAGCCAGAAAAGCAAAACGGAAAATGCAGGTGTGCGTGCAAGGTGTCCTGTTGACTCGTGGGGTTTTGGGGGCAGCCAGAAGTCTCAGTGGGAGGTAAGCCTCTTACTGGGGGTACAGTTTCTCCCCAGAGAAATCTTCCAGTCTCCTGACTGGCGTCACAGTAATAGCCTGGCTGCGAGCATGGGAGAGGAGGAGTTTGTGGAGTGGAGTGGAAAATGCCCGTGAGGGGTCTTACCATCCTTTCTGTAGAGTTTCAGGCAATCCCTCCATTTTCATGATTGAATTTTACCCCAACATATGTTATATCTGGGGTTCTCATTTAGCTCTTTAGTTTGCTTTTCCTAGAAATTGTCTTTTTTCCCGTGGAGCATAGAGAAGTGGTATCCTGACTCTGTCAGGTTTGTGAAGGCAATCTGGAGTCTAGCTCTTCTGTATAGGAACTTTCCACCAATTCTTGTGGCTTTCAGCCCACTCCTGACTCTCACCTTCCAAGGAACTTGGTCTCTCCAATTTTAGAGCTTTCCAGAATTCTGAGGCACAAATAGTCCTGCTTCATGTTTGGCCTTATGTGGTTTATACCTGTTTATTTCTTCCCTGTCATTCTAACTTGGTTTCAGAAGGAAGCAGAGATAGATGTGTGTGATCCATCTACGGTTAACACATGAAAAACATGATAAAAACCAACAGTCTACTTTTTTTTTAAGATTTTATTTTAATGTAATCTCTACACCTGATATGGGGGTCGAACTCACAACCCCAAGACCAAGAGTTGCATGCTCTAACAACTGAGCTAGCCAGGCACCCCCAATGGTCTTTTCTTTTTTTGTAAGATTTTATTTATTTATTTGAGACAGAGAGAGGGAGAGCACAAGTGGGGGGAAGGGAGAGGGACGAGCAGACTCTGCGCTGAGCACAGAGCTCAATGTGGGGCTCAATCTCACAACCCTGAGATAATGACTTGAGCCGAAATCAGGAGTCAGACGCTTATCCAACTGAGCCACCCAGGTGCCCCTTAAAGTAAGATACAACACAGCTGTGCAACCCCCCCCCCCGGAAATTTAAATGATAATCTGCAAGGAAAATAATCAATTTACTTGGTTTTATAGGAATATCCCGTTGTTTACTGTGAGCTATACACACATACTATGTGCCTGTGTTTTATTTTTTTTTATTTTTTTAAAGATTTTATTTATTTATTTGACAGAGATAGAGACAGCCAGCGAGAGAGGGAACACAAGCAGGGGGAGTGGGAGAGGAAGAAGCAGGCTCATAGCGGAGGAGCCTGATGTGGGGCTCGATCCCAGAACGCCGGGATCACGCCCTGAGCCGAAGGCAGACGCTTAACCACTGTGCCACCCAGGCGCCCCTGTGCCTGTGTTTTATGATCCATGTGCTATACGGTCAATTACATAACTGAACTATGTTAACCCAGTAGTGACGGAGTGAATCCTGACATCATTCTGCAAATACTAGTCCTTCAATAATCCAAACAGTCCTGGAAAAAAAGTTACGAAGTCCCTAGTGGAGAGACCTGCTGAAAGCCTTATAAAAGCCCGAGCTGCCTACTCTGACAGCAAAGTAAGTAAAAGTTAACCCTCAAAAATTTACTCATAAGAAAATTCCAGCATCTGGAACAGTTTGAATTGATTCTTGACAATTTATGATTTCCTTCAGTTTCTAAGAACCCATTTAAAAGGTTAATAACAGTTGTTGGGCTAAAGAAAACAAAAAGAAAGAACACAGTCTAGCATAGGCTATAGTTTACATATTACACATACAGTTTTTTACTCTTATAGGAAAAAAATAAACCCAAGGTGAAGGGGGTACCCTGTGAGTTTCAGAATTGAGGTCCGGAGGTCCTGTCCTCTTCAGCTATCTGCCTATTTCCAAATTTCCGAATACAACCTTGGCAATGACCCTGCACAAGAACTTCTGGTCGTCAGAACTGCCTTTAAGAACCTGGAGGGTCAGAGGTGATCCTGGAGCCCAAGCACACCCTAAGGGGCTCCCCACGGTCACAAGCTCGTCCTGCCCGTTTATGACAGACAAGAACACCACCACCACCACTCGGGGGAAACACTGTGCTGTCTTCATTAGGCACTAGGTCCTCTCCAGAGGTAAACATGAGTACTGTGCTTTACCCATGGGAAGTACTCCATGATCAATCACATGGGATTGGGAGGAAATGAATCAAATTTTCTTTCTGGAGGAAGTAATTCCAGGTAGCAAAAGAAAAAAATAAAGAAAAACACTACTCTTGGATGCGGTACTCTTGCTGACTTCCTTTCGCAGAGTTCTGATTCCAAACTACATTGCCGAGCTCCAAAGAATGTTATTTCCTTCATTTTCTTTATCCTCACAAAAGATTACGAAGGGGTAGGAAAGCATGGCTTCACATTTTAAATTACCCTTAAATGATCAAAACTCAGGCGAGAATGGCAATTACTGAAATTGAGTGATGTTAATTTTAAAAATAAATAAAGAGGGGGGTTCAAAGAGGACT
Source organism: Ursus maritimus (assembly GCF_017311325.1). Taxonomy (NCBI): domain Eukaryota; kingdom Metazoa; phylum Chordata; class Mammalia; order Carnivora; family Ursidae; genus Ursus; species Ursus maritimus. Next base: position 1,562,090 of record NW_024425341.1, read on the forward strand.
TTTCTGCCGAGAACTGCGGGAGATGAGCTTTCCACCCCGCTCCCATCTGCAGGTGTCTCCTTTGGAAACAGCCCTGTGTTCTGTCTCTGCGGAACTACTGACAATCACTGGATGCCCCCAGAGGCTTGGAGTGTTTGTAGCATCACGGGAGATAATGAGAAAGCCCATTATATACCTATAGGGTGGTAGGGTGGTGGTGATTTTTTTTTTTTTTTAAACATTTGGAACAGGTAAGCAGGGAGAAAGCACTGAATCCTTGGCTGTGCTTTGAGAATGGCTCACGTCATCGGCCTCCTCTCATCACACTTCTGCAGGGTGCCAGGCAGCAAGCTAATTGGGCAACGAACTCCCCATCTAGGCTTTAGCCAGGCTGTAAATTGCTCTCATGATTTCGCACAAGCCAACGACTGAACCCGGACAGCCAGGTCCCGGTCAGCATCTGGCACGGGCATGACGAAGCACCCGAGAGAACTCAAGAGAAGCACAGTGGAGGAAATGGCTCCCACTGACTCTTTCACTTTAGAAATCGGTTAGTCTGTCAGAGGCAGAGCTGGGATTAGAACTCGGGTCTTCTGGCCCTAACAGTGTCCCTTCCCCCAAACCACGCTGCTTATTTTAGCTCTGCTGTCAACATTTCAAAACAAATTTGTTTAAACTGATGGGTTTGCTCCAATGCAAAGTCCAAAAGCTAAGGAAAACCCTCAAACAAGAATTATATCATGAACAGGGTCATACAACCAACAATTCCCCACAATAACCACCTACATCAAGTGAAGAGTCATAAGGGACACACAGCCTTGGCACAGAGCGTGGTTTTTTATTGAGATATAATTCACATACCATAAAATTTGTCCTTTTATACAATTCAGCTACTTAATATATTCAGAGTTCTACAACCATCAGTATATAGTCTCAAAACACTTTCAGCACCCTAAAAAGAAATTCTGACTCATGAGCAAGTACCCCCCCTTCTTTACCCCGACCCCCTGCCAGCCCCTTACAACCACTAATCTACTTTCTATTTGTATGCATTTGTCTGTTCTGGACATTTCATATAAATGGAAGCATACAACGTGTGGTCTTTTGTGACTGGCTTCTTTCGGTTAGACTGTTTCCAAGGTTCATCCATGTTGGAACATATATCAGTACTTCATTCCTCTTTCTGGCTGAGTAACATCTTGTTGTATGGATACACCACATTTTCTTTATCCATTCACCATTTGATGAACATTTGGGTTATTTCCATCTTTCGTCTACTATGAATGTCGCTACGAATGTTCATGTACAAGATTTTTCATAGACATGTTTTCAACTGTCTTGGGTGGACTGCTGGGTCATGATATCTCTATTTTTAACTTTCTGGGGACCTGCCAGACTGTTTTCCAAAGCAGCTGCACCGTATGACATTTCTACCGGCAACGGAGGAGCGTTCCAATGCCCCACACCCTCGACGACACTTGTTATTACCCATGCTCTCGATTCCAGCCATCCTGGCTGGCTGTGGCAGGGTTTTTGTAACAAAAAGTGACAGTTAAAATACTCTAGGGAAGCATATTCTCTGATCAGCCAGATGACCCAATCAGCCTCGCAAGTGGCAGACTAGGACAGAATACTAATTACACCGCCCTATCCTACCGCTTCTGGTACTCTCCCTAACAGTTAAGGACAGTGGCTCTCAAAATGCAGTCCCAAGACCAGCAGCACCAGTTAGAAATGCAAAGTCTCAGACTCTGCCCGGACCTACTGAGTCAGAGACTCCGGGGTTGGGACCCAGCTCCCTGTGATTCTGGTGATTCTGACACCTGCTCAAGTTCAAGGGAAGGAAGCATCTGTTGCAGGGCATCTTTGACCCTCGGGGTCAGCTTTAGCCACCTGATTAGTGGTGATTAATACACACCAAATCCATCATCCTCTGCAAATGAGAATGACAGTGCCCAAGAAAGAACTTTCTAAAGGATTCCGTCAGGTAACTCAAGTGGAAGGGTGGGACACTTTCCAGTAATGAGTGATACTGTTGATGTAAATTGTTCACAGTAGTTGATTTTGGACAAGGAAAACCTAGCTGGAAGGTAAACAGGAATTTCATAAGCACCATCCCAGGCAGTATCAGAGATATAATTTCCCTCATACTTGCTGTCCTAAACATTCCTTTTCCATTCAAAACCTCAAAGAGCATGCTGTCATAGTTCTTTAGGTTTTTGGGAAGAGGATGGCATAAGAACTTCACATTCATTAAAATAAACATTTAAACGATCATTTAAAGCACTAAAGATGGCCTCATCATACCATGTGAAATCGATCGCAAATACTCCTGTGACCCTGGTCATGTTGATTACCACCTCAAAAAATGAGGAAAACAAGTCTTTGGGAAAGTACTGCATGTTTCTCTCATATCCTGCCATTTAGAAACCTTTTCTATATACATTTCTTACAAGCTTACATATTCAGTAATGAGGGCGGGGGCAGCCTCTTTGTGGCTACATTTTTGTTACCTCCTTCAGCTCGGGCTACATTCCCTGCTTCTCTCATCTTCGGCTGGGAGTGATCAGCACAAGAGAGTGAGGCCTGACTTCAGCCAAACCCAGCGTGCCCTCAGCAACTTCCGCCCAGGTCCCCGGGAAAGGGACACCACTCACGTGTGCATGTGGATGCAGGGGGAGGACCTCACCATCAGAGCAAGAGCTGCTGTCACTCTTCCATTTGTTTCTGAAAACCCGTCCTTCACTGACAGGACTGGTTTCTATAGCATTTCTCTTGTCTGGGACACCACGGTATCTCTGAGTAAATTCAAAACCTTCTTATAAGTGTCTAGAATATCCTGAGCCGTGGGTCGTTCTGCAGGAGTCTGGCTCTTACAGGCTTTATGAATATCAAACAAATGAAACCGGACCATATCGCTCCCTTCAACATGCCCCAAAAGGAAACTAGAGACGTCTGGAATCTTCCAGATGTCGATCTTCTCGTCATAGGAGGGCATGAGGTCGTCGTCAAAAGGTGTGTCTTCTCCATAGGGCCACAGCTGCTCTGGAGCCACGAAGTCCCCGTGCAGCTCCCGGTGGCCACACTTGACGAACGTCCTGGAGCTGCGGTTCACCAGGGGCAAGGCGTCCAGGTCGTTGACCACGAGGCTGAAGTTGCTCGTCAGCAGATACTGCGACAGCGTCTTGGGCAGGTCGCTGGAGTCGCACATGACCCGCGTGCCCAGGGGGCTGTGGTGCAAGTAGTCGATGATGCTGACGTAGTCCACGGCCAGCTGCAGCCGGCGCTGCCACGTGTTCACGGTCTGGTACTTGGAAAGGTTCAGCGTCGCTTCCAGGTTGCTCAAGGAGCCCAAGGGGTGATACTCGGTAAGGAGCGTGTTGTCGTCCTCACAGTAGCCCAGCAGGGTGACCACGTGCTTACTCTGCAGCCCTTGGAGCATCTGCAGCCCGTGCCAGAAATCATCCTTCACCTCCAGACTGGTGAGCCGTGACAGCGCCACCTTGCGCTCCTTCCACTCGGCCAGGAAGACCTAAACAAGCCACAGAGAACAGGAGCCCTGAGAGTCACCTGTGCCAGCGCGCCGGACGTGGTGAGGAGAGTGCAGAAACGGGGGGACGCAGGCCCGTCCCGGAGTGGCGGGTCTCGGTGGGTTACAAAGGCACGGGCACCCGGTGCGGAAGGCAGGGCGGGCCTGGGACGGACGCTGGTGACGCCGCCACGGCCATCAGGACAGCGTGCTGGAAGGCTCCTGGGGCGGGCAGCGCGGACGTGGACAATGGGAAGCGCATCCCCGGGAGAGGGGCCTGCAGGGTGAAGGCACCGGCTCCCACACCCTGCGGGAAAGGGCCGGGGGACGGGGGGGAGTGGGAGGGGAGACCCCTGGAAGAGGGGTGAGTCGAGCCCCGCCAAGCCATCACACGTCACAGCATCACCTGCTCATCTTCCAGGGTAGCCTCGTCAACCACAAGCAGGAATCGTTTTAGGGAGGGACAACACTGTTAGGCGGGCTGTGGTTCTGCATTCCTTCGGCGGTAGAGCGGAAGCTGAAGTGCCCCTCAGGCTCTAGGCCCCCCCACTGCCCCCAGCGCCTGACCCGGACTGCCGCGGACTCTCCATCCCTACTAGCTAGGAAAGCCTTGCAGGAAGGACTGTAACGGAGAACCTCTGACCTTCTGCTTCAGTCTCCGAAGACAAGGGGGAGACTGCAGAAGAGAGGACAGGCTCAGAAGCGGGGAGCTGGCGGCCCGGGGTGCTTCTCCGTGCTTTCTACGACTCACTGTTGAAATACAGCTCACGGCTTCCGAAACCAATTTGGAGCAGTATTTATCAAGTGCCTGTAACATCGAATCTAAAATCTATCAAGGCAGTAACGTGAAATAGATAAAAAGCTCTAGGAATAAAAATCTGACACTACTTATGAAAGCATAAACTGGAATTTACCCGTCCATCAAAAAACAGGGACGAGTCCAGCAATGGGGGGATCACTCAAGAGTAGGGTGTGGTCAGCAAAATGCATAGATTGACAGAGTTTTCACGGATAACAGTAATGTCATAAATGAAAAAGGATACAAAATTTCCTTTACGTCACTGTTCTAACTGCATAAAACAAGACAAAATTACATGGAGATCAAAGGAAATAGACTAATATTTCTCTATATGGTAAGATTCCGAGTGATTTTTTTCCTTTATGCCTTTCGGTATTTTCCAACTTTTCCAGAATGACTGTATATGATTTTCACATTTAAAAACACTTTTTAAAAGAACTCAAAAACATATCAAATGGAGGTAAATTAAAGACCTGTGAAGATTTCTTTGGGATCTGCCAGGGGAGGTTCATCAGTGGAAAAACTCAGGTACCCACAGTTGACCTTTAATATTTAAAAGAGAAATCTTTCAGACCTTTTCAAAAACCCAAAATTGAGAAATTTCACTATGGATCATAATTTTTTTTTAATTTTTTGAAGAAGATTTTATTTATTTACTTGAGAGAAAGAGAAAGCGAGAGACAGAGCATGAGCGGAAGGGGCAGGGCAGAGGGAGAGGGAGAAGTAAACTCTCCATGAGCAGGGAGCCCAACATGCGACATGCGACATGTGACATGGAACAACATGCGACATGTGACAACATGTGACATGCGGCAACATGAGACATGCGAAGTGCAGCTCCATCCCAGGACCTTGGGATCCTGACCTGAGCCAAAGGCAGACGCTTAACTGACTGAGCCACCCAGGCGCCCCTGGATCATAATTTCTATTAAAAAGTCATTTTGCTTGTATGCCTAAAACTAATATAACACTGTGTTAATTATATTTGAAGTTTTTTAAAAGCCATTTTGCTCTGGCTGCTATATGCACTGAAAGTTTCATGAATATATACACTTATTTTTCTATGAAACACATTTTCCCCATAGACCTGAGTCAACACTTAATGTGACACTTGACTTCAACACAAAAATCGTATTTTTTGTTGACAGCCTTCACTAGCTTAGACCCACCTCGTCTTAGTGTCCACCGGCACTGGCAGGTGGCTTCGGTATCATCGGCCCATTTTTCACATAAAAACAGTGATCACTCTAGGGTAGCTGCTACAATTTATTGATACATACATTTATTCAATAATAAATGGTGGGAGAAGTTCAACCACAGGCCTCATGACTTCCTCCTAAACTCCTGTTTATGTTGAATTTTTGTGCCTCAGATAAATGAAAGATTATTAAATACTATTTATTATTAAATAGTATCAGTCTTTGGGATCACTCTCAAATACCTGAAACCTTCAAAGTTAAATATTTGCAAGTCAGGGATTGCTTAAGAATCGTTTCTCAGGAATCTCTAATTCAGTTGCTTTGTAACACTTTCTAAAACTCTTACTTAGAACAGTTTTACCGTTTTAAAAAATTATCAAATTAATCAAGAATACTCTTCTTGGTAAAAGTTCAAATACAGAGTAGACTTCCTTCCCCTGCTTTTACTCCCCAATCCAAAGGAAAGCTGTTAAGTGGGTAACCTTCCAGCCATTTCTGTGTGCTCTCATATGTGCTAACATGCGCTTTACAAATCGCATTTGAGATTGGGGTGGCACGAAATAACATTATAACATACATATCATACTGCAACTTGCTTTTTTCATTTAACTGATACCTCTCAGACATTCCTGTCTGTATATATATAGATCTAAGTCGTTCTTTTTAAAGCTGCATAACATTTCACAGTTTGGGTACACTACTTATGCTAGTGAGGTTTTGCAGATGATCATTTCTTTCTTTAAGACTAAATATAATAAAGATTCATGAAATTTGTCAGGGATGCAATCAGACGGATCAGGTTCTTCCTCCCATGCAGCTCTATAATCTTTAATATGATTTTATGTGATCTATTTTTAAAGACCTGATGGACATTTAAATTATTTCCCATTTTTTTCTTATTAACAACAATGCTACAATAAATACCCTTATATTCACAACTCTGCATGCCTGCCAGCATTTCTACGAGCTGGTTAAGTAGATGGGTAACCGAAGAATATGGACTGCTATCACCACCCTCCAAAGTCTGCCGGCATGCACTCTCTCCACTCCTGCATGAGCGAATCTGAGGTCCTACAGCCTTAATCACACCACATGTTATCAGTCTTTGTACTCTGTACCAGTCTGACGAACGATAAACATTTTACTGTTCCAACTCACTCGTATTTCCCTGAGTTTTAAGTTGGTGAAAGGACCCTGGCTTTTACTCAAGGGAGAGAGGGAGCCACTGGAGGATTTGGAACAGAGGAGAGATGCTGTTTGACTTAGAATTTAACAGCAGTATTCTGGCCTTTGTGCTGTGAACAGACTGAAGAGATTTGGAGCGGGGGGCAAGTGCAGAAGCAGAGAGCCCACTTGGGAGGCTACCAAATGATCCAGGTACAAGATGATGGTGGCCTAGATGGGAGGAGGGGAGATGGGTAGAAGTCTGAGGAGTGGTCAAATTCTGGCTCTCTTCTGAGTGCAGAGACAATAGAACTTGCTGATGGATTCAACATGGATGTGAGAAAAAGAGAGAAGTCAGGATGCTTCTTCCCACATTGGTGGCCTGAGCAACCAGACCAGCAAGTTGTCATTAACCACAATGCAGAAGGATAAAGGAAAGGCAGGCTGAGGGGATGGTCTGGGACACAGTCAGTGTGAGAAACCTTCTGACATCCAAGTGGAGATGTGGGGTAGGCAGCTATACAGAAGAGTCTAGAGAGTTCAGGGCAGAGATCTTAACTGCAGAGAAAGGCAAGAGGCTGAAGGCATCCAGGGAGCGAGCATACAGGAATGACCCAAGGTTAAGAGGGATGAGGAGGTGGACCTTGCAAAAGGGACTGAGAAGTGGACACTGTTACTGCGTACTTTAAATATACAATTCAGGGGCGCCTGGGTGGCTCAGTCGGTTGAGGGTCTGACTCTTGATTTTGGCTCAGGTCATGATCTCAGGGTTGTGAGATTGAGCCCTGTATGGGTCAGTGTGCAGCCTGCTTAAGATTCTCTCTCTCCCTCTGCCCTGCCCCTGACCTCACTCACAGGCACACTCGCACGCACACTCGCTCTCTAAAAATAAATAAATATACAATTCACATAACATCTGTTTTCCAGAAAGCCTGAAGCATTAAAAATAGCTCACATAAGATCCTTCTAAATGTTACACAAAACTAGAGGGTTACAGAGTAATGTAAGAGAAACAATCAAATCCATTCTTCTGATGCAATCCAAACCAAATTTTATGGCTTTTTAATGTACTACACTTTAATTTTAAAGGGAAAAACATGCAGCTAAACTCTAATGGTGATCTGTGATCTCTTAGTGTCATCACCATGGGCCAGGGACATGGAATGACATGTGAGGCCACACAGAGTGTGACCTGAATCATGCTTTGGTTGTCCACAGTAACATGGCTGGACCATCTGCCTTCTGGAAGAATTGTTTGTACTGGAATCTTTCTTCTTCCTCAATAGTACTGTTGCCCCAAATCCTCTCAGAAAATGGGCAGCTCCTTGAGATGTGGGTATTTCTGTCTTTGAGACGGCTAACAGAGTATGTACCTGTTTTTTTGTTTTGGGGGGTTTTTTTGAGAGAGAGAGAGAAAGAGAGAGACAGAGTGGTGCAAGTGGTGCAGAGGGAGAGGGAGAGAGAGAATCTTAAGCAGGCTCCATCTCACAACCCTGAGATCATGACCTGAGCCAAAATCAAGAGTCGACACTTAATCGACTGAGCTGCCCAGGCGTCCCTGTACCTGGTTCTTTTAATGTAATCTTGGATTTAAAGATCTAAAAGGGGGCACCTGGGTGGCTCAGATGGTTAAGCGTCTGCCTTTGGCTCAGGTCATGATCCTAGGGTCCTGGGATTGAGGCCGGCATCAGGCTCCCTGCTTGGTGGGGAGCCTGCTTCTCCTCTCCCCACTCCCCCAGCTCATGCTCTCTTTCACTATCTCTATCTCAAATAAATAAATAAAATCTTAAAAAAAAAAAAGATCTAAAAGGGATTATATGTTAATAATACTGGAATTAAAATTAAAAACTTAATAACAGCTTGAAGTTAACAGGCATTGTGGTTCCCCCAGCTTTGGTTTTCTTTTTCAACATTCCCCTGGCAATTCAGGGTCTTTCTGGTTCCATACAAATTGTAGGACTGTTTCTTCCAGCTCTGTGAAAAATGTCAATAGTATTTTGATAGGGATGGCACTGAAAGTGTAAATTGCTCTGGGCAGCACAGACATTTTAACAATGTTTACTCTTCCAATCCGTGAGCATGGAATGTTTTTCCATCTCTTTGTGCCTTCCTCAATTTCTTTCATAAGTGTTCTGTAGTTTCTAGAGTATAGATCCTTTACATCTTTGGTTAGGTTTATTCCTAGGTATCTTATGGTTTTTGGAGCTATTGTAAATGGAATTGACTCCTTAATTTCTCTTTCTTCAGTTACATTGTTATTGTATAGAAAAGCAACTGATTTCTGTGCATTGATTTTGTATCCTGCCACATTGCTGCATTGCTGTATGAGTTCTAATAACTTGGGGGTGGAGTCTTTTGGGTTTTCCACATAAAACTTCATGTCATCTGCAAAGAGAGAGAGTTTGACTTCTTCTTTGACAATCTGAATGCATTTTATTTCTTTTTATTGTCTGATTGCTGAGGCTAGGACTTCTAGTTCTATATTGAATAATAATGGTGAGAGTGGGCATCCTTGTCCTGTTTCTGACCTTAAGGAAAAAGCTCTCTGTTTTTCCTTATTGAGAATGATATTCGCTGTGGGCTTTTCATAGATGGCTTTTATGATATTGAGGTATGTTCCTTCTATCCCTGTACTTTGAAGAGTTTTAATCAGGAACAGATGTTGTATTTTGTCAAATGCTTTCTCTACACCGATTGAGAGGATCATGATTCTTGTCTTTTCTTTTATTAATGTGCTCTATCATGTTGATTGATTTGCAAATGTTCAAGCTATATTACAAAGCTATGATCACCAAGATAGCATTGTCTTGGCACAAAAACAGACACATAGACCAATGGAACAGAACAGAGACCCCACAAATGGGTCCTCAACTCTATGGTCAACTAATCTTCAACAAAGCAGGAAGGAACATCCAATGGATAAAAGACAGTCTCTTCAACAAATGGTGCTGGGAAAACTGGACAACCACATGCAAAAGAATGAAACTAGACAATTCTCTTACACCATAGACAAAGATAAACTCAAAATGTATGAAAGACCTCAATGAGAAACAGGAATTCATCAAAATCCTAGAGGAGAACATAAAAGTAACCTCTTTGACATTGTCCACAGCAACTTCTTTCAAGACACATCTCTAAAGGCAAGGGAAACAAAAGCAAAAATGAACTATTGGGACTTCATCAAGATAAAATCTTCTGCACAGCAAAGGAAATATTCAACAAAACTAAGTGGCAACTCATGGAATGGGAGAGATATTTGCAAATGACATTACAAATAAAGGGCTGATATCCAAGATCTATAAAGAAATTCTCAAACTCAAGACCCAAAAAATAAATAATCAAGAAATGGGCAAAAGACATGAACAGACACTTCTCCAAAGAAGACATACAAATGGCTAACAGACACATGAAAAAATGTTCAACATCACTAGCCATCAGGGGAATACAAATCAAACCACAATGAGATACCATGTTACACCAGTTAGAATGGCCAAAATTAACAAGACAGGAAACAACAAATGTTGGTGAGGATGTGGAGAAAGGGGAACCCTCTTACACTGTTGGTGGGAATGCAAGTTGGTATTGCCACTCTGGAAAACAATATGGAGGTTCCTCAAGGTGTTAAAAATAGAGCTACCCTATGACTCAGCAACTGCACTATTAGGTATTTACTCCAAAGATACAGACGTAGTGAAAAGAAGGGGCACGTGTACCCCAATGTTCATAGCAGCAATGTCCACAATAGCCAAACTGTGGAAGGAGCTGAGATGCCCTTCAACAGATGAATGGATAAAGAAGACATGGTTCATATATACAATGGAATATTACTCAGCCATCAGAAAGGATGAATACCCAACATTTGCATGACATGGATGGAATTGAAGGGGATTATACTAAGTGAAATAAGTTAAGCAGAGAAAGACAATTATCATATGGTTTCACTCTTACGTGGAACATAAGGAATAGAGTGGAGAACCACAGGGGAAGAGAGGGAAAACTGAATGGGAAGAAATCAGAGAGGGAGACAAACCATGAGAGACTCTGGACTCTGAGAAACAAACTGAGGGTTACAGAAGGGAACGGAGTGAGGGGATGGGGTAACCAGGTGATGGGTATTAAGGAGGGCACATGTTGGGATGAACACCAGGTATTATACGCAACTAATGAATCACTGAACACTACAACAAAAACTTATGATGTACTATATGCTGGCTAACTGAACATAATTTTTTAAAAAAGTAACTGATAAAAAAATATTTCAACAATTTTTAAAAGATAAATAAATAAATAACAAAAACTTAATAAAAAGATACACATTAAATAAAATTTACCCCCCCCAAATCTAAATGGGATCAATCTCCCACTGTTATCCTCGGAGAATAAGATCAGAGATGGGGAGTACAAGAGGTAGAAGGGAACTTTTTACTTTGTACTTCCCCTTCTTCTGCATATTTTAATTGAATGTACTGCTTTTTTTTTTAAAGATTTTATTTTATTTTATTCGACAGAGATAGAGACAGCCAGTGAGAGAGGGAACACAAGCAGGGGGAGTGGGAGAGGAAGAAGCAGGCTCCTAGTGGAGGAGCCTGATGTGGGGCTTGATCCCATAACGCCGGGATCACGCCCTGAGCCGAAGGCAGACGCTTAACCGCTGTGCCACCCAGGCGCCCCGAATGTACTGCTTTTATAATTAAAGAAAATTAAAGAAAAAAAGAAAAAGCAACAGGTCAATCTGCCTTTCAGGGGCAAGGTTGCACACTGTTCCAGGCAATCCCAAACACAAACCAAAAATACAGTCTGGGGAAAGAAGGCTTGGTTGCATGATCCCCTGAGGAGCAAAATCACTCCTGGTTGAGAACCGCTGACTTAGGGGCAAGATAGGGGACAGAAGGCAGCAAGGGGGCGGTAATTAGAAATGGCCAGTGAGGGAGCAGGAGCACTATAAAGAGGTGGTAGCACGGAGAGCCAGAGGAGTCAACCAGATGAAAGGCTGCAGAAAAGATCAAGTGAGAGGAAGACAGAAAAAAGGCCAACCCAGGTTTGCAGGTCTCTGGATAAGGGCAGTTTCTCCAGAGGGGGGTGTTTGGAAGCCGTCCTGGCAGAAGACAAGAAGTGAATGGGAAGAGAGAAGCTCTGGGCCAGATCTCTGGCAGTTCCATTACACAGGAAGCAGAACGTGCACAGAGCTTCTGAGGAAGAGGGGTTTCTATCGTGAAAGAGTGTGTTTGCATGCCAGTCAGAATGACCCGCGGAGTGGGGAAGACTGCGGGTGCAGGACAGAGTGGACAGCTTCAGGGAGAGGCGTCATGAGAAGTCACGACACCTGCGCTGGAGGGCTGACAGGTCTGCTGGCCGAGGATGAAGAAAGTCCTTTTGGGCAGCTGCTGTTTCCATAACAGCTTATGCAACAAGACCAGTAGCTAAGGCAAGGGGGAAGGAAAAGTGGCGGAGGGAACAGAGTAGGATTGCTGGGCGGTGCTGAGAGTACTGCTGAGGTCTGTGGTCGTGCATGAAACTGCAGGGCTGTGGGACTTCTCTCTACCTGCGGGGCAACTACTCGAATGCAGACGCTCAGCTGGGGTCAACCGGGTTTGGGGCTCCCCGGCCAGGCATGACGGAGACATGCAGAGGAGCTGCTGCACGCATCTGCACAAGATTGTCTTTGAGGGTCACAGCCAGAGTCCCTGCGGCTGTGTCAGTGCAGGAATGAAGACAGAAAGTGAAACCCTGGCGGGATCAACACACCCGACGTCCCGATGAGACTGAGGAATTACTCGAGCAAGGGCGCCGGGAGAGGAGGTGGTCAGGGAGCAGGATGCCAAGAGCTCTGGTTACAGAAATTCCTACTGAGAAGCTCATGCCTTCCAGCTTAGGGTGTCAGTGCAGAGGGGTGCCCATGCGGAGGAGCTGGTCCCAGTGATGGAAAACCCGTGACGTGTGGGAGCTGTTCCAGTAAGTGACCTTGCGGAGGAATGAGAGGTTGCCCTGTGCGGGGACCCTCCCGGGCCCCGAGCCCTGGGGCTCCAGGGGGTGAACCAGACAAGACTCCTCACTGATGGCGCTAACATCCGGTGCATAAAATACTTTTGCCCCGAGGGCAAATTTCAGCCAAAGACACAAGAAAATCAATGTAATGGCCTCACAGTCACACTTCACTTCAATAAACAAAGCTACAGTACTCAGAGTTAATATCCACATTTTTAAACCCCATATTCGCATGGGCATGATTTGTGGAGCTTCCCCAAACTCCTATCTGTCCACAAACAACAACGATTTGCCACCATCAAAGCTACCTACCCAAGGGGTGCCTGGGTGGGGCAGTTGGTTAAGCATCCGACTCTTGGTTTAAACTCAGGTCATGATCTCAGAGTCGTGAGATGGAGCCCCGCATCGGGCTCCACACTCAGTGTGGAGTCTGCTTAAAAGACATTCTCTCTCTCCCTCTCTCTCTGCTCCTCCTCCTGCTCTAATAAATAAATAAACCGTTAAAAAAAAAAAAAGCTACCTACCCAAAAATATATCCTTCAAGGTAAAGAGCAATTATGAAAAAGAAATCCAGAAATGATCTGAGCAGTAACACAGAAACAACTGGGCAACCAGGCCCTCAAGGTCATCTCTTTGAAGGAGACAGAAATCAAATGGGTGTAACCCCTCTTCTCTACCCACGTCCCTCCCTGGTGTTTTCTTCACATCCTAATGCTTTCGACATCATCCCAAATATATATTCCCACCTACCGCCACGGACCCAAAGGCTAGACTTGTACATCCAACCATCTGTGTCTCCATGTTCATGTTCATTCACAGCCTTAACACGTTCGCCTCGTGCACACAAAATCTCTTCTTCCAGTCTTCCCAGCTCAGTAATGACAACCCTGTTCTTCTTGTTGCCTGGACCAAGAACCTTGTGGTCACCCTCTCCCTCTCTTACACCCCACAGCAGATCGATCGGGAAATCCTACTGGCTCTGCCTTTAAACCATGAGCAGAACCCACTGATTTCTCACTAGGTTCACTGCTAACACCCTTGTCAAGCTGACCATCTCCCCCCTGCAAGGCCTAGCCAATCTTCCACCCTCACCACACCTCAGTCTCCTCTCCACACATACACCACCTTCTCTCTCCACTCAAATTGCTCCAGTGGCTCTCCTGGTCCCACCAAGCCCCACGTGCCATGGCCACCACTTGGCCCTTCTCTGACCTTACGTGCTACACCTCCCATCTCAACCTGCCCTCTGGTTACACTGGCTCATCCCTGGTCCCTCAACAACCAGGCATGTTCCATCTTGGGGGCTCTGCTGTACCCATCTTTCTGACTGGAACATATTTTCCCCAAATATCCAGACAGCTCACTCTCATATCATTCTGACCACCTAGAGCAGAGAGCCGTGGCTCTTTCCTTGCCCTGCTGTCTTCTCAGCACATGTCATTAACACATTTCATCGCATATCTATCTCTTACTCATTGTCTCATCCCCCAACTAGAAAGCTTCAACCATCTTTAATTCATTACCACAGCTGTAGCACCTACAATGAATGATTAAATCTTTAAAAAAAAAAACCAGTTACTTTTTCTATGGTTTTACTTTACATAAATTCCTTTCCCTTCTCCCTGACTTCTTCCTTTAAGATGTCTCCTCTCTGGGGCGCCCGGGTGGCTCCGTCAGTTAAGCGTCTGCCTTCAGCTCAGGTCGTGATCCCAGGGTCCTGGGATCGAGCCCTGCGCTGGGCTCCCTGCTCAGTGGGGAGCCTGCTTCTCCCTCTCCTCCCCACTTGCACACTCTCTCGCTATCACTATCTCTCTGTCTCAGGTAAATAAATAAAAGCTTTAAAATAAAAGATGTCTCCTTCCCACATTCACGGTGCCCTCGTCTCCCAAAACAAAAGCCAGCCGTTCATCAAGCTGCAGGCCCGTGGATGCATTTTCTGTCCCCTCCCTCTTGCCAGTCACTCAGTGTATCCTCACAAAGGAACTGTGTGCAACAACCCTTAGCCGGCCTCCAGAGGCACTGCCGCCTCAGGGGCCTCACCTACCACAGCACCGAGAATGGACGGAGTGCTCTTGAAGCTTCTATCCGAATTCACCCATTTGGTTTCTCTTTTTAAAGTAACAAAAACTTTTAAAAAGTCAATATAATACCATGATAGGGCTTGAAAAATAAGAATGAAAAAAACTGCCCATCATCTTTTCACCATAGCACAATTTCTACATGTTTCTACAAAAACACGCTAATTTTGTACAGTATTGTACAATTTGGCATTTTGCTCTTTTCACTTATCCTCATAAGATTTTTTTCGTGTCGCTACACGGGGCTCCTAAACACAGTTAATGGCTGCAAGTAGCTGGACCATAACTAAGCACTCCTTATAGTTATTATTACTGGCTTTCTGTTGCTATGGGTAACAAAGCAAAGTACTCCCTGACGCACTTGGCTTCTTTCCTTCCACTGGATTAGCATAAAGGCGCAGATCGAGATCACTGGGCTCAAGGATATTCTGAGGACCCTTAATGCCGAGCTGCCGTCCTGCAAGGCCACCCCATTACCGCTCGGACGTAAAGCAGCACTCACTCTCTTCACGGCTCCTTCCCCGACACGCTTCAGCTGCCTCACTTCGGTCCTCAGCTCCTCGCAGGACAGCCACGGGGAACAGTTCTCCATCGGCCCCAGTCTGAAGTGTCCGTGGGGACAGTGGGTGGAGCCCGGAGCAGAGGGAGCAGGGGCGATGAAAAACCAGTCAAGGCAGAGGTAGAGGAGCGCGTTCATGAGCGCCATGGAGAGCAGCAGCCCCACGGCCGGGGGCACCGCGCTGCGGGGGGGGCCTCTGCCGCCGTCCGGGGCCTTCCTGTCCATGCTGCTGTCGTCGTGGGTTTCTGCGATGTAAAACCAAACACGAAGTAATCATAGCCAGCTTTTCCGCCATGAAGGTGTCTGGGTGACAAGGGGTTCAAAGAAGGCACGGCCTCAGGCCTCTTATGCCCAAGGATCCCACATGCCTTAGGGTCCCTGCGAGAATTAAAGAAGGTATTGCATACTAGGTTCATTCTAAATGCTCAATGTCAGCTGTTCCCATAATCAGGGTCTTCATTATGAGCCAGTCTGGGTTCATCCACTCTGGATTCGCTTAGAAGGAAGGTGTTTGTGTGTGTCTGACTTCGTGTCCCTCCCACAGCAGTTCAGCAAAATGAAAGCAAGCTGCATCTGTTAGTCCAGTGCGGCCAGGACAGAAGATGGACAAAGGAGAGCAGCGGAGATTAGATAGGGTGGGGGTGGGGGCGAGAAAGCAGACGGCCTCCTGAACCCAGCTAAGGAGTTCGGATGTTCCCTGGAAGGTACTAGAAAGCTCCCTAACATTTTTTTTTTTTAAAGATTTTATTTATTTATTTATTTGACAGAGAGAGAGACAGCCAGCGAGAGAGGGAACACAAGCAGGGGAGTGGGAGAGGAAGAAGCAGGCTCATAGCGGAAGAGCCTGATGTGGGGCTCGATCCCATAACGCCGGGATCACGCCCTGAGCCGAAGGCAGACGCTTAACTGCTGTGCCACCCAGGCGCCCCTCTCCCTAACATTTTTAAGCAGCAAGGCTACTCTTCGGCAGGCATGAAAGATGTATTGGGGTGGAAGAGACGGCGGCAGGGAGACTGGGTGAAGGGCGCCGGCAGCAGTGTGAGGTAAGAGCTGAGAAGCACACGAGCCGGAGTAACGGTGCTGAGAACAGAGGCGATGATCCGGTGATCCTTGTACCAAGTAACCACCGAGAAGGCTGGACACCCACCAGTTCCCTCCAGCACTGGAGCCGGCGTGAGGCTCATGGTGGAGTCGGATATTACTGCCTAGTTGTGGGGTGGTGGAGGGGCTGGGAGGGGAGAGGACCGGAAGGACCCCAGATGTCAGGTGCCTGGCACTCGGGGTGCTTGAGGCAGGAGCTATTCGTGAACCCGAGTAGAAGTGTGTCTATACTTTGACAAGGGAGATGGTCATACCAATGTGTTCACTCAGTGTCAGTACCGGGATGTGTTGGGGACACGAGTGACAGAAATGACCCTGTGCTTCTGAAACGACCGTGATGTGAAGTGTTACCTTCCAGGAGTGTCTTCGTTCTCTCAGCTCAGGTCTTCACCCAGACACCTGGGTCACTCAGGGTCCTGGCTGGCCCCAGGCATGGACTTGAAAATACTCTGCCACAAAGTACCAAAAAGGAGGTTTGCTGAATGAAAACTGCAACTCTGCCCATAGACAAATGGCAATAGTTCGAACGGTCTTCTCCAGGGGCCCTCCTCGGGTGTGGGCGCCCCCTGGGCCCTTGAGCCCCGGGACAGAGCAGCAGCTGCAGGAAGCCCTCTGACAGCCTGGCTGCCCTCATGAAGCCCTGCCAGCCGGTCTGAGCTCAGGGCCCCGCGTCCCCTCTCCGCTCCCCCCACCTCCATCGCCTAGTGCCGGCCATTCACGCACTCAACACACACGAAGCCGTGTCCACACGCTTAACCCCGCTCTAGGCACTGGGGTCTGTGAGTGAACGGATGTGGTTCCTGTCCTCTCGGACCTCAGCGAGGAACCAGAGGAGGAGAGAGACAATAAATAAGTAAACAAAAAAGCTTCCCCTTGTATATCGTGCTGAGCTTTCAAGGATAGAGCCGAACAGAGGAGAAATGCCCTAGAGGAAGCTGGCCCAGAAGGCCTCTCTGAGAAGTCATGCTGCCACCAGAGGCCTGAGAGGCGACAGCCATGAAGAAAAGCAGAAGACAGCCCTTTCATACCTTCTCCTGGAGACAGTAAACCCACCTGCCATTCACAGCGCTGGACAACACCCATCAAGCCAGCTGCAAAGTTCATAGGGAACAGCGCTTCTCCTCAGTCCGCACTGCAGCTATAGTCTCAGCAACGCCCCTCTCTGATGAGTGCTTTCTAACTCGCTGAGAAACTCTGCTCTCTGAAGCCCCAGGCTATCAGAAACTTTGCGCTTGAAGTCCTCGCAGGAATAGGGAAGCATGCCGCTCTCGCTGGGGGAGCTGTGTCTCTGACACAGAGACGTCACCTCTACGTCCAGCTGGGTGCAGAGACGCAGAGGAGCGGCGAGATGGCGCGCAACCCCTATGTGCACCGTGCGGTCTCCCAGGCCCCAGGCCCTAGGGTCCACTTTGCAGTCCAGATCAGATCTTGACCTTTTTCCACTTTGAGGTGAAGCGATCAAAACATCGCTTCCTTTAAATTTTGCCTAAACTCCACCCATCCCCCAAATTCTGTAATAACTCTTTTCCTCTGATTGAGAGGCCATGTTCCACTGCTGCGTGGTCTCACTCATTGCAATGGGTCAATAAACCTGATAGGTTCGTGCCGGTGGCCTAGGCCCCCTTCTCTTCAAACTTGTGTTCGCTCCTTCCCAAACCTTACTCTCAGCTGATGACCTTGTTTCCTATTTTCCTGAAAAATCAGAAGCAATCAGAGAGCCTCAAGCCCCCAACCTCATTGCAGGTTCCTGCCCCCCTCCCTTTTCTGCTGCAATGACAAGACAACAGACTGGCCCGAGCTCCCAGCCCTGTGCCTGCGCAAGCAACACCCTTCCCTGCCTCCCCACCTGCTCTGGACACTGCCTCCGCCCTGCAACCCGATCACTACCAGTGCACCCTAACTTCTCCCACCATGAAAACACCCTTGTCACCCCTCTGTCCCCTCCAGTTACTGCCCTATGTCTCTCTTCTCTTTTTGGTCAACTCCTTTAAAGACTATCTGTGCTTACTATCTCCATCACTCCCTCCTTCTCTAGAACCCGCTGCTACTTCGCCCACACTGACCCCATCGCGGTGGCCTCGCTGTTGCTGAACACAGCAGTCAGTTCAGTGGCGGGCTTGAACACTCGGTGGCGTCTGGCATGGCTGATCACCCCGTCCTCCTTGAAACGCCTTTGTTACCAGGTTCTCAGGAAGGTGCACTCTGGCGGCTCCTCTTGCCTTGGACTCTAAACTGGTGGAGTGTCCAAGGCTTGGACAGACCTCTGTACTCACGCTCTGGGTGATCTCGTCGAGACTCGTGCTCTCTGTCCCCACCTGCTGAGCTCCCGGTGTAAAGCCCCAGGCCCAGCCTCCCCAGAATGCCACGCTTGCTAACTTGACATCTCTACTTGGATGCCCGAAGGAAAATTCAAAAACAGTATTTCTTCTCAACGGTAAAAAGACAAATAACTCAATGTGGAAATGCGCAAAGAACTGGAACAGACGTTTATCCAGAGAAGATATGCAGAGAGCCAACAGGCACATGAAAGTCTCCACTTCACTAGTCATCAGGAAAATGCAAATCAAAACCACAATGAGATCCCGCCTCATACCCACTAGGACGGCTGTCATCAAAGAGGCAAGAACAAGTGTTGACAAAGATGAGGGAAAATAGGAACCTTATACGTTGCTGGTGGCGGTATAAATGATGCGGCCACTGTGGAAAACAGTCTGGAAGTTCCTCGAAAGGTCAAACACAGGGTCACCCATGCAAACCCATTGCTCGGTATTTGCCCAAGGGAAGTGAAAACGTTCATTCATATGAACCGTAGTCACCAGGACATGAACGTCCACAGCAGCGTTATTCATAAGAGCCAAATAGTGGAAATATCCTGAAGTCCATCAACTGATACATGGACAAATGAAATCTGATCTATCCATACATGGACTATTTATCACCCATAAAAAGAAATAAAGCACTAATACATGACGTAACATGGACGAAACTCGAAAACTTAATGCTAAGTGAAATAAGACAGACATAAAAGGTCACGTATCATAGGATCCTGTTTATATGAAATGTTCAGAAGAGGCACATCCAGAGACAAAAGGAGGTTAGTGACTGCTCGGGGATGAGTGAAAGGGGAAAGGGGGGGTGGCTGCTAATGGGCACAGGATTTCTTTTTGGATGAAAACGTTCTGGAATTAGTGGTGGTGACTGCCCAACCTCGTGACTATACTAAAAATCACTGAACTGTACACTTCAAAAAGCAAACTTAACGGTATGTGAATTCTATCTCAACTTCAACAAAACAAAATGCTTCCCAAACACAACAACTGCTCTTTCCCCACCATCTGCTGTTTTCAGCATTCAGACCCTCAGGACGCGACAACTCTACCCTTCCGGCGACCCAGCCCCAGTGAGGCTGCTTGTAAGGGTCAGCACAGCAACACTGCTTCCTCTGAGCAAAATTTGAGCAGCAATGGACTCTTATACAACTCAGTGGAGTTCTTTTTTTATTAATTTAAAAAAAAATGCTGCTGTGCAAATCCCTGCCGTGATTACGAGGCATTCAGCAAACACTGGCTCCACTGAGTTGCTCCAGCCTCACTCAAGTCTCCCCCTTTTCTTGACCCAGTGCCATCTGCTCACCTGCCCCCGGGCTTTCCAGCTACGCGCATCGGGGTGTGAGGGCTCATGGCTCACCTTTCCCACAAAAACTCCAGCCCCGCACCTTTCTCTCTGGCCCATTCCCTCCTGTCTTCAGGGACTTCGACTAAAACTAGGATGACGTTTCCCATTCGGCCCTCACAGTCTCGTGGGCTTCCTCCATCGGCACCTGGTTCTTAGAAGGTGCTCCTAAAGAAATGGATAAAACAACTGCCATCTCTCTTTCCCAACATTCAAAATGACCAAGTGTGGCTCAACTTAGACCTTAGGTCAGGAAACAGCCCTTTTTTCTGTAAAGGGCCGGATAGCAAATATTTAGGTGTAGGGGCCAAAAGTTGAAATCCAGTGACAACCGCATCACGTGACTTGGGGGGCACCAAGCAGCAGTGTAAAGCGATGACAGGCCATAAGTTCTCTGTCACTGTCATTCAACTCTGTCACCAGGGTGTGAAAGCAGCCCCCCACATTACAGAAACAAAGAGGGTGGCTGTGTTTGAATAAAACTTTACTTACGGACAATGAAATTTGAATTTCATATAGTTTTCATGTGTCACAAAAGATTATTCCTCTTTTGATATCGCCCCCCCCCCCCCCAGCGTTAAAAAAGGTAAAATGCATTCTTAGCTTGCAGGTCATGCAAACACAAGTGGCGGGTAGAAGCTGGCCGAGCCCTGCGCCGGGTGATGCTGTCGCAGACCATCCTTCCATCCTGTGCATTCCCTCTGTGTAATCTCACTCACGCACGTGGCGACGGCATTGGTTTCTAAGTCTCTACTGTGGCCTGGATCTTTCTCCTACACTTCACTCCGCTGGTTCGTCAAGGCCTGGGATGTCCGTAAGCGAGCTCTTTCCTGTCACCAGCATGCCCCTTCTCCAGGGTTCCCTCACTGTGACAGGCATACAACCCACTCACTTGCTCAAGTCACAAAACAGGTGACTTGGTTCCGCCCTCCCCCAACCTCTAATCATCACGTACAGTCAATTCTATTCTCTCACCCAAACCTCTCTCAAATCGGCTGGCTTCTCCCCTTCTCACCCCCTGGTCTAGGCCTCCAGCATCTCTCACCTGGGCTTCCGCAACAGCTTCCTGCATGGACTCCCACTTCTTACTCTTTTCCAGTCCATTCTCCACACAGCAAATAGAATTTTTTTTTCTTTCCTGAAATGTTTCAAGCACAGACAAAAACTAAAAAATAAGATCATGAACACCCCTCCAAACTGAGGGCTTCAGAGGGAAGGGGGGTGGGGGAATAGGCTGGTGATGGGTAGTAAGGAGGGCACGTATTGCATGGTGCACTGGGTGTTATACGCAACTAATGAATCATCGAACTTTACATCAGAAACCAGGGATGTACTGTATGGTGACTAACATAATATAATAAAAAAACATTAAAATAAAAAAATTAAAAAAATGAACACCCCTCCAGCTTTGCCAAGTAACAGTGCATGATATTTTTTGGAAGATCTTTTTTTAAAGAAATAAAATATTACATATATAGTTGGAGCCCCTTTGGACCCCTCCCAGTCCTATTCTGCTCCCTCCCAAGAAGTAAGCAGCACCCACCACCCACAAGCTGATGGACATCAGTTCTCAAACTGCGGCCCCGGGACCTGCAGCGGCAGTATCACCTAGAACTTGTGAGAAATGTGAGTTCCTGAGTCCTCACTCCAGATCTCCTGAATCAGAAACTCTCAGGTGAGGCCCAGAAATCTGTTTTAACAAGTCCTCCAGGGGATTTGGATGCATGCCAAAGCGCAAGAATGTCTGGTGAACAGCATTTCCACACATACTCCTTATTTTCACCGCCAGCACGCGCCTACAAATAACAGCGCATCCTACATGCATGTTTGCGAGCTGTAGGCAGGCAGTACCGTACTGTATACATCCACGCGGCTTCCGAGGTTTATCCCCGCAGATACAGCCAACTCTAGGGTGCCATTTTCCCTTGTTTAGCTATACCACAGCCAGCAAAGCAAGTTTCGTACACACCTCCTTCTGCACATGTGGGAAGTGTCTCGCTGGCATATAGAGGGTGATCCTTCTAAAGCACAAATCTGATTACTCCTTGCTTAAAACCAACTAACTATCCTCTTCTGTCCTCAGGACAAGTCCAGACTCCTAGAAGGCCCCCTGAGCTCCAGCCCTGTCCAGCTCTCCAGACTCCTCCTTGCACCCCACACGCTAGGCCCGGAGCCTCCCTCCGTTCTAGCAGTCGTCCCTCTGAGATGCCCAGGCTCTGGCATGGTGTGTCCCTTCTTCCTCCACTGTGAGCTCCCAGGGGATTGTCTGCCTGCTTTGTGGGCCCCTGGATCCTCAGCAGCTGGCGTTCAGCAGGGACTCAGGAAAAATGCACTGATTGCCTGATCACTCAGGGATCCTCTCTGCTGCTTTCGTACTCCCGCTGAATCTGCTCTTTCTCTCTTCCGGCTCCTGTCCTCTGATGCTCTCGTCCAGCACCTCCTCCAATCTGAGTTCACCAGCGTTTTACTTCTCGAACCCCCTTGCTGGGACCTGCCATGATCCCATCTTACCATAGGTAGTAAAGTCAGTTGTATAGGACCTGAAGCTTACATAATTTTTTTTCTTTTGGAGGGATACCACTTTCTTCATTTCCAAACAAAGGCTGCCAACATCAGGTAGGAAATTCTGTAGAACTCTAGAAATTCATATTTTCTAATCTTCATTACATCATTACCCAGTTACCCACTTTTTAAAAAAGATTTTATTTATTTGACACAGAAAGAGAGAGAGAGAGTACAAGCAGGGGGAGCGGGAGAGGGAGAAGCAGGCTTCCCACTGAGCAGGGAGCCCAACGCGGGGTGGGGGGTGGGGTGGATCCCAGGACCCCGGGATCAGGACCTGAGAAGGCAGATGCTTAACCTACTGAGCCACCCACGCACCCCACCATTACCCATTTAATGCATTTCTTGTGGACCCTGACGTTACATGCCTCAATAATCTTTCAATTATCCCTAAGCCCTCACATCCACTTCTGAATTCTCAGAAAAAAACCACTCACCCAAAAATTCAACTAACTTTTACACAGTGTCAACCTCACACCAATTCTGTGAGCCATATATAATTATTATTCCCATTTACCAGAGGAGAGAACTAAGGTGAAGTGACTTAGCCAAGGTCACTAAACTGTACATGGAGGAGCCAAGTTTTCTGGCCTTTAACTCACCTTCTTTCTCTAAATCCTGCCTCAGGTGTTGGACCGAATTGAACATAGCATGGTCACTGCATAGGGTGGGAGGTGGACCTCAGACTGCCCATTTCTTAAAGAAATCTTTAACCCTACCCTAACGCCTGACGGGCCTTTTTCTTTTACAGGCACATTTTTGGAGTAGGCTGCCCAGAGCTCTGGATTGGCTGAATGGCCTATTTTTGTTGTAAGCAAATAAGCAAATAAGCAAATAAGCAAAAGGACACTGACAGTTGCTGGTTTCCAAGGAATAAAGATTGTGGGGCCAGTTGGGTAGGAGAAATTCAGGCACTGTTTAGACACAAAGGACTTCTCACATTGATAGTTAAAAGTTCGTAATGGAAAAAATTGGAAACCGCTGCTCTACACTCACAGCTCATTTAAAAGAAAGAAAAGCAATAGCACAAAATTAGTTTTTACCGATTTACAGAATATTCAATTCAACCAGAGAAGAAACGAATTGGTGCCACCCAATATAATTGAGAACAGAATCCCATCTTGCCCACAGAACACAAGGTACGTTAAAATAATTATTTTAAATATTTCGGATGCTTACTTAGCCGTAAGGTGCTAGTCAAGGTAAAAAGGTTGGAGAAGACAAGACTACTGACCACGTGGCTAAGCCAGCCTTTAGAAACAGAGCGGCACGGGGCTACCCCCACCACCGAGGGCCGCGCCTGGAGGCAGCTGGCAGTGGCGGCACGAAGGATCCCGCGCACGACCGACGCCGGCAGGAGGGAGCCGAAGCCCGAGCCGGGCCAGGTCGCCCGCCAGGCCAAGGTGCGCCTGGGCCGCGGGGCGCGACGCGGAGGGGCCGCCCGACAGGGGCAGGCCCCGCAGGAAGCCCCGCCGCCCTCCGGCCCCGCAGTCCTTGGCTCTCTCGGGTCTGGCCAGGACGCTGCGCGCCGGCCCGCCGCTTCCCCGCGCTCCCCCGCCCGCGCGCCGCTCCCACCTGCCGCCCGCCGCGCCTACCTGCGGCCCAGGGTCGGGCACGCGGCCTCCTGCGCCGGCGCGGCCGGAAACGAGCCCTGGCAGGGCGAGCGCGAGGCCGCCCCCTGGCGTCCGCCTCCCACCGCGCACCTGGAGGCGGCGCGGGCGGGACTCCGGCCCTGGTGCGCCCACCGCTCTCCTATTCTGGCTTCTCTGTGAGCCCGTGTGGACAACGAGGTGTTGACCTATTAGTGTTGTAGTCCGGACGCCAGTCTGGTGCTGGCTACGGTGGAGAGGAGCTAGAAGATCTAGACCTTTCAAAAAGCTCCCGGTCACTGCGAAGCGGTGGTCTCCAAAGGGTAGTCCTCAGACCAGATGCCAGTGCTTCACATCTCCAGGGAAATTGTTAGAAGCGCAAATTCTCGGCTCCATCCCCGACCTGGAGGCAGGTGGGGTCCAGCAACTTGTGCTTTTAACCAGGCCTCCGGGTGATGCCGAAGCCGCTGAAGCACCCCGAGGCCCCTGGTTTTTATTCATGGTTTTGCACAGCAGAGCGATGTAGGAATGTGTGTGTCCTGTTCTAGCAGAACTGACTGCACAAGGGCTTTAGGTAGGTTTCAGGGAAAGAAAGCATCATTAACAGAACAGGTAGGCATAAGGATAAGACATTTTGAATTTGAAAAGGAATGGTAGTCCAAGCTAATATCCAGTAGGACCTTACGTCTCTGGGGAGGGGGGCAGTAATAAAGATTCCCCCCATTTATAGGAATTACCTGCCTTAGAGGATCCTGTGATGGTCTAGAAACCGATGATCTCTCCGAGACAGAGAACATACAGAGAAAAGAAGAGAGCCAAATCTGAGCTCATGGAAACTTAGATTTCAGGATTAGAGAAAGTATAAAGAACAAAGAAGCTATGAAAGCCAGTAAGGAGAGATTCCAAGGACAGAAAGGGCTGATTCCTGGTAAGATGGAGAAAACACATGAAAACTCTCCTCTCCCACCTAACACCACGAGAAAACCTGAACATCATGGCACAGCTATTTGGGGTCTCTGAAAAGCAGATATCTTCAGCTAGATCAAAGAATGCCGGAATTGGAAGCACCACTGACGGGTCATGATGCTATTGTCTTTCCTCTGCTCTCCTCGAACCTGGCTCAACACAGCCCCAAACCTGGAAGTGAGCATTGATGGGCAGAGAGAGACCCTGGAGAAACCGTCAGTCTGGCTCAGAAAGCAGAAAAAGAAACTCCAAAAACTCAGAGACAGTGGAGAAAATTCTGTTTGTTTTTTTTCTTTCCCTTTTTACTTCATTCCCTTGCACCCCAGCCTTCAGTCAGTCAATCCTGTGTCAAGAGCAATGGCAGAATCAAAAATGGCAGGCAGCAGAAAACTGTAGGAGCCAAAACTCTGGAGCAGAGTAATCTTCCTTCCCATTCAGTGGAGCTGCAACTCCAAGAAGGCAGAGAGATAAACTTTGTTGCTTTTTGTCTGTTTTTCTGCTGACTCTTGGTTTTGGCTCATGGTCTTGGGGTGGTGGGATTGAGCCCCATGTGGGGCGCCCAGCTGGGGGTGAGGGTGGGGGGAGTCTGCTGGAGATTCTCTCTCCCCCGGCCCCTCCCCCTGCTTGTGCTAAGAGAGAAAGAGACAGAGAGAGAGAGCACTCACGTGCACACATAGTGGGGGAGGGGCAGAGGAGAGAATCTTCAAGCAGACTCCCCACTGAGTGCAGAGCCCCATGTGGGGCTTGATGCAGGGCTTGATCTCACCACCCAGATCATGATCTGAGCCGAAATCAAGAGTCAGATGCTTAACTAACTGAGCCCCCCTTTTTTTTTTTTTTGAGCTCCTAAAATATGTTTGGTGGTTGAATGCAAAAAGGATAAAATTGTGTGATGGGGTTTTTAACATAAGAGGGTGTAACACAGCGGCACTTGGGTGGCTCAGTCGTTGGGCCTCTGACTTCGGCTCAGGGCGTGATCCCAGAGTCCTGGGATCGAGCCCCATATCATGCTCCCTGCTAGGAGCCTGTTTCTTCCTCTCCCACTCCCCTTGCTTGTGTTGCCTCTCTCACTGGCTGTCTGTCAAATAAATAAATAAAATATTAAAAAAAAAAAGAGGGTGTAACATATAAGACAACTACAGCATAAATGGGAGAAGGTAAGGAAACCTATATAGTGATAAGGTTTCTAGAGTAACCACTAGAAACAAAATAAAACCAACCAATCAATAACAGAGGTATAACAGGAAAATCTCCCAACACTTGGCAATTAAACAATACACTTCTGAAAAATCCATGGATCAAAGATGCCATCTCAAGAAGGGAAATCACAAAATCTTTGAGCTGAACGAAAATACAAAATATCAAAATTTCTGAGAACAGTTAAAGCAGTTGCTTGAGGAAAATGTATAGCTATTGGTATGGGTGAAAAGACTGAGTTGACATGTTAATTGGGAAAGGTAAACAAAAACACTGCATGTCATACATTTGTGTAAGAAAAGAAAAAGAATACGTATGTCCCTTGCTGACATGTACTATATTCTGCAAGATTAAAAAATACTGCGAAAGGTTTACATCTGAGAAGTAAGGGAGAGGGCTGTGAATGAACGCAGGGAGAGACTTGTATATCTTTCTTTAGTGTTTGTCTTTTTTTAAACATGCGTATGTTCCTTCTACAATTAAAAAATACTAACTTGAAGGCTTAGACTGTGAAAAAGGGATTTTGTATCAATCACCTGAACTTCTTCCTTAAAAAAACTAGAGAAATTTGCTAAGAGAGAATCTTAAATGTTCCCACCCAAAAAAGTGAACTATGTGAGGTGATGAATGTGTAACTAACCTTAAATGTGGCAGTCACCTCACAGTATACACACACATCAAATCTGGTTGTCGTATACCTTAAGATTACACGATATTACTTGTTAATAATATCCTGATAGTGTTGGGGAAAATATTAGAATAAACCAAATCAAGTAGGAAGAAATAATATGAGAGAATTCAGTAAAATTAAACATTTTCTATTATATATCTTTTTTTAGAAAAAATAAAAAGCTGGCTCAGACGCACTGACTTGATGTAATTGCCCGTTAATGGGTTACAACCCAGGTTGGAAAACACTGATTTTTACAACATAACTTCCAGAGGGGAATGTTCTGGACTCTCTTGTCAACTTATAACTTAATATTTAGGATATAACTAATCATAAAATTGAGTTTAAGGCCTTATTAAATTTGTTCTCCTTTGTGACCCTTTCCTGACTCCATCAGGAAGATAATCCCTTCTGCTTCTTTGTTCCCAAATCGTATTTCTTCAATAGCCAATAAACATTTTCAAGCTACCAAAGCGCATTAGCATGCCGTTGGCCTCTCTCAAAATTGAAGTCCCTGAGGACAGACGTAGTGGTGTCTCACTCTTTTCTAAATCCAGCTTTTATTAATGTAATATCTATTGACATTTACCATATTTGAAATTTAAAATTTTTATTAATTTATTAATAAAACAATAAACCTATTATGTTACGAATAACATTTTATAAAACCTACATTTTTCAAATTAAACAGAAAAATGGTAGTTCACATTTTTGCAAATCTCTTTAGCCTAACTTAATAGAAGATAATCTAGATCTTCATATCTACTTCTAGAATCTGTTGCAATATGGTGTGTTGAAGTATATGAAAAAAATCCAGACTCATACACAAATATATAGTTGGAAAGGGAATATTTTAATAGACTTTTCAGAAATAGTGATACTTCTTTTTTTTTTTTTTAAGATTTTATTTATTTACTCGACAGAGACAGAGACAGAGCACAAGCAGGGGGAGCAGCAGGCAGAAGGAGAGGGAGAAGCAGGCTCCCCGGAGCATGGAGCCCGACAAGGGGCTCGATCCCAGGACCCTGGGATCATGACCTGAGCCAAAGGCAGCCGCCCAACCAGTTGAGCCACCCAGGTGCCCCCAAAGTAGTGATACTTCTGATACGACACCCAAATCTGACAAGTGGTAGTTTCTCAAAGGTTAGTTGCAATATAGAATCTGCAAACTTATCTACGCACTTTCTATACTGATGGGTCTTATAATCTGAATGGAATGTTAATCTCTGCATGATAACTTCACAGACTGGTCATTTGGAAAATATTTTCTTTCCATTATTCAGCTCTCCCAACTGTTGACACAGTTAAACACTATCAAAATTTTTAAAAATTATTCACTTTAATTAATACCATGTTGATTTCATTAGAAAGGTCTGTAGTAGGTGTTAGGAAGCTTCCAGGCTTACCGTGGTAGGTTAAAATTTTCACTTAAAGGCTCAAATTTTATCATTGGCAACAAACATTCAGTTGTTTCCTATGACAAACTGAAGTGACAAACTCTCTTCATTTATTTTTGAGAAAATGTACGCCAGCCATCCAAGTATGAATAACCAGTTTATCAACTGTTCTTTCAAGTAAAAGTGGTGTTCTATGGAAAGTACCTGTTTGGCCCCCTTCACAATTGCACAAATGCTTTTCTTCAAGACAACCAAAAAGATATGCTTTATGTACAAACCCATTCAATCACACAAAGTATTGAAAAGACAGAGTATTGTGAGTAAAATAAATAATTAGTGACTCACCAAAGACCTTCTTCAGTGAATATATGGCAGTGAAGAATACAGCAGCTACTAAACACCACTGCCTTGTCTTTGTGGTAAGGCACCAGCAGTTTTACCCACCACTGTTTTGAACCAACAGTGCAAATAGCAACACGGTGACAGTGTTATCGGGCGAGTAGTCTTGAACTAGGAGACCCCTCCATGGACCACATGGTAATTAACATGCACTATGTGGGAAGGGAAGCAGATGTGCTTTCATGTCCAGCGAAAGGAGTGTGCTGCCGGGTCCATGCGTCCAGCGGCCCACTAGGAAGGAGATGGTCGTCACTAGGATTAGCAGGGCCTACCATCATTATACATTTCCATCCTAGAGCCTCCTCCCCTGATTCCATACCCACTAAGCAATCTTTTGATAAATGAATTGCCACTTCAGGCAGAAACTGCCAAGTGACTAGGCCGATGTCACTGTTGGGTCTGCTTCAGCTACATTTCTCAATGTAAGTTATGCTTTTTATTAAACAGTCTTGATGAGCTTTGTTGAGTCAGCAATTCCAAATCCAATAAATTTTGGGACACTGATGAGGTAGTTTCTGAGAGTCAATGCAATTTTATAATTTCTCTGAACAGTCTTTGTTCCTAAGGATACCTTTGAGATTGTCTACATAGAAATGATACTTCATATGACAATTTTAAATAGCAAATCAGTTATTCTGAGCCTAGAAACAGCAAAAATACACAAAATGATAAAATATTATTTCCTAAATTCTTGAGAAGCCTCCTCTACTCTATATAAATTTCTTTATAGTTTGATGCTTTGAACATTAAATAAAAATTCTTTGTTGATAAAGTAAAATTATGTGGAGGTACAGAGAACTAACTTGTTCAACACTTCAGCTCCATTCTAGCATGTCTTCCTGAATTGTAGAGGCCAGAAAGCTATCAACTACATTTTCCAGATTACTTTGCAGTTAAGACTTTTAGATGACATTTAGGTTCCTTCTAACCCAATGTACTGAAGTGAGCGAGGCTTCCATTTGGAGCCGCATTATGTGGGAAGGGAAGGAGATGTGCTCACATGGAACGTGGCACAGTTGGACAGTCCTAGAGGAACAGCCTCATTCAGCAGCTTCCTGATGCCAGAACAGGCAACGGCAATTTGATGGCCTGGTTCTGTAGTGTGGTTTGGGGATATATTTCTAAGATCAGACAATTATGCTGTGAGCTATCTATACACCGTAATAAAACCCTGTAGGTCTAAACTATCTTGAGGAGACTTTGCTGAAGTCAAGAACTGACCAATTAACATTCTAGTAACATTTCCTTTCACATGAACATGCTTCTGGTTTCTGTAGTTTTATGGTAACATTTTCTTTCTCAGTGGCTTTTCTAAGCCGAGACAACGTTCCTTGTACATCGTTAAATGCTATTTAAAAAAACAAAACTACTATGTCAAGTTTTAGGATACATCTATAATTTTATTACAAAACCATTCTTTTGGCATTAGTTGGTTACAGTGATAGCAAGATACGGTGAGTGTGGCATAGCAGCTCTAATGTAACATTGCATTCCCCGCTTCCTGAACCGAAACGGAAGTGACCTTATATCCATTACATACAAGTTACCTGCGTTCATTAATGCTGCAAATCGTGACACATATTCCCTTTAGGGAGGAGCTGATGCTAAGGGATTAGAGTAAAAGTTGGTAAGTCTACAAAAGTTCCTTCACGGGACTTTCTGTTTCTTCTCCCTCCCCACAAATTACTTTGCTTGAAAAGAATCAAATTACTAGTCGGAAGAGCAGCAGCCCCCAAGGAGCATCACACTTAGTTCTTGTTAAAAAGCGGTACCTGCGCAATGCACATGTTACACCACAGGCAAAGGGAATGACCGCTTTAGGTTTGAACTCCTGCATTAGAGTCTCTTAAAAAAATAAAGCATTCCATCGAGTTCCTCCAGGCGGTGTTATTGCTGTACACTTGCTGGGTCACTCTCTGTGCTGTGTTTGCTTTGAAGGGATCTTCCAATATATCTCCAATATTCCTTTCTTATAGTGTCCTTTTCTTTAGCTAGAATTTCACACAACTGAAAATGAAAAACAAAAATGCTTTAAAGATAACGTGTAACTCAATCTCAAGGGCAAACGCTTTTGAGCCAACACATTTAAAGTCAGATAATGTTCAAATGAGATACATCATTATAATCATATACTGTGTTCACTAGTGATGTGGGTTGTGCTCTAACAGTGGAAATAGTCCTGCACTGAACTCTCGAGTGACCACGCTGAACAGGGCATGAATATAGCGGCAATGGCAGACCAAATTCTGAGACACCGAGAAGAACACAGTTCTCCTGACTTACCTCTAATGCTTTATTAAGAATGTCCTCCTTGTTGTCACATTGGTTTTCTAGCATGTCTTCGTATATATCCACGAGAAAGGCAATTAGGTAGGGGGAACTGTGACTTGGTTGTAAGTCAAGTAACTGATTTAACAGATTGGGATATTTGGAAAGACCACGATCCTGTAAAATCCTAAAAAAAATTATTCTCAATTTTGAGAAGAACAAAAATAATAGAAAGATCAAGAGAAAATGACCTCTGTAACATGAGCAAGAAGAGGAGACTTATTTTGAATGAATGAAGTTGAAACTAAATGAAAATTTTAAATTATGTGTGAGTTTTATTATGGATAATTATGAGCTGAGTATAATTAGTTATAAAGAATAATGAAACTTAAAAGTGATCATTTATAACTCAAACTGCAACACAATTAAATCAGAAAATAAACCATCTTCTTAAAATTAAAAACTGAAGGAAGAAAACAAGAGATGTTTCTGTTTCTTCTTGAGATGGTTCCTTACTCTTTCAGCTCTCCAGACATTATAGGTCCCAACCCTGGATACATCTCTCCAAATGTGAATGGGCTCCATACTTTATGTTCTTTGGGCCTAGTTTCCAGGGAGACCTCTAAGCTCAAAAAGGAGCCTGGTTGTATCAGTGGCCAGGCAAGTAAAACCTTGTCAATTTAAGGAATGAGACTTGTAACAGGAGAACTCTAGAAATGAAAATAGAAAGGCTGGCTATGCATCTGTGCAATCTGCTTGTAAATAGTTTGCTTTGTCTTTACTATGTTCCTGAGCTAAACAGAAACTAAATGTATATATCCCATTCTTTGACATAAAGACTATAGGATTCATAAATACAATTATAACTGTATTATTGTTCAGTCATGGACTATTCCAAAAACTGTGCTGGTATGTGCTTGGGTGGTGAAGAGAACGCTAGAAGGCACTGTTCTTGGGTGTCACCATCTAACACTGGTATATTTCCAGAAGATCAAGAGAAACGGAAAATTCTTTAGTATCCTTTTGGAATCTGATTAATGGAATATATTCCATGATACATCATATTAGCAGGTGTTTTTTGTATAAAACAATCCAAAACAACCTCTTACCCTTTCAAATAGTTCCATGCACTTTCATTGTGTGGTACTAGTTTGATCATTTCCAGAGTGTACCTGTAAGATAAAGACCACAAAGAAATATAATTTTAAGAGCAGTGCAATAATTAGAAACAGTTTCAATAAGATTGTGCACAGCTTGGATATGTGCTTTCATTTATCTTAGTGGGCTAGCTCATATCTAAATTAAGAGAGAATCCTTCAAGCCTGCAGTTTTCAATTCATAGTTATATAGTTCCTTCCTCTTGTAAATTTGTAACCAATTCTGGAAAAGAACACCTAACTAATATGAAGGCTCAATTCACAAAAGGAAAATAAACTGATGTGGGGGACTTCCTTTAATTTAAGATTTCTCTTTGAAGGAAATGTCAGCTAAAACAGGAGGTTTTCCTTTTATTGGTAAAGCAATCTTGAGAAAAAGTCTAAGATCTACTTATGCCCAACAAATTTAAATCATTCAAAAAGGAGAACTACATAATCTTATGAGCTGTAATAAAAAATAGCATGGAAATTATATAGACAAAGAATAAAAATGAGAAATCAACACAAATGTATATTTCTTATACTCTAAAACCAGATTAGTAGTTAACTACAATGTGATTACCAGTCAAAATGGACACTCCCTTTCTCTTCCCTTTAACCAGATTATTAAGTACAATTTAGATTCAATTACAACAAATTCCAAGGAAGTGACAGAATTTAGCTTCACTATATCCTTGCTCAAATGAGTCACTTACTGACTAAAATTTAGTAATCTTGGTTTTATTGCTGTTTTATTTATTTTTATTTATTGTTTTATTACTGTTACAATAGCATTTTTTTTT
Source organism: Ursus maritimus (assembly GCF_017311325.1). Classification (NCBI taxonomy): domain Eukaryota; kingdom Metazoa; phylum Chordata; class Mammalia; order Carnivora; family Ursidae; genus Ursus; species Ursus maritimus. Next base: position 1,595,142 of record NW_024425341.1, read on the forward strand.
CCACAGAGAGTACAATCGTCCCCCCTTTCTCCACAGGATAGGTTCCCAAATGCCCAGTAGATAGATGCCTGAAACCACAGAGTATCAAATCCTATATATACCATGTTTTCTCCTATACATCCACACCTATGATAAAGCTTAATTTATAGGCACACTAAGAGATTAACAATAAATAGAACAATCATAATATACTCATTGTAATAAAGGTTATATGAACGTAGTCTCTCTCAAAATACCTTATTAGACTGTACTCACCCTTCTTGTGAGAGAATACAATGCCTACATGATAAGATGAAGTGAGGTGAATGACAGGCATTGCGACGTAGTAAAGACTACCTAACGTCTCACCACACATCTGTCCTCAGGAGGATCATACGCTTCCGGACTACAGCTGACCACGAGTAACTGAACCGCAGAAGGCAAAACTGCAGGTAAGGGGGACTACTTAACGATAAACTCATCCAACACTATGAAAAGGTTTTTTGCAACTACTTTTACATGACCTAATATTTCCAGTTATTTTTCAAACCTTGTCCCTGCATGTCTTCACTAATCATTGTAGAAGATTCTTAATTTCATTTTGGCAATACCTAAAGAATTTTATTCACATACATATGCACTAAAGCATGATCTATTTTAATGGTTAAAACATACACTTTGAGGTCAGAGTGCCTAGCTTCTTTGGTTTTTTTTTTTTTTTTTAAGTAATCTCCATCCAACGTGGGGCTTGAACTCAACTCCTTGGACTCACAACCCCAAGATGAAGAGTTGCATGCTCTACCAACTGAACCAGTTGGGTGCCCCAGACTGCCTAGCTTCTAATCTTAGCCCCATCCATTACTATCTGTGTATTCTCAGGCACATTATAGAACTACTCTGAACCTCAAGTTCTTCATCAAGTATCTCGCAGTGTTGTTATGAAAATTAAGAATTCCACGGGGCACCTGGGTGGCTCAGTTGTTAAGCATCTGCCTTTGGCTCAGAGGGCATGATCCCGGCATTCTGGGATCGAGCCCCACGTCAGGCTCTTCTGCTGGGAGCCTGCTTCTTCCTCTCCCACTCCCCCTGCTTCTGTTCCCTCTCTCGCTGGCTGTCTCTCTGTCAAATAAATAAAATAAATCTTAAAAAAAAAAAAAGAATTCCTGGCATGTAATAAATGCTTAATAAATGGTAACTGTTGGGGCCCCTGGGTGGCTCAATCGGTTGAGCATCCAACTCTTAATTTCAGGTCAGGTCATGATGTCAGTGTTGTGGGATTGAGCCCTGTGTTGGGCTCCACGCTCAGTGCAGAGTAAGCTGGATATTCTCTCTCTCCCGCTAAATAAAATAAATCTTTAAAAAATTGATAAATAAATGGTAACTATTATTAATAGTACTAGTACTCATGAAAATATGGCCATGATATATAAAATGATAAAAAGCAATGTGTATACCACCATTGTCTACATTGCTGTGCAAACATGTTTGCAACAGGTTTAGAAGGGTCCGCACTAATTGCAGCTCACTCTAAAGAATGGGGTATGGGAAGAGAGAAAATAAGAGATTTTCATGTTTTACTTTCCATAATTCAGAACAGTTTCCCCCTACAACTAGACTGCATTACTTTCATAATAAAAGAAAAAAAAAAAAGAAAATAATCAGGTAAATCTATGTTCTTTAGAGTTAAAAAATTAGGCAACAAACTAAATTCTAGATAACTACAGCTACTCCTAGCATTTTAAGTATTTTTTAACTATCTTAATGGTATGATAAGCCTTAAATATGGAAAACTCTTAGATTCGTTTTTTTAAACAATTTTTTTAAAGATTTTATTTTTAAGTAATCTCTACACTGAACACGGGATTCACACAACCCTGAGATCAAGAGTCGCATGCTGTACCGACTGAGCCAGCCAGGTGCCCCTGGAAAACTCTTAAGATTCTCGACTGATTATTTCTGTTTCTATTTGGTAACAGAAAACCAGTGATTTGCCTTTGAAGACTATGAGAAGTTTCCATATTTCACTCTTCATACTCAACTTTTAAGTACCTTATTACACCTAACCTAATGAAGTAAGTAAGAAATATATAGTATTTGAAATCCCTAATTATTAACTGGGTTAATTCAAGGAAGAATAACCTGAAGCATTCTACCTTTTAGCAAGAAAGCTACTGAACTCTCTAAAGGATGACCCTTTACTGTCCTTCAGAGTACTTCTGTCCTAATCCTCACAACAGAATACCAACTCTAAAAGAAAAAAAAAGTAATATATTAAGGTCTAGATAATGAGTCTGGATTTTCTCTACTCAAGCCCCATTATTTAGGTTTAAAAGTAATAAAATTATTTCAGTAAGTTCACTGTTACCCCACAGATCAATACTATTCAATAGAACGTGTTATGATGATGAAAATATTCTTTATCTGTGCTGCCCAATAGACTAGTCATTAGCCACATGTGGGTACTGAACGCTGAGAAGTGATTCATACAACTCAGGAACGGAATTATGTGATTTTAATTAGTTTGAACTTAAGTAGCCATATGTGGCTAGTGACTACCACATTAGACAGTGCAGCTTTGAAGAGCATACTAGTAAAAAGAAAGCATGAGACGTGACTGAGGGGTATGTGGCTGCTCCAGAAAGAAGCCTGGGGCAGAGAGTAAATGCAGGACACTGGATGACAGGCCTCTTTTCTTTCTAATTTAAATCACCAGAACCCCATATAGAACAGATAGAAGGAAAACTAACCTGCCCTGACCCAAACAGAAGAAATAAAAAGAGAGATGAAGGCAGATGGTCATAAACATCAGCTCCTCCCAGGAGCTGTTAAAACAACTTTTATTTTTTCATTTTTAGTTTTTTTAAAGTAAGCTTTAGGCCCAATGTGGGGGCTTAAAACTCAAGACCCTGAGATCAAGAGTCACATGCTCTACTGAATGAGCCAGCCAGGAGCCCCTAGAACAACTAGTATAATTAAAATTATGAGTATGTTCTCATCAGGCTATAAAAACAATATGTTCAAATTTAAAACAGACATTGAGACAAAAATAGACAAAGTCAGAAAAGAGGTGGCTATTAATGATTATAAGTACTAATATACATTACAATTCAAAAAATTCTGGAGCTTGTAACAGCTTTTTGTATGTTAAAGCAGTAGTTTTAAACCAGGGCTGCTTCTACTCCACAGGGGACATATGGCAATTTTTGTTTGTCTCCACTTGGCGGACGGGGATTCCTACTGATATACCGGGTGTAAAGGCTAGGAATGCTGCAACAGCCTACAGGGTACAGGACAGCCTCTACAACAAACCCTGCGCGGCAGAATAACGTGGCTTCTGGGAACTGTTATCTACAGGGCACCAGAATTTAATGAGATAGTTTTACAATAAAGCTTCCTAGACACTATGAAATCTGATTTCTTCTCCATCTGTGGTAGTAACACTATTTCAAGAAACTTGTGACACTGCAATTTAGAGGTGTACTACAGCAGCTATAAATTTGTCCTTACAGATTTCATCTAAGTATTCTGTCCTATTAATTCAGTGAGGGCGGGATCAGGGGCAGGCTTGATCTTTGCTGTATCCCCAATGCCTGAGACACGACAGGCACACAAATATTCTTTTAACGAGTGAACAAGTCAAGGAGATTACTAACTGGACTTCTCTCTCCAATATAGCACGATCATTATAGCCAGTGGTGTTAGAAATGACGAAGTATCTTTGGTTCCAGACAGAGTTATTTCTCACATCCTCTTTAAGAAGTTGGTCTACGTACTGTAGCTCATTATCCCAAAGTTTAAATTCCTACGAGAAAATAAAAAATATCCAATTAGAAATGTCCCATTACTTTTTTTTTTTTAAGAACAACCCCAAGATCAAGAGTCACATACTCCACTGACTGAGCTAGCCAGATGCCCCTAGAAACGTCCCATTATTAATAAAAAATAAAAATAAATAGGGGGCGGGGTGCCTGGGTAGCGCAGTCGTTAAGTGTCTGCCTTCGGCTCAGGGCGTGATCCTGGCGTTCCGGGATTGAGTCCCACATAGGGCTCCTCCGCTGGGAGCCTGCTTCTTCCTCTCCCACTCCCCTGCTGTGTTCCCTCTCTCGCTGGCTGTCTCTGTGTCACATAAATTAAAAAAAAAAAAAAAAAAAACTTAAAAAAATCAATAAATAAGGGGCGCCTGGGTGGCTCAGTTGGCTAAGTGTCTGCCTTTGGCTTAGGTCATGATCCCAGGGTCCTGGGATAGAGCCCTACATTGGGCTCCTGGCTCAATGGCGAGCCAGCTTCTCCTTCTACTTCTGCTGCTCCCCCTGCTTGTGCTCTCTCACTGTCAAATAAACAAAATCTTAAAATTAAATAAATAAATAAATTTTAGCAAAGCTAGGTAGAAGTGAAGATGTGGGACTCATCACATATTTGGAGGAAAATGATTATTGCAAGTCAAGGAAATGGAGGGGGAAAGAAAAGTCATCGAAGACAAGGGAATGGTCACAAAGAAAGAAAAAATAAGGAAGAGAGAGCAAAGTGGCCTGTGATTTGGTACCATCTTCTTGAGAACAGAACATACCAAGAGGCATATTTATATTAAACAGACCCAAGAAGTATTCTAAGGGACTAGATCACAGGCAAAAAAGATATATGTAACTAAACGCTTAAGCATTAACTTGAAAATTTAGAGGGGGGAAAAACCAAACTCAGAAAATGATTAACTACAGTATAGTATATTAATTTAATGGATTTGATATGAATACATATTAAGTAAAACGGAAGTATTAAAAATGCACATGTAAGATAAAATTACATTAAAATACACGTGGAAAAATACAACTGTATTTAGATACAAATTTTTATGTTATAAAGCTGTTTAAATAAAAAAAAATTATGGGGAGAAGAGAACCAATAAAAACAACTTAAGAAAGGAATGAAAAGGTCAAAACTTACAAATGTTGCAAAAGTTGGGGATGTTAACTATGAAAAAACAGAGTTATATTTCTTGTTTGATAATGGCAAAGGATAGAATTTCATAGAAAAAACAAAAATACCAAATATCTTTAGAAAATGTACCCCTTTAATCAAATTTAGAAAAGTTTAAATTTTTAAGTAAAAAAAAAAATTTGTGAACTGCTCTTGGTATAATGAATAGTGCACAAAGTAGCAATCACTGGGAAAAAATTCACAGGAAACAACAGTAGAATTGTTTGCTGGAATAAATAAATGCCCAGAGTGGGAGGTATAACTGGTATCTTCTATTCAGGGCTTAGCATAAAATTTTAACAAGTGGGCAGAAATAAAATACTATTTATTACTGTAAAATCATATTCCAAAGTTTATGTATGCAAAAACCCCAGTAGGTACCATGCCCTTGTTAATTAAAATAACATAGCTGTATTAGAAAATTACAACTACCTTTTCTATTCAATTTGCTAGCAAATATAAGATGTGATGCAAATTCAATCTAAAAAATACAAGTTACTATTATTCTTTAATATGAAACTACTTACCAATGTATCTTGAGAGATTATAAGATTAATCAGCATGAAGGATGTCAGGTTTTAATTAAGTATCTTAATAATTCTTAGCCATTATATTTTGTGTGTAATGATCTATATATGTGTTTTAGTTCAGGAGTATACTTACAATTCAACAGTAATTTTAATTATTTAATTCAGTTAAAACAATCTGAAAAACATTTTAACAAGAAAGGCAATACCTGAATAACCCACTGTCGATGTTGCCAGGCATGATAATTCTTTGCATCTTGATTAAGAATATCAGCAATAAATTCAAGCTCCTGAGATGGATCTTTTAGCCATTCCACTAATACTCGCCTATGATGCCTAAAGCAGGGAGAAGAAGAAGTTTTGTGCTCACATATCCAAGAACTGAAGTATCAGTGGTGTGCGTTGTACTACATGATATGGAGGGACACTCAAAAAACAGAAAGTCACCTCTAGTTCTCAAGATTATACTGGAAAGAAAAGGTAACGAAGAAACACTAAGAGGGAAAATTCCAGAACACTAAGTAAGAGCCGAGAAACATAAAACAGTGATTTATGTGTAAAATGAAATGAGATACTTACACTTTAAAGGAGGTTTATTTCAAGCTAAATCTGGAAGTAATCTTTTGACAACCACAAAATCCTGTCAAAGGATTCTGAAATACTCCCAGATGGCATAATCAGACTATAGGAAATGTGATACTATTTAATCAAGTATAGAAGCTCCTCTGGTTATAAATAGGTTTTCAATTTTCCTTAAGTCCCCAGCATCACATACAAGCAACTGCTCATTCCACCAATTCGTGGGCAGAACTGAATTCACTTCTACTCTGGCAAGTAGCTGTGACAAGCTGCGAGTTTGTTAAGAGTTGTTTCTGTACTAGGAAAATGCTTCTAAGAGTTTTCTGTTGGGTTCTATTTTTATAATTTTTTTAGCTGAAATATTAATACAAATCTATTAGTGAAAATGTTCTAAAAGTCACTGTAGTGATGGTTGTACATATTTGTAAATATACTAAAACCACTGAACGATACACTTTAAACGGGTAAATAGACTAATGATGTATTATATGCGGGCTAACTGAATTTAGATTTTAAAAAATGGGGGCGCCTGGGTGGCACAGCGGTTAAGCGCCTGCCTTCGGCTCAGGGCGTGATCCCGGCGTTATGGGATCGAGCCCCACATCAGGCTCCTCTGCTATGAGCCTGCTTCTTCCTCTCCCACTCCCCCTGCTTGTGTTCCCTCTCTCGCTGGCTGTCTCTGTCTCTGTCGAATAAATAAATAAAATCTTTAAAAAAATAAAATAAAAAATGAGTAAATAGTAGGGGTGCCTGGCTGGCTCAGTCGGTAGATCATGGGACTCTTGATCTTGGGATCATGAGTTCAAGCCCCACATCGGGTGTAGAGATTACTAAATAAATGAATAAATAGTATAATATGCGAGTTATATCTCAAAAAAGCTGTTCTTTAAAAGAATTCATTAATATTCAATATACTAAAAGTGAGTAGGAGTGATGGGAAAAGGGGAAAGATTTGATGCTGAATGAATGAATGTTCTACATGCATGGAAAATTGAAAAATTCATCTTACAGAATATTAAGAAGGCAAGATACTACCAAGAGGAAGATCCTAGAGGGAAAGCCTTCTAAATTTATTTCAGAAATCTCCCAAGTTAGTGAACACTAGCAATAATTTATTTTTCTAGGTTCCCGGAAAATTCTGTAATTTAGGAAAAACTTAAGAATTAGGTCTTTCAGCATGTCAAGCTGACCCTCAGCACTACCACCACCAGTACCTCCTCCTCCAGCTCCGAAATAACAGCAACCACAGTAGCTTCCATTCAAGGGGTGCTCATATGCCGGTACTGTTCAAACTCTTTCTTCCTATTTGTTCTCTGTCCTGCTCCACAATGCCTCTTTTTTTCCTCCACTGTGTTCTGTTCCCCTCACCTATAATAATCCCTATAGTTTTGTCTATGCTAACTTAGGGCTTACATACTCTGTAAAACACTCTGCACCATTGTGGTTTTCATACTGCACTGTAAAATAACTGGCTTTATTATGTGCTTTCCCTGTTAGACTGTGTGGCTCATCTTCGTATCCCCGCATCAATAAAAATATTTTGAATAAACAAATGAATGAAAGATCAAATACCAGACAGTCATTTTATAACACACTGAATAGAAAACATTTTTTCAGATTCTTTATTCAAAAATTTTCCCACAGGGGTGCCTGTGTGGCGCAGTCGTTAAGTGTCTGCCTTAGGCTCAGGGCGTGATCCCAGCATTCTGGGATCGAGCCCCACATCAGGCTCCTCCGCTAGGAGCCTGCTTCTTCCTCTCCCACTCCCCCTGCTTGTGTTCCCTCTCTCGCTGGCTGTCTCTGTCAAATACATAAATAAAATCTTAAAAAAAAGAAATTTTCCCACAAGATTATATGTTGTCAAAAGTTTTAAGTAATAATTGCAGTACACATATTTGAGTGTTAACTTGAGGTTAGGTACCACTTTAAGCACTAAACATAAAATCATCTCATTTAGGAGCACCTAGGTGGCTCAGTGGTGAAACATCCAACTCTTGATTTCGGCTCAGGACATGATCTCAGGGTTGTGAAATCGAGAGGCTCCTTGCTGGGTGTGGAGACTGCTTAAGATTCTCTTTCTCTCCCTCTCCCTCTGCCACCCCCCCTAAAAAAAAAAAAATCTCATTTAACCCTCCTAACAACACTATGAGACACGTAACATTAGCACGAATGCAAACTACTAAAATTATAAAGAAACAAACAATTCCCTATAATTTCATCACCCACTGGGCAGGTAATATTAACATAGTGATATATTTCCTTCCTATTTTCATCTTACCAAACTTGATAGTTTTTGGGCTGTTCCTCAATTATTGCAGTGATGTAGTTCATTTCCTCATGTAGATCCTTTTGAAGTGACTTTAGGAGAACTCTCCGAAAATGCCTACAGCAAATATCAAGCACTGTCTCATTACTCTACATAAACTGCCTAGCCACACCATCTGATAAAGGTAAAACAACATAGTTAGACACACTTCCTTTTTTGGTAGGTATTCTATATAACCAATAATTTAGCAACGTAACTGCATTTGGTTGTCCAAACTCATACAATTATCTGGTAATTAGAAGAATCAAGCATTTTGAAGTAAAAATAGTGAACAGCAACAAATGTTGAGAGAGGAGAAAAAGACAACCAATTAATGATTATTTTCAGGTAATGCTCTGGTTATGAGTGTCCTACTACAGGAGAATCAAAGACATCTCTTTCCCTATAATATATCCTTATATGGTACAGCTTATTCGTTTAGATATATCATTCATATGATAAATTCCATTACAAACATTATCAAATATTTATTTTTAGAGCCACCACAAATATGCTACTTACATATGAAACAAGTTTCTCTTAATTTCTTCAAGGTAGAATCAAATCATTTAAAAAAAACCTTTTCTCTAAAAACATCATTATTAGTTCTGGTCTGTTTTTACTTCAAAATTTCCAACTCAATGTATAATAAGAGACAAACAGCTGCTTTAAAAGTATCTTTTAAAATGAAATGCTAAATAGGACAGATAACGGTATTTCTCTATTTTATTAGCTTAAGGAAAATTAGGCTTAATAAAACATGGCGATAAACAAGCAGCTTGGTTTACATGAGTAAGGTTATCCAGTATACTGCCTTTAAAAAACAGCAAATAAACTTAGGAAATTTTAAAATGTATTCTAAGTTACTTTGTGTTATATATGGTCAGGAATTTCTTAAAAAATAAGAAAGCGCATACTAGAGATATAAAATGATGGCATATCATACTAAGAATTCCAGGAAACATGGTAGATTAAATGAGTGAGTTTATCCTAACACCCTAATAAAACCCCACAAAAATGACAGCAAGGGAATGAAAAACAGTAAATATCCACAAGGACAAAGAGAATTAGGGACAAGGGGATATCACAACAATGGGAAGGGGTCAACAAAATTATGGAAAATGGTAAGCTGACAGACAAGTTTTAACTGACTTTGAAAAACAAAGTGCTAAAAACCTAACCGTCAACAGAAGAAGAAAGGTTCAGAAATCAGGTGTCAGGTATCTTCAAGACTGGGAATCAAGGATGGGGTTAAAAACAGTATAAAATCTAGAAAGAGCCCTTAACAGCCAAGATCCCTTCCCCAACCTTAAGCAGAGAGGTGACGGCATCACTGGCCTGGTGTGAGATAACAGAAAAAATATATATAGGTCTCTGCCCCTGGTTCCTGGCACAGAGCTCCTGGAACACTCAGGAATTCCTAAGTGATAAGAGCACTAGAAGCGGGGCGCCTCGGGGACTCAGTCGGTTCAGCATCTGCCTTCGGCTCAGGTCATGATCTCAGGGTTCTGGGATCAAAGCCCACATCAGGCTCCCAGCTCAGCGGGGAGTCTGGTTCTCTCTCTCTCCCTCTGCCCCTCACCCCACTTGTGTGCTTGCTTGCTCCCTCAAATATTTAAACAAAATCTTAAAAAAAAAAAAAAAAAGAGCACTAGAAGCATTCTATTGAGGCAACTCTAGGTGGGCTCCTTAGGTGGTTCCTGGTCACCAGGAAGACCAACCTTTGATCAGAAGCTTGGAATTATCGATTCCACCTCCAGTTGTCTAGATAGAGGAGAGAGGCTAGAAACAGAGTTAATAATTGATAATGCCCACATGAGGGAACCTCCACCGCATCCCAATACTAGGGGGTTTGGAGTTTGTAGGTGGATGAACTTATCCATGTTCTGGGAGAGGACATACCCTCCATAAGGACAAAAGATCCTGAGCTTGGGACCCTCCCAGATCTTGCCCTATATATCTCATCTGGCTGTTCATGGGTACCCTTTACCACATCCTTCAATAAACTGGTAAACATAGGTAACGGTTTTCCTGAGTTCTCTGAGCCACTCTAGCAAATTAACTGAACCCTAGGAAGGGGTCAGGGAAACCTCTGACTTATAGCCCACTGGTTAGAAGCATACGTGACAATTGGATTTGCGATTAGTATCTGAAGTAGGGGGCAGCCTTGTGGGACTGAGCCCTTAACCAGTGGGATCTGACGTTATCTCAATGTCAGGTAGTTAGACAATGTCAGAACTGAGTTAAATTGTAGGACACACAACTAGCATCAGAGAGAACTGCGTGGTAGGGGAAAAACCCAGTCATTTGGTGACCAGAAATGTCAGAAGTGAAGTGTTTTGTGTGAAAGTAAAGGAGACACACAGGAGAGTAACTGTGGTTCTTTCTAAAAACCTGGCAAGATGCAAGTGGCTTTATTCTCTGGAAAAAAACTGAAGCAGAAAGGAATACCAGACACAAGAGGAATACAGGGTGAGGAAAAGGACTAGAAACTGGGAAATTTAAACCACTAATATACTAAACAGCTGAGAACCACTGCCCAACCAATCTTCCCCTGCCTAACCCCCGAAACTATGGCAGCCAAACACATTCTCCCCAGGTAATAATCAGACGACTCTTCTTTGGAGGAACAAACCACAAGAAAAGATCTAGAACTGCTGACATGTGAAGATTTCACACAAAACAGCCACATCTCCACTCACTAACCTCACAGTGAAGCCCTCCAGTTGACAAGTCCTGCCACATATAGAGCTTCCAATCAGAGGAGTTTTCCTGCCTCTATTATAAGTTTGAAAGGAGAATCAAAGATTTGAGAAAAATATTTACATGAAAGAAAGAGACCAAAACAAACACCAGAGAAATGAAAATATATCACACATCTATGAAATAAAAGACAAGATGCTATTAAAAAAATATTCAGAAAACAAAAAAGCTTTGGAAATTAGAAATTTTTGAGTGCAGACAGAAATGAGGAGATAAAGTTGAGAAATATCTCAAATATAAATGAAAAGACAAAGAAATGAAAATCAGAAAAAGCAATCAAAAAGGTACCACATACAACTAAAAAAAAAAAAAGCATTCCAGAAAGAGAAAAAAAACAGGGAAAGAGAAAAGGCATTATCAAAAACACATAAAAAAATTCTCTGGACCTACTAAAAATGTTTCAACGAAATAACAGGAGTCTTCTCAATAGAAGCTGGAGGAAATGGAAAACCAGTTTTAAAATTCTGAAGGAAAATGATTTCTAATATAGAATTCTACTAATAAAGTTGAGAAGAGACTAAAGACACTTTTCAATATATCAAATCTCACAAATGGTTTCCCACACATCCTTTTATAAGTTCTCTTCTACTCAAGGATGTGGTCGATAAAATGACAGAGTAAATCAAGAAAGAAAAAGAGGTCAGGTCTGGAGACAGGAGACCGAACGCATGAGAGAGCCGGAGACTAGATGTGCAGTGCGCACACTGGTGAAGAAGAAAAAAAGGGGTTGAAGGATCACCTGTTGTGTTCAGCAGTAACGACACATTTTACACATATCAGAGAGCCTGGGAGACAAATTACTTACTGGCACAAAGAAAACGAAACTGAACAACAAAAAAAGGCAACCTGTTAAAAGGAATGTACTCTGAAATACTACAAAATGTGGGTCAGCATATTTAAAATGTATAGGTTAACTTAAGAAAAAATAGCTGAGAGTTCTTACCTCTGGGGAGGGGACACTGGTAGTGAAAAGCAAGGGGACAGAGGATGCCATTTTTCATTCAGCCTCTGACTTTTAAACTCATAGTGTGAATTATTATGATGATAACAAGCTTAGTTAAAAGAACCATCTGAACTAAAACAGGACACATTTAAATGGGGAAGATTAATGATGAGCAGTACTTACCACACGGTATAATTGGCTGCATTTAACTCAATAGCATCTCTGGTTAGTTTAAAAGCTCGTTCACTTCTTTCATCACGCTGCAGAACAGCCCGGAAATAATCATACACATCTCTAACTGGGGACAGAGCATACGTCTGCATTAGCACTATCTTTCTTGTTTAAACTTAGACTATAATACAAAATGCTGCTATACCTTATGAGGAAAGATACTGAATTTTTATCATTTATAACAACAAGCAAAAGAAAGTCAAATGACTGTGTGAATGCCACCCTGAGAATGCTTTAGTGTCATAGCCACAATATATGTGTAACTATGTCTCCTGCTCACGTATGCACAGGGGCTAATGCCAGCCTCCAAATCTCTGAAAGACGTTACACATTAAAGTAAAATTAAGAGTACATATATTCAAATATATTCACTTACCTCATTTTCCCACATTATATTTTGATCAGTTTTATAACTGAAAAAGCAATGTACACAATGGTAGAAAATTCAAACAGTACAAAAAGAGTCACACTAAATTTCCGTTCAACTCCAAAGAAGCAACCACTATTAATGATTCTACTGTATCCTTCCAAGTATATGTTCTAAATACATCCTCCCATTTTTTACACAAACGAGATCACACCGGGGGCCTGGCTGCCTCAGTCAGTAGAGCATGCAACTCTTGATCTTGGGGTTCTAAGTTCAACACTCATGTTGGGTGTAGAGATTACTTAAAAAGAAAATCTTCACAAAGATAAAAAAATAAATGAGATCACATCACACTCTACGTTCTGGGCCTTGCTTTTTTCGCTCACACATTATCAAAGTAGTGCAAAACTTACATACTCATTGACTCAACAATTCCAGTTCCAGGAAGTTCTCTCTTTTTTTTTCAAGATTTTATTTATTTGACAGAGAGAGAGAGCACAAGCAGGCGGAGCAGCAGGCAGAGGGAGAGGGAGAAGCAGACTCCCTGCTGAGCAGGGAGCCCGACATGGGGCTTGACCCCAGGATTCCAGGATCGTGACCTGAGCTAAAGGCAGACGCTTAGCTGAGTGAACCACCCAGATGCCCCTTCAGGAAGTTTTCTTACAAATATACTTCCTATGTACCCAAAACAACCAAAGAAATTTACTGGAGTGTTTGGTTATATAAAAAAATTTTTAAAGGCTGGTTGATGGTAATGGGTTAATCAGAACTTACTAACATTAGTGTCGCTAAAGTTGGTATACAACACCCCACTGCTAAATTTGCCTGGCTTAAAAAAAAGGAAATGAAAACTGGAAACAAATGCTGAAGAATGAGCTCAGTCCATTATGGCACACCCATACAATGACGTACTACTCAGTTGTTAGTAATGAGGCTGCTCTGGTACGTACAGATAGGGAATAACTGCTAAGATTGTTAAGTGAAAAAAGTAAGGTGCAGAGCTGCATGCTATTCATTGTTAAAAACATACGCTTATTTATGAATATACTGAGGAACAGGGAGGAGAAGACATAATTTTCAACTGTATTCTCTGTTACAAAGTTTATCATATTTCTCCAATAGGTGCATTTCACTGTATGGTACTCAAATTTTATCTAACTCATCCCCTATAAATGAAAGTTTCATTCTCTTGCTGTCCTGAATATAAACCGTATGCTGTCCTGAGTATCACCGTATGCACACATGCAAATTCAGCATATCCACAGATAAACTCCCACAAGTAGAATTAACTGCATCAAGGTGATATACCCTGTTGATGCTGACAGGTTTTGTCACATTAAAGATCTGATCAATATATATATTCCCTCCAAGAATGTAGGAATAATTTATTTTTTCCACACCCTCACTGACAATATCAAAATTTCTCATCTTTCCTAATCTCTTAACTGAAGAAACTTAGACTTTGGCAAATATTACCTGCGTATTCCCATTTTCTACAAGACAAACTGAGACTGAGAGAGATCAACAAGTTCACATTGGGTCAGTGTTCCTTGCAGACAGAAGTTAAACCCAAATTTAGGGGTGCCTGGTTGGCTCAGTCAATAGAGCATGTGATTCTTGATGTTGGGATTGTGAATTCGAGCCCCACGTTGGGTGTAGAGATTGCTTAAAATAAAATACAATTAAAAAAAAAGTTAAACCCAAATCTAGGCTGATATCAAAGCCCATGCCACTAATCACAATGAACTAGTAGATACTGCAGCTGAAATGTCCTCAACACAGTACAGATTAAGGCAGAGAACAGATTATGGCCCAAGACAGACTATGAGAAAAAACGTCTGTTAAACACTCCCCAACACTTCTTTTTTCCACAAATAAAAATGTATGTGGACATGATATGCTATTTTTCTTACAGTATACATTTTTCCAGCTACTGACAATTGAAAACCTTTTTTAACAGGTATGTATGCAAACCATGTCAAAACATCCTAGTTTGCCTAACCATTCTGTTACTCTTGGCAATGTAGATTGTTTTCAATTTTGCTTTATAAAAATCACTGCTTTAAGCTTCCAATGACTTTGCATTAAAAATTTTTAAAATTACATATATAATGCATATATGTGTATTTTCGTGTGTGCATATTATTTCCTTACACAACCCCAAAAGTGAAGTTATCAGGAAACAGGAACAATTATAGCTCTTTACAAATTCTGAGACATAAAAAGGTTATCTTTTTTTTTTTTTTTTTTTTTTTTTTTAAGATTTTGTTTATCTATTTGACAGAGATAGAGACAGCCAGAGAGAGAGGGAACACAAGCAGGGGGAGTGGGAGAGGAAGAAGCAGGCTCTTAGCAGAGGAGCCTGATGTGGGGCTCAATCCCATAACGCCGGGATCACGCCCTGAGCCGAAGGCAGAAGCTTAACCGCTGTGCCACCCAGGCGCCCCAGGTTACCTACTTCTAAACACTATCTTTAAAAAGCTGAATTTAAATCATACCAGAATAAAATTTAGAAAGAACGTAAGTGGCAAATAACTATAAAACATTTTGCAGTCACTAAGAACCAAGCTCCCAAGTAATTTTCAAGTTATAACAAAATGCCTAGAACACATTAACTCTATATACAATGTATACATTCGTTTATACACACACAAGTATCTACACATACAAAACATATACACATGCACATATACATACCATAAAACCAACTTTGTGGAAACATAATCAGAGGAGTGGAAGGCTACATACCAAATATTAACAGTGCTTATTTCTCTCTCTCTTTTTTTAAACTGGTAACTTTTACTACATCATCAAGAACATTCTTTTTTTAAAAAGTTTTTAAATTTGTCAGTTAACATATAGTTTAATATTAGTTTCAGGTGTACAACATAGTTATCCATCACTTCCATACATCATCTGGCACTCATCACAAGCACACTTCTTAATCCCCATCACCTATTGCACCCCTCCCCCCACTCACCTCCCCTCTGGTAACCATCAGTTTGTTCTCTGTAGTG
This sequence comes from Ursus maritimus, assembly GCF_017311325.1. Lineage (NCBI taxonomy): Eukaryota > Metazoa > Chordata > Mammalia > Carnivora > Ursidae > Ursus > Ursus maritimus. The sequence goes on from NW_024425341.1 coordinate 1,610,827, forward strand.
AAGAGTCAGTTTCTTGGTTTGTCTCTCTCCTTTTTCCCTTTGCTCATTTGTTTTCTTAAATTCCACACATGCGTGAAATCATACGGTGTTTGTCTTTCTCTGACTTACTTCACTTAGCATTACACTCTCTAGCTTTATCCAAGTTGTTGCAAATAGCAAATTTCATTATTTTTTAAGGCTCAGTAATACTCCATTGTATATATACCACATTCTCTTTATCTACTCATCAGTTGATAGGCGCTTGGACTGCTTCCATAATTTGGCTATTGTAGATAATGCTGCTAGAAGTATCAGAGTGCACGTACCCCTTTGATTAGTATTTTTGTTCTTTGGATAAATACCTAGTAGTGAAAGTGCTGGATCATAGTGTAGTACTATCTTTAACTTTGAGGAACCTCTGTGCTGTTTTCCAGCATGGCTGTACCAGTTTACATTTCTACCAATAGTGCCAGAGGGTTCCCCTTGCTCCACATCCTCACCAACACTTGTTTCTTGTGTTGTTGACTTTAGCCATTCTGACAGGTGTGAGGTGCTATCTCATTGTAGTTTTTTTTTTTTTTTTTTGAAGATTTTTCTTATTTATTTCTGCATGCAGGAACACAAGGAGCAGGGGGAGGGGCAGAGGGAGAAGCAGGCTCCCCACTGAGCAGGGAGCCTGATCCTGGACTCAATACCAGGACCATGGGATCCTGACGTAAGCCAAAAGCAGACACTTTATCGACTGAGCCACCCAGGAGCCCTATCTCATTGTACTTTTGATTTGCATTTCCCTGATGATAAGTGATGTTGAACATCTTCTCACGTGTCTGTTGGCCATCTGTTTGTCTTCTTTGGAAAAATGTCTTTTCATGTCTTCTCCCCATTTTTTAATTGGATTATGTGCTTTCTTGGTTAAGTTCTTTATATAGTTTGGATACTAACTCTTTATCAGATATGTAATTTGCAAATATCTTCTCCCATTCCATAGGATGCCCTTTAATTTTATTGACTGTTTCCTTCACTGTGCAGAAGCTTTTTATTTTGATGAAGAGCTAGTGGTTTATTTTTGCTTTTGTCTCCCTTGTCTCAGGAGACATATCTAGAAAGAACTTGCTATGACCAGTATCAAAGAAGTTATTGCCTGTGTTCTTTTCTAGGATTTTTATGGTTCGAGGTCTCACATTTAGGTCTTTAAACCATTTTGAATTTATTTTTGTGAAGGGTGTAAGAAGGCAGTCCAGTTTTTCCAACACCATTTGTTGAAGAGACTGTCTTTTTCCCATTGGATATTCTTTCTTGCTTTGTTGAAGATTAATTGACCATACAATTGAGGGTTCATTTCTGGGTTTTGTATTCTGTTCCACTGATCTATGTGTCTACTTTTGCACCAGTACCATACTATTTTGTCCTTTTCCTTTTTTTTAGAGTGCGTGAATGCATGTCAGACCAAGGGTGGGGAAGGTACAAGGAGAGGGAGAGTGTGTGTGCATGAATGCCAGACTGGGGGTGGGGAGGGTACAGGGATAGGGAGAGAGAATCTTTAAGCAGGCTCCATATCAGGCATGGAGCCTGATAAGGTGCTCGATCTCATGACCCTGAGATCATTACCCGAGCCGAAATCAAAAGTCAGACACTTAACTGACTGAGCCACCCAGGTGCCCCAGTACCATACTATTTTGATTACTACAGCTTTGTAATATAACTTCAAGTCTGAATTGTGATGCCTCCAGCTTTGCTCTTCTTTTTCAAGACGCTTTGGCTATTCAGGGTCTTTTGCGGTTTCACACAAATTTTAGGATTGTTTGTTTTAGCTCTGTGAAAAACGCTGTTGCTATTTTGACAAGGATTGCATTAAATGCGTGGATTGCCTTGAGTAGTATAGACATTTTAACAATATTTGTTCTTCCAATTCATGAGCATGGAATGTCTTTCCATTTCTTTGTCATCTTCAAATTCTTTCGTCAGTGGGTTTTTGTTTTTGTTTTTGAGACAGGGTGCGCAGTGGCGGGGGGCGGGGGAGAAGAATCTTAAGCAGGCTCCATGCCCAGTGGAGAACCTGACACAAGGCTCAATCTCACAACCCTGAGATCACGACCTGAGCTGAAATCAAGAGTTGGATACTTAACTGACTGAGCCACCCAGGCACCCTTCATCAGTGTTTTATAGTTTTCAGAGTACAGGTCTTTCACCACTTTGGTTAGGTGTATTCCTAGGTATCTTATTGTTTTTGGTGCAATTGTAAATGGGATTGATTCCTTAATTTCTCTTTCTGCTGCTTCATCACTGGTGTATAAGAACGCAACAGATTTCTGTACATTGATGTTGTATCCTGCAACTTCACTGAACTTGTTTATTAGTTTAAACAGTTTTTTGGTGGGCTTTCAGGTTTTCTATACATAGTATCATGTCATTTACACATAGTGAAAGTTTTACTTCTTCCTTGACGATTTGGATGATTTTTAATTTCTTTTTCTTGTCTGACTACTGTGGCTAGGGCTTCCAGTACTGTGTTGAATAAAGGTGGTGAGAGTGGACATCCCTGTTTTGTTCTTAACTGTAGAAGAAAAGCTCTCAGTTTTTCCCCACTGAAATGATTTTAGCTATGGATTTTTCACATATGGCCTTTATTATACTGAGGTAAGTTCCCTCTAAACCTACTTTGTTGAGGTAACAGTGGCTCTTTCTTGATGATAAGAGTCTTCTTTTGATTTTAACATCCTCGAAATTTTCTAAGGTAAGCATGGATTACTTTAAAAAAATTTTAATTAAAAAGAAGTATATATTCCAGGCAAACACTGTAAACAATACAAAAGTACATGAAATTTCTCTCACTCCAATGCCACTCCCCAATGCACTGGATTTCCATCAAGGGTAATGGTTGTTACCAAATATTTTTCTAAGTGTGTGTGTATAGTTGTTATTTTTTAAATTTTTTACTTATTTTTTATTAAGTAATCTTTATGCCCAACATGGGGCTTGAACTCATGATCCCGAGATTGAGAGTTGCATGCTCTGCTGGCTGAGACAGCCAGTTACCCTGTTGTTTATTTTTAATGAAATTGGTATATTTTTCATACTATTTTCCATTTTGGCATTTTTTCCCTCAATGGTATGTTCTTCCATGCCAACATACACACATCTACATCACCCTTTTTCCACTATTCCATATAAAGAACATGGCATAATTTACATGTGAATGCTATTTTTTTTTTCAAAACAGAATTCTACAAGTGGGAATAGAATACTCAGACTTACAGCTATCCATGTCAAGTTGACAGGCTCATAAATGAATCTGGGGTTATATAAATAGAATTTTATATTCATTAGATTTTTTTCTGTAGTTTTCAATATTAAAATATTCTTTTAACTAAAAATTACACATTTGATATACTGTCATACTCAAAGTTTCTGAAACTTATATGGCTTTTGTCACTCAACATTGTTTCTGAGATTTGTCCATGTTATAAAAGATCTAGATCCTCTTAATGGTTATTCAACTGTATGATAATGATATACTTCATTTATCCATTTTCTAAAACATAGATTATATAAGTGGCTTCCAACATTTTGCTTTTTCAAAAAATGCTGCAAATAATAATAGTTAATGCATATAGTGCTTACTCTGAGCCAGACACTGTTCTTTTATTTTATAATTATAATTTACTCACTCTATATAAAGTACTGGCCCTTGAATGACACGGGTTTGAATTGCACAGGTCCACTTATACGCAGATTCTTTTCCAAACAGTATAGTACCATATTTTTCTTATGAATTTTTTTAAGAGCTTTTTAAAAAAAATTTTATTTATTTGACAGAGAGAGAGAGAGAGAGAGACAGAGAGAGCACATGAGCAGGGTGAGTGGGGGGAGCAGGGAGGGAGAGGGAGAAGCAGGCTCCCTGCCTGAACCAGTCAGGCACCCTTCCTCATGATTTTAAAAAACATTTTCTTATTCTCTAACATAGTTTATTTTAAGAATACAGTATATAATACATTTAACATACAAAGTATGTCTTAATTGACTATTTATGTTATTATCGTAAAACTCCCAGCAACAGTAGGCTATTAGTAATTAAACTTCTGAGGAGTCAAAAGTTATACATGGATTTTCAACTGGGGGGGAGGTCAGCACCCCTAACCCTCCTGTTATTCAAGGGTCAACTATAGTTACTATTATTATCCTCATTTTACGTAGGTGGAAATAAAGGTATAGAGAGGTTAAATAATTTGTCCAAGGTTATAGAGCTAGTAAAATGCTGAAGTTAGAATTTAAACCAGTTGGTCTGACTCTGCAGTGTGTGTTTTTAACCTCCTACTACATGTCTTCTTATGTCGTATGCCAGAGTATACCCAAAGTGTATCAGTAGAAGCAGTTACTTCGAGGGTATACAATAAAAGCATTTTCCAATTTTGCTAGATTAAACCAAACCTCAAAATGGCTAAACATGAAAATTACCATCTGAAATGTATCAATCTGTTCATATGCCCTAATACCTGATATCGTAAGATAGTTTTAATTTTTATCATTTAAAGCACTGTTGGGAAACAACATTCCCATTTTATTTGTATATCTTTCATTCCTAATGATAATGGACTTCCCCCGCCTTAAAAGCCAATGGAATTTTCTCTTCTGTAAACTACCAGTTCATATACCCTTTGTCTACTTTTTTATGTTTGCCTGTTTCCTTAAACTTTTGTAGGAATTTCTTATGAGGTTCTGAACATCAACCCTGTTTCATATGGTGTATCTTTTCCCATACTACTGCTTCCCTTTTAACTTGCTCATGGTTGTCTTCTGTTGTACAGATTTTAAATTTTGATATATTCATCTATCAATTTTTGATTGATAGGTCATATTTCTCTATCTTTTCCTTTGTGGTTTCTATTCATGATATATGTAAGAATTTAAAATGCTAATCTTTTTCACCCTGCAAAAAAAGCTTTTATTAAATTATTTAACCCCAAGAGAAATGTACAATTGTATCAGTTTCTCCAACATCTTTGTTATAGGTACCTAATGAATCTGAAAGTGGTTTTCATCTCTCTGATCACTAGTGAGGTTAACATCTCTTCACAGATATTTCTATTTCTTCCAGTGAATTATCTCTCCATATTGTCTCTCTTCATAGTGTGAAAGTTTTGCATTTTAATGCAGTTATACCTTCTGATCTTTTCCTTAATTCTGAATTTTACATCTTGCCTAATAACACCTTCTTCACCAAAAGAAAGATTACTTTCTTATTCCTTGTATGTTTACAGTTGTGTTTTAGAACTTTATTTTCTGTAATTTATTTTCGCGTAAGACATGAGAGAAGGATATAAATTTGCTTATATCCAAATGCATAGACAACTGCTACAAAAACCAATATGATTAATCTATCTTGTATAAGATATCCTTTTAATCACATATTAAGTTCCCATCTATACTGATCTATTTTTAGATTTCTTATTAATCTATTTATTTCTGCACCAGTTCCACATGTTATTTTTAGTAGTCCATTTTTATGTTGGGTAAGTCAAACCTTCATACCATCATTTTTCCTTTTCAAACATTTCTTGGCATTACTTCATAATCAAAAGAATACAATAAATGCTTTTTGTAAAAAAGGAATGATCTTGGATAACAAAGCCTTAACTGAAATGTGTACATCACACACACACACACACACACACACACATACACCCCCCCCCCCACAGAGGAGGTTTGAGAATTATGGGGCCACCACAACCATTAGAATTCAGAATATATACACACACACATAAAAACACAAAGCTAGCATTTCAATTTATTCATGTACCCTTTCTTAGAAGAACAACTAACAATTAACATTTGCATGACCTTCAATTTACAAAGCATTTTCATTCACATTCATTATGAAAGAATGATACTTTGTCAAAGAAAATAATCCACTCATTTTAATATCAGTAAATGTATTCAGACTAAGCCTAACACTTCATTGCTGAAATATATTTCAAAATACACAAGTTTCAGCAAACCAAAGTTTATTCTACATAAAACAGTAACTCATTTATGTTTTATCTTGTATGCAGATTAAACGGTAAATGAAAAGCACAATCACAAGTATCTATTACATATTATAATGTAGCATTCATCACTTAGAATATGTCCATTCTCTGGACAAAATAAAAGTTTTAACCATGAAAATGAATTATTAAAAAACGAGTATCAGCTTGTCATTTAATCTTTATTAGACAAAAACATGTCATCTACGTAACCATACAACTGTTAATTTCAACTCTGCTACTAAGTTTGACTATAGACCTTTTCCTAATGAAAAATAAACTTACATTTTTCACTATAAATGATCTGGACCACTGGATTGGGGCCATCATTCTGCGGCACTGGATCTATATCAGCCCATTCTGCTCTGTCCCTGAAATATATATATTTTTTTCAGTGACTGTATTCAAACATATAAGAAGAAAAAGAAATCTGATGTTTTTAAAAATGGCAACAACTACACTTCCATTAATATTAGTAACTTATAAATCTTTTAATATAATCATGGTTGGATTCTTCATGACCAAGTTTTGCCATTTTACTTTACATATTAAACTTTTAAAGTAACATAAAAATAAACTGAATAATCTGCCCATTACAATAAGCTAATAAATCAATAGTTCTCAAAACTGAAGTTTTTATGTTAAGTGGAGAAACATGTTTTGCAGTAAGCACACAATAGTTTTAAATTAGAAATCAATTTAATTCATTGGTCTAATAAGACCTTTTGGAGTTACCATTTAAAAAAAATTGAGTAACAATTTACTAGGAACTTACATTTTAAAATCAAAGGAGGCACTATTAGTTTACTATACAGAGGTGGTCCAGGTGGTCTTTAGAGAGCAGGCTCTGGAATCTAATAACTGTCTGAGTTAGAATGTAGGCTCTACCACTTATCAGCTGTGTGATCTTGAGAAAGTTACACAATCTCTCTGGGCCTCAGTTTCTTCATTTATAAAATGGAGATATTACTAACCAACCTTAGAAAGCTGTTTGAAGGACTGGGATAATATGTTAAGCACTGAAATATGTGTAATAGTAAGCACATAAATAGTAAGTATATTACATATATATACTAATATATTAGTATATAGTATATAATCATGAAATACACAGTATTACCATATGCTTAAATGTTTACGCCATGTTATAAATATAGTATATAATAAATGCATATAGTAAGCATTCAATGAATACTATTTCTCATTATCAATGCTAAAAGAACATACTGGCACCAATAGGTGCCTATAGACATTTCTGTGTAAAATGCCCAGTATGACTAAATTTGTTTTAACCACTCTCTTATTTATATTCTTTTCCTTTCACCCATCTTTTAATTCTCTATACTGATCAGCTATTGAAAGCAAAGATTCTGTGGCATCCAGACAATCCTGAAGTTGTGTCCACTGTATCAGAAGAAATACAAGGGAAACAATTACCTGAGTTGTGAAACCTAGAACTTGGGGTAGTAGCATTAGAGAGGTAAGGCTGTCATTTAGTCACTGAAAAATCAGATATAGCCAAGTGAAGCAGCTGAATATTTTACAATTCAGAGAGGAGGTGTGAGGATTATGGGGCTACCACAGCCAAATTAAATGTGTAAAACAACTCCAATAACAAAATCTGGATAGTGACTTTCACTCATTCATAAAACCAAGGAAGGCAAATAAGCTATCTAATGGGTTTACATAGAACTGCATAAGAAAAAATAAGGCAAAAAAAAAATAAGATACAAGGATTTGTCAATTGTCTTTGCAAGTTCAACTGGAGGTAAGGAACTGGCATTACCAGAAAGCAAAGAACTTCTAGGGGTGGGACCGGGGAGAAAAAGCAAGAAAGTTACAAAGTACCCAACTATGCCTACTATATACCACTTGTATTATGTACGAGGTGATGTAGACCTTTTCAGTTTTACAGCTTAAATTCGGTGTCTGTCTGATGGTAGGCGCTAAAATATTTAAAGGAAATGCTGAATGAAAATGTCCCAGTCCTTAAAGATCTTGTACTAGCTCTCTCCACTTTTACAGAACAAACCACGGGAAGCCCTTACACGTTGTTTTTAAAGCGAGCAAATATGGACCTTATTTATATTTAAATCTTATTTCCTCCCAGGCTATTAAACAGCACCCAAACCCTTCGGTATTCAGTCATATTATTATCAGGCTTAGAGCTGTGGGAGCATGCAAGAGAGCGGGAGATTTCTTAAATTCCTGAATCACACCTAAACAGCCTAAGAAAGAGTGCTGTCCAGTGTGTTGCAGTTTCTACGCCGTCTGATGTCTGGCCTCCCCTCTGTCTCTCGGTGTCAGCGCTGGCCCCGGAAAACAGCAACCCCGAAAAGAGCGCTAGGGGTCCGAGCGCGCCCCCTCCACCCGGGCTGGCCGGACAAGGAAGCGGCGGAAACTTCGGCCGGACACGCCGAGGCCAGAGGAGCCGACCCGGAACCGCAGGCCGGGTGGAGCTCCCGCCTTCTGGGGAAGGGCCTCGGGTGCGGCGGCCCTGCTGTGGGCGTTACCTGTACAGGACATAGGTGGGCGAGTCCAGGCTCAGGAACCCGTCGTCCATAGGGGACGCCACCGCTTCTCCGGGCTCCGCCGCCATAGCTTCTTCCTGCTGCTGCTGGGGCGGCGGAGGGTGCGGCTGGGGCGGTGGCGGCTCCGGCTGACCGGACTCGCTGCCCTGCGCAGCCTCCCCGACCCCCTCAGCAGCCGCCATCTCGCCTCTGTCCGCTGCGGAGGTGGCGGCGGCGGCCCCGCCCCTCGCGGCCCCGCCCCTCGCTCCCTCCCCACACCCCCGTGGCGGCCCACTTCCGGTTTCCTCGCTTCCTACCATAGAGATGCAGACCAGAGATACCCGGGAGGCGCCCCAGCCCTGGAGGTCTGAGATGGGTACCTGGCCACGTGTGAGGGAAAGCCACTCTCCCTGAGGGCTCCAGATTTCCCGCACGTCGTCCCGTGTGTGGGCCTTTCCGAATGCTTGTAGTTGGTACTTCGGGACGTGTTGCTTTTGTTAGATCTCCTCGCTATGGGAGATGGTTCTCTTTTCTCTTGGACAGTGTCTTTGAAGCAGTGGATAAGGGCAGGTGGCCCACGGCTGAAGACTCAGCTCCTCTCGCTCGCCTCTATCAGGGAACTGGCCTCCAGTGCTTAATATTAACCTTTTAAGGGCCTTTATGTTTCTTGTGCACACTTTTCTTTTGAATGATGAGTTGATGCCGCAGAATTTAATACACGGTTTTTATCTTTTGAAATTAAAATCCTAATTATACAAATACTGTGTGTTTATGATACAGAAAAGGCAAACGTTCATTTTAACAACTGTTTGCTGACCACCTATTATGTAGCTTGCTCACAGCAGTGTAAAAGTCTATGTAGTCACGAAGTTTACATTGTAACGAAGGGCAACAATGTCACCCTAAAATATGTCGGTATTCAGGACATTCCAAAATATGCTGCTTTGGTATACTGATTATTTTTGAGCTGTAGGCACTTGAAAAACAGCAGATGAAGAAGCTTTATCTGAGCTCCCTTTATCTGCCTAAAGACAGATCCTCTAAAAGAAACTCAGTTGTCATAAACCCCATCCCTGGGGTTTCCACAGAAGTGGAGACAGCACCCAGACAAATTTTGTCAAAGTATCCTACCTCCCATCTACTCTTCTAAAGGCCCATTCATCTTTCCTAAAAATCACTTATTCTCTGGAGAGAGCTACGTTCCCACTTTCTATTAAGATGGTATTTAAGCCTGAATTCTAAGCAACCTCAGTGAATTACTAATTTGTTCCTAGGTATCTTCCTTGTGTACCTGAGGCATACATGTTAATAAATCTGTTTTTCTCTTATTAATCTTTTATTGCAAGGGTCACTGCCAAGAATTCAGAAGGGTAGAGGGAGAATTATTTTTCACCCTCTATAATAGGAAGGCTTTTCTGGGGGCTATTTGTTTTTATTTTTATTTTTATTTTTATTTTTTTTAGAGAGAGAGTGCAAGCGCAGGGGTGGGAGGCAGGGAGGGGCAGAGAAGAGCTGAGACTGTGTTTAACCCTTTCACATACATTGTTCCTGCTGATATGGTTATTCTTTTTTTTTTTTTTAAGATTTTATTTATTTATGTGACAGAGAGACAGCCAGCGAGAGAAGGAACACAGCAGGGGAGAGGGAGAGGAAGAAGCAGTCTCCCAGCGGAGGAGCCTGATGTGGGACTCGATCTCTGAACGCCAGGATCACGCCCTGAGCCGAAGGCAGACGCTTAACGACTGCGCTCGCTACCCAGGTGCCCCTGATATGGTTATTCTTATTCATGCCATTTTGTTTTGTGTTTATTGTGTAATGCTTTCTTGTTCTTTCTTTCTTTGCTCCTTTTTAGCCCTGACCAAAACTGTCTGTTCCTTTTTCTCTACTGGTTTGAAAGTTATGCATCCATTTCTATTAATTTATTAATGAACATATTCAAACTTTTTTTTAAGAAAGGGAGGGGGGATGAGGGGCAGAGGGAGAGGGAGAGAATCTTAAGTAGGCTGCATGCCCAGCATGTAGCCCCACGTGGGGCTCCATCTCACAGCCCCGAGATCATGACCTGAGCCAAAATCAAGAGTAGGATGCTTAACTGACTGAGCCACCCAGGTGCCCCTCTGGGGGCTGTTTGAGCAAAGACCTGAAAGAGGAAACTGCATGCCACGTAGTGCAGATAGGGAGTGCATACTCGCTGTGTTCTTGTTTCAGCAAGGATGCCATATCACTGAAGTCCTGAGAATGAGGGGAAGAAATTGGTAGGTGATCAGGTTAAAGAAAAAGGTTAAAGAAAAAGCCAGGGGCCGTGGTAAGAATTTGAGATGTGTGTGTGTGAGCGCACGCGCGCGTGTGTGTATGTGTGTGTGTGTGTGGTAGTATAGTCATAACATAAAATTTATCTTTTTAATACTTGTTAAGTGTAATGTTCAGCGGCATGAAGTACGTTCACACTGTTGTGCAACCATCACCACCATCCATCTCCAGAATTTTTCATCTTCCTAAACTGAAACTCTGTACCCATTAAATAACTCCCCGTTCCCTCTGTTAAAAAGAAAACCACAGGGGCACCTGGCTGGCTCAGTCGGTACAGCATGGGACTCTTCGTCTCACGGTTGTGCGTTCAAGCCCCATGTTGAGTGTAGACATTACTTAAAAATAAAATCTAAAAAAAAAAAAAAAAAAAGGAAAAGAAAACCACAGGCCCCAAATGAAACCACTTATGTTAAGAGCCCCACATCAGCAAGCCAAGACCTAATATCTAACCTAACTGAAGTTTTTGCCTCTCTGTACACACCCCCCCACACACACACACCTGGCCAGGAACATAACCTTTGACTAGTCAACATGGAATTTACTGGTCAGCACTAGGAAATTTACCGACAGACCCCCTTTGTTCCCCTCAGGAGGTTCAACCATGCCTAAAACAATGGATTCTTTGCTAATCTCCTATTTTGATTCTCCTTTCTACCTTTAAATACCTTTCCTTTTCTACGGCTTGACTGAGCTCTCCCTACTTGGTAGATGGGATGCTACCCAATTCATGACTCAATAAAGCCAATTAGATTTTTAAAATTTACTTGGTTGGATACATGTCATTGAACCCCTTTCCCTTTAGTCCCTAGTAACCAGATTCTACTTTGTCTCTATGAATTTGAGTACGTTAGGTACCTCGTAGAAGTGGAATCATACAGGATCTGTCCTTTTGTAATTGGCTTACTTTGCTTCACATGATGTCCTCCAGCTTCCTCCGTGTTGTAGCATGTGTCAGAATAGCCTTTTTAGGGGCGCCTGGGTGGCACAGCGGTTAAGCATCTGCCTTCGGCTCAGGGCGTGATCCCGGCGCTGTGGGATTGAGCCCCACATCAGGCTCCTCCGCTATGAGCCTGCTTCTTCCTCTCCCACTCCCCCTGCTGTGTTCCCTCTCTCTCTGGCTGTCTCTATCTCTGTCAAATAAATAAATAAAATCTTAAAAAAAAAAAAAAAGATTCTTTAAAAAAAAAATAGCCTTTTTAGGGCGCCGGGGTGGCTCAGTCGTTGGGCGTCTGCCTTCGGCTCAGGGCGTGATCCCGGCGTTATGGGATTGAGCCCCACATCAGGCTCCTCCGCTGGGAGCCTGCTTCTTCCTCTCCCACTCCCCCTGCTTGTGTTCCCTCTCTTGCTGGCTGTCTCTCTCTCTGTCGAATAAATAAATAAAAAATCTTAAAAAAAAGAGTAGCCTTTTTAAAGGCTGGATAATATTCCATTGGTATGTATATACCACATTTTGTTATCCAGCTGTTAATGAACACTTGGGTTGTTTCCACCTCTTGGCTGTTGTGAATAATGAAATATCTGTTAGAATTCCTTCTTTCACTTCTTTTGGATATAAACCCAGAAGTGGGACAAGTGCTTGATCATATGATAATTCTATGTCTAATTTTTTGAGGACCTTTCCCCCTACCACCAGAGATCCTAATTTCACTGGTTTAGAGTGAGGCCTTGGCAACAGTATATTTTAAAGTCTCCCCCATGTAATTCTAACATGCAGCCCAGATTGAGAATCTCTGCTGCAGTCAGTCTGTGGTGCAGTCTGCTGTTTTGTCATCAGGTCTCCTGAGGATATTAAAGTGCCATAACTGCTGGGGAGACAGGCCTAGCCAGGGTTGATTAGCAACCAGTATGGTCATGTTCAATATGTAAATCAAGCAATCAAAAAAAAGTTTTTAATATGTTATTTTTAAAAATATAAATTAATCACAATATGTGTATAAATAAAACTACTTACCAAGTGATAAGTTGTAGTGCAAATTGTTCATCAATTTTAACAGCTTTATTGGTAACTATTTTAAATATCACAATATTTACCTCTTTCATGAGTATAATTCGTCACCAATTAATTATTTTATTTTTGGGATTACTGATATGAGTTTTTCATTGATATAGCTGTTATTAACTACATGATGATACTAATTTGATTGCACTCTTCCAGATATTTCCCCAGAACTTTGATAGTTATTAGGTGCCTAGGGATTTTGTTAAATGCCTGAGATTTCAACTCCCCCCAGTGGTCTTTAGGCTTCGTCATTTTCTCTCTCAGCTACAGCCAGAAAGGATGATACCTTCAGGACTTTGACTGCACTTCCAGACCTAGCACATGGAAACTGTGAGCTAGAGAGAGGGGGAGGAAGGGCGAAGAAGGGTTAAGAGGGGTAAAGTAGATGATGACTGATTGATCTTGGTTGCCAGAACTTGGAGCCTGTGTTTGTCTTTTGGCTGTTTTGCCCCACCACCAAGAAAGGACCACTGTGGCTGCACGCAGCCTAGTCAAGAGATAGGCATACAAGGTAGAAAGGAAATGATTGAGTGGGACCCAATTATAAAGTAAGCCACAGGGACAAGTCTGTGGAATGATATCCTGAAAGTGCTGAAAGAAAACATCTGCTAACATAGAATTCTTTATCCAGTAAAAATAGTCTTCAAGAAGGCAAAATAAGAACATTTTCAAATAAACAAACACTAAATGGTTTTATACTAGCACACCCTCAAAAGAAGGATCTTCTAAAGCATGTACTTTAGACAGAAGGAAAATATCCTCAGATGGAAAAATCAGAGATACAGGAGGGAAAGAAAATCAAAGAAAATAGTTAAGTATGTGGGTAAACCTAAATAATTGTTGATATAAAATCGTAGTATTAATGTCTTGTGCAGTTTACAAGTGCATGGAATTTAGATGCATGTAAGCAGTAGCATAAAAGTTGGTTAAGGGGTCAATAGATTCTCATAAAGTCCTTATGTTTCCCAGGGAAAGGATAAATGTATTTGCTTCCTGCATCTCTGACTTTTCCATCTGACAATTTGTCAATTTGTCCAACTAAAAACCAAACAAATGGGGCACCTGGGTGGCTCAGTCGGTTAAGCCTCTGAGTCTTGGTTTCAGCTCAGGTTGTGATCCCATGGATCATGGGATAGAGCCCCAGGTCGGACGCCCTGCTCAGTGGGGAATCTGCTTCAGACTCTCTCCCTCTGCCCCTCCCCCCACAGACATTCTTGAACTCTCTCTCTCAAATAAATATTATAAAAATTTTTTTTAAAAAGAGCAGATAAGCAAACCACCGTCTCATTGACAGGTTGATTGCAATTGTAATAAATCTATAGATCAATTTTGGGATAATCACACCTGTATTAAATCTCCAATCTTTGAACATTATATATCTTGGTTTATTTAGGTTTTTAGGTCTCTCATGAAGTTCTATTGTTTCTTTGAAAGTTTTATAGTTTCTTTGTACTTTGTTGATTTAGAGTTGTCTTTTCTGTTTCTGGTATACAGAAGTAAAATTAACTTTGCTAACTTCTATTAATTTTAATATTTTAGCTGAAGCAATTGAGAGTGTGATATTGGTACAGAAATAGAGAAATAATGTAATGAATACAGTAGGGAACTCACAAACAGATCCATGAATATATATGGATACTTGAGATTTGACAAAGCCTCCATTGCAAGGAGTGAGAAAAGGAGATTGTTCTGAATCATGGTACTGGGACAATTAGGCATCTGTATAGAAAAAAACCCCATATCCCTACCTCACACTATATAGGCTTTAGTGTGAGAGGCAAGAGATAAAGGTCTTAGATAACAAATAGGAGGAAATCTTCAGGCTTTAGGTCAGGGAAATTTCTTAAACAATACATTACATCATAATAAGAAAAAAAATAAATCTGATTATTTTAAAATTAAGAACTTCCTCTTCATCAAAATATACCACTAAGAGAGTAAAAGAAGTCACAGAGGGCTTAAATCCAAAATAAGTATTGGATTCCCACAAATAAAAATACAGACAACCTTAAATAGAAAATTGATCTGAACAGCTTCTGCACAAAAGAGGAAACCCAAATGGCAAATAAATATAAGCAAGGTGATCAGTCTCATTAATAATCAGGAAAATGCAAATTTAAAACATTTTTATATACCATAAGCCACCCACTAGACCGGCAAGAATGAAAAATTCAACAATTCCAAATGACTGCTCTGATTTGGAAAATAGTTTGGCATTATGTAGGAAAGTTGAAAATACATATTCTTATGACCCAGTAATTCTACTCTTAGATATATACACCAAAGAAATGTGTACTCCCGTGCATCAGAACACATGACCAATGTTAGCAACAACATTGTCTATAATAGCCACAAACTGCAAACAACCAAAATGCTCAGCAAATATACAATGTGTATTGTCATAACTATGTCTTTCTAGAAAATTACATAAAAACTATGCTGAATTAAAAACAATTTTCTGGAGGCGCCTGTCTGGCTCAGTCTGTAGAGCATGAGACTCTTGGACTGGGGGTCATGAGTTCAAGCCCCATATTGGGTGTAGAGCTTACATAAAAGAAAATAAAAAGTAAAAAACAATTTTCTGTGACTAAAGAAAGCCGTAACTCATCTTTCTATAATGGCTTTGTGAAATTTTGAGAGAAGAAAGACAACTTCAGTTTTATCAAGGCAGCTTGCTTCTGTTGGAACATTCTGGAAGCAACTGTTAAAATATATTGACAACTATAATGTGTAGGCTGGTTTCCTCCATAGAAACAGATAGTTTTTAATAACAGCATGATATTCTTTTTATTTTTTTTTTATTTTTTTTTAAAGATTTTATTTATTTATTCGACAGAGATAGAGACAGCCAGCGAGAGAGGGAACGAACACAAGCAGGGGGAGTGGGAGAGGAAGAAGCAGGCTCACAGTGGAGGAGCCTGATGTGGGGCTCGATCCCATAACGCCGGGATGACACCCTGAGCCGAAGGCAGACGCTTAACCGCCATGCCACCCAGGCGCCCCATGATATTCTTTTTAGATAGTGTATGTAGTATTCAATCATTTATCCATTGTTGGATATTTAATGTTTATAATTTTTCACTGTTATTATTTCATTCAATAACTATCTTCATATTAATAAACATGATCTAATAAGCATTCATTTTGTGACCACAGTGGACCAGTTACTGTTCTCAAGAGCAACGAAAAGAAATCGACAACAACAAAAAACCTCTGCTCTTTTGGTACTTTCACTCTAGTGAGGCAGACAGAGAAGATAAACATGTAATATCAATTGAAGATTGATAGTGACAAATACTAACAAGACTAGGCAGTAAAGAGAGGTAGAAAGTGTCAACAGAAGTGGGTTTCTTTTTTTTTTTTTTTAAGATTTTATTTATTTATTCAACAGAGATAGAGACAGCCAGCGAGAGAGGGAACACAAGCAGGGGGAGTGGGAGAGGAAGAAGCAGGCTCCTAGCGGAGGAGCCCGATGTGGGGCTCAATCCCAGAATGCCGGGATCACGCCCTGAGCCGAAGGCAGACGCTTAACGACTGCGCCACCCAGGCACCCCAGAAGTGGGTTTCTACTGATGTTGATAGGGAGCCCTCATTTTATAGGTGACTTTGAATACAGATTTGAGGGTGATAAAAGAGTGCATCAATGTAAATATCTGTAGACACTGAGGAAAATGTTCATAATCTTGGAAGCCAGTGTGGGTGCAGTGGAGTGATTCAAGGGTAGGGTTCTAGGTGATGAGGTCAGAGAGTTAAGGCAGAGCAGATGTAGAGCCTTACAGAATTTTGGCTTTTACTCTCCAGTGAGATGGGAAGTCACTGAAGGATTTTGAGTAGTGGAGTGACATAACTTACGTGTTTACAGGTCACTGTCTTCTGGGTTGGGAATGGATTGCCTTTCATCCATTCAAAATACAGTAGCATGGAAGGGCACAGTAGAAGTAGGGAAGACCAGAGACAAGGCTACTGCAGTAATCCAGAAAAGATAGTGACTTAGATTAGGGTGGGAATAGTGAAAGTGGTGAGATAGAGTCCAGCGTCCTGGGAGGGGGCCCAGTGTGGGGCTCCCTGCTCAGCAGGGAGTCTGCTTCTCCCTCTCCCTCTGTTCCTTTCCCCCACCCCCACTTGTGGTCTCTAATAAATAAATAGAATTTTTAAGAAAAAGATACACTATTTACAGAACAAACACAGATGATGGCAGACTCTTTTTAAAAAATATTTTATGTATGTATTTGTTGGGTGGGGGGGGGAGAGCACACAAACAGGGGGAGTGGCAGGCAGAGGGAGAAGCAGACTCTGCTGAGCAAGGAGACTGATGAGGCAGGACTTGATCCCAGGACCCTGGGATCATGACCTGAGCCAAGGGTGGATGTTTAACCGACTGAACCATGCAGGCGTCCTGCATGACAGCAGATTCTTACTGGAAGCTGCAGCAGGTATCCTCTAAGACAGCCCCTAATGACCCAACCTGGTGTTCAGGCCCTTGTATTATCCCTTCCCCTTGAATGTGGGCTGGACCTCATGACTAACTTCTTGTGAATAACTATGGCAAAAGGATGGAATGGATGTCCCAACACATTACAAAACTGTAGGGGGACCTGGCTGGCTCAGTGGGATAAGCGGCTGCTTTCAACTCAGGTCATGATCCTGGGATCCTGGGACTGAGCCCTGCCTTGGGGGAAAAAAAAAATCCCTGCTCAGTGGGGAGTCTACTTTTCCCTCCTCCCTCTGCAGCTTCCCCTGCTTGTGCACTCTTGCGTGTGCAGGCTCTCTCTCAAATAAATTTTTTAAAAAAGAAGAAAATAAAAGAAAGTTTGTGGATTATAAGACTGTGACTTCCAACATGTTTACATCCCTCCCCACACCTTTATATCCGTCAGAGCCCTCATTCTGAGGAAGGCAAACTGCCATGTTGTGAGCTATGCTATGGGAAAGGTACATGTGGCAAGAAACTGATGTCTCTGGCCAATAGCAAACAAGACCTAAAGCCTGCTAACAGCTATGTGAGTAAACTGGGAAGTAGATTGTCCCCCAGTCCAGCTTTGAGATAACTACAGCCCCAGCATGTACCTGGACTGCAGCCTCGTGAGAGACCTTGGCCAGAAGCACCCACTAAGCTGCACCTGCATTCCTGAACCACAGAAACTGTCAAATAATAAATGTCTGTTGTCTTATGCAGCCTTTAATTAATTTGGATTAACTTGTTCTGTAGCAATGGGTAACTAACATAGAAAAATTGCAGGTAGAGAAAAGTGGAACAACTTCTTCAAGCTGAAAGAAAATACCCATTGAAAATTTCATGAAAAAAATGGCAGCAAGGTAGACTTCTTCAGATATACAAAAGCTGGAAGCATTCATCATCAGTAGCCTTTTCAGTACAAGAAATGTTGATGGACACTTGTCAAGCAGAAAGAAATGATTTAAAACAGAATTTTGGGTCTAGGCAAAAGAAAGGAGGACACCACAAATTTTAACTGTATTGAAAAATATAAAGACCCCTTTTTCTTATTATACAATCATCTTCAAAAGATAATTTGCTGCTTAAAGCAAAAACAACAATGTATTGTGGACTTATAACAAATGTGAATTAAAATGTAGTAGCGTAACGTCTGGGAAGGATGAAATGGAAGTATACTGTTGAAAGTTCTTATTCTATACTTGAAGGAGTATAATATCACTTGAAATTAAACTGTGTTAAGAAGCATACTATAAATCCTAAAGCAGCCACTAACATAACACAATAAAATTACAACAATTAAGTCATCAAAGGAGATGAAATGGAATACAAAAATACTCAATTATTCCAAAAGAGGGCAGAAAAAGAAACAGAATAAAGAACAGATAGAAAAAATAGAAGACAAACAGCCAAGAAGGTAGATTGCAACCTAACCATATAAATAATCATATTAAATGTAAATGGCTTAAACACACAACTAGAAGCACAGCTTGTCAGGCTGGATATAAAAGGAACATCCAGGGTCGTCTGCATGGCTCAGTTGTTTGAGCATCTGATTCTTGATTTTGACTCAGGTCATGATCTCAGGGTCGTGAGATCCAGCCCTGCATCAGGCTCTGCACTCAGCAGGAGTCTGCTTGAGATTCTCTTCCTCTCCCTCTGCCTCTACCCCTTCCCCTACTTGCAGGCTCTCTCTCTCTAAAATAAATCAGTAAGTAAGTAAGTAAGTAAATAAATAAATAAATAAATCTATCTTTAAAAAAAGGAAGACCCAACTATATGCTTCTATAAGAAACTAAGTATTAAGTCACCAGTAAGTTAAAAGTAGAAAGGTGATAAAAAGTACAAAACTTAAAAAGATATACTGGGGCACTTGGCTGGCTCAGTTGGTAAAACACATGACTCTTGATCTCAGGGTTGTGAGTTCAAGCCCCATGCTGGGTGTAGAGCTTACTTAAAAATATTTTTAAAAAGACATATATATTTTAAAGATTTTCTTTATTTATTTGAGAGAGAGAGATAAAGCATGGGGGGAGGGGCAGAGGGAGAGGGAGGAGCAGACTCCCCACTGGGCAAGGAGCCCGATGCAGGGCTCAATCCCAGAATCCTGGGATCATACCTGAGCTGTAGGCAGACGCTTAACTAACTGAGCCACCTAGGTGCTCCAAAAAGATATATAATATTAACACTAATTAAGAGAAAGGTGGAATGTCTATAATAACAACAAAGTAAATTTGAGATCACAGAAAATTAGTAGAGATGAAGAGGGCCTCATTTCATAATGCAAAAAAGGGTTCGTTAATTAAAAAAGACATAACAATTCAAAGTATTTATTTTCCTGATAACAGCTTCAAAATAGATAAAGCAAAACTGATAGTACTACAAAGATATATCCATAATTATAGTGGGATTTCAACAATTTTCTCTCAAAAACTCATATAAAAGTAGACAGAAAAATCAGTAATGCAATAGAAGAGTTGAAGAACACTCTCAACTAACTTAATCTAATCAATATTTCTAGAACATTCCACCCAACAGCAGCAGAATACACAATCTTTTCAAGTGCACACAGAAAACTTACCAAGATAGACATTATTCTAGGTCATAAAACAAGTCCCAATAACTTAAAAAAGAGTTGTGTCATACAAAGCATGCTTGCTAACCATGATGGAATTAAGTTAGAAATCACTAACAGAAAGATTCTTGGAAAACCCAAATGTTTGGAAACTAAATAACACATTTTTTATTTATTTTTTTAAAGATTTTATTCACTTACTTGTCAGCGAGAGAGAGCACAAGCAGGGGGAGTTGCAGGCAGAGGGAGAAGCAGGCAGAGGGAGAAGCAGTCTCCCCACTGAACAAGGAGCCTGATGCCAGACTCTGATCCCAGGACCCAGGGATCATGACCGAGCCAAAGGCAGACGCTTGAGCGACTGAGCCACCCAGGCACCCCAGAATAACGTACTTTTAAATAACCCATGGGTCAAAGCTGAAATCAAAAGGAACATCAGAAAATATTCTGAACTGGATGAAAAGTGAAACCATGGTATATAAAAATCTGTAGGATGCAGCTAAAGTAGTAGTGAGAAGGAAATTTTTAACACTAAAGGCCTATATTAGGAAATGAGAAAGGCTTCTACCTTGAGAAACTAGACAAAAGAGCAAATGAAAAACCAAAGTAAATTGAAGAAAGGAAATAATAAAGATTAGAACAGAAATCAATGAAATACAAAAAAAAAAAAAAAGAGAGAGAGAAAAGTAAGCCAAAATTTGAGCAAATATATCTCTATATGTTAGCATGGAAGAACTGGAAATCAAAATTATAAAACAATATCCTTTGTAACAGCATCAAAAATTAGGAAATATTTAGGATAAATCTGACAAAAGATACCAAAGACCTGTACATTGGGGTGCCTGGGTGGTGCAGTCGTTAAGCGTCTGCCTTCGGCTCAGGGCGTGATCCCAGCGTTCTGGGATCGAGCCCCACATCAGGCTCCTCTGCTAGGAGCCTGCTTCTTCCTCTCCCACTCCCCCTGCTTGTGTTCCCTCTCTCGCTGGCTGTCTCTCTCTGTCAAATAAATAAATAAAATCTTTAAAAAAAAAGAAAAAGAAAAGACCTGTACATTGAAAACTACAAAACACTGATGAGAGAAATGAAAGAAGACCTAAATAAATGGATCAAAAAATCAGTATAAAGATGTCAATTCTCCAAAACTGATCTATAGATTCAATGCAATCCCAGTCAGAATCCCAGCAGGCTTTGTTTTAGAGAAATTAATGAGCTATGTGGTGGCTAATTGAACATAATTAAAAAAAAGAAATTAATGAGCTGATTCTAAAATTCATATGGCAGGTAATGAAAAGGACCTAAATAGCCAAATCAACTTTGTAAAAGAACAAAGATGGAGAGCTTATGCTGTGTGACTTCAACACTTCTTATAAACCTACAGTGATCAGGACAGGATATTACTGGTATCAAGATAGAGATGAATGTAACAATAGAAATCCAGAAATAAAATTCACATATAGTTAGACAATTGATTTCTAACAAAGGTGCAAAATGCGATTCAGTAGAGGAAGGACAGTCTTTGCAACAAATGGCCCTGGGCAGTTCTATATGCTTCTGCACCCCCTCCAAAGAGAGGGAAGTTAAATCCATACATTGCACTTGCTGTGTATACAACAATGAAGTCAAAATGGGTCATAAACATAACATGTAGTATTTAAAACTATGCAACTTCTAAAAAACATAGGAGGAAATCTTCATAACTTTAGGTTAGACAAGGATTTCTTACACACCAAAAGACATAATAATATTAAAGGAAAAAACTGATAAAATTATACTTCATGAAAATAAGAAATTCTGCACTTTGAAAGATACTGCTAAGAGAATGTAAAACCCAGGGGCGCCTGGGTGGCACAGTCGTTAAGCGTCGGCCTTCGGCTCAGGGCGTGTTCCCAGCATTCTGGGATCGAGCCCCACATCAGGCTCCTCCGCTAGGAGCCTGCTTCTTCCTCTCCCACTCCCCCTGCTTGTGTTCCCTCTCTTGCTGGCTGTCTCTGTCAAATAAATAAAATAAAATCTTAAAAAAAAAAAAAAAGAGAGAGACAGAGAGAATGAAAAGCCCAGCAACAGGCTGGAGGAAAATATTTACACATCAATTTCCCCATAAAGGACTTAAATCTAGAATATATGAAGAATTTTCAAAATTTAATAAGAAAACAATCCAATAAAAACTTGGAAAATAATTTGAACATTTTATCTAAAAAGATGTATGGCAAATAAGAAAATGAAATGGTTTTTATGGGTCCGTAGGAAAATACAAATTAACACCATGAAATACTATTATCTACCTATTAGAATGGCTAAAATTAAAACAAAACAAAACAGACTCTTCAAACAAAACCACGACGAGATTCTACTTAACACCCATGGGGATGACTAGAATCAAAAAGAAAGACCTGAGTCTTGGCAAAGATGTACAGGAAGTGGATCTCTCATTCACAGCTAATGGAAATGTAAAATACACAACCCCTTTGTAGTACAGTTTGGTAGTTCTATTTTTTTAAAAGATTTTAAAAATGGATTCATTTGAGAGAAAGAGCACAAGCTGGGCAGAGACAGAGGGAGAGGGAGAAGCAGACTGCTCTCTGAGCTGTGAGCCAAATGCAGGGCTTGATCCCAGGACCTGGAGATCATGACCTGAGCCCAAGGCACACACTCAACCATCTGAGCCATCTAGGTGCCCCCAGTTTGGCAGTTCTAAGAAATTAAGTACATACCTACCGTATGACCCAGCCATTCCACTGTAGGTGTTTATAAAAGAGAAATGAAAGCATATGTCCACACAAAGGCTTGTGAAGAAACATTCATAATAGCTTTAATGGCAGTAGTCCCAAACTGGAAGCAACTCAAATGTCCACAAGTAGGTGAATGAATAAAAAAATTGTGGAATACTCATACAATGGAATACTATTTTAGTCATAAAGAAGGATGAATTATGGATACACACAATATAAAGAAATCTCAAATTATGCTGAGTAAAAGCCAGGGAGGAAATGAGTACATCCTATAGGATTCCACTTGCATTAGAATTATAGACGATGGAAAATAATCTATAGTGACAGAAAGCAGATCCATTGTTGTCTAGAGATGTGGATAGGTACAGGGGACCTAGGAGGACTTGGAGGGATTAGCAAGGCCCCCTTGGAGGGGCCTAAAAACACTTTTTGGGGTGATGGGTATGCTCATTGATTACTGTGATGGATTCATCACGAATGTATATGTCAAAAACTACACACTTAAAAATAATTAAAAATTAACAATTCATTAATAAAGAAGATATGAGAAATAACAGCATGTTTGTATGTTAATGGGAACGATTCATTAAGGGAAAAACTGAAAATTCAAGGGGTGGGTATCTTTGGAAACACATCTTTTAGAAGGCACGTATTGTGCAGACACATAGACATTTATATTCTCAACAATTTCCTTAAAACAGTTTTAGAAATTAACTATCAAAGTGTAGAAACATTCAGCCCATTTTATACGCAATTAACGAAATATGAGCATATTTGTGACTTTAACTTATTGGAGTCCTGTTGTCTACCAGGTTTTGCTCTCACCGAAGTTATGTGCCTGACTACCTGTACCTCCGTGACTGCGCTTGGCACAGGCACTGGCAAATAGGGAGAGACTGATGGCTTCAGAATAGGATCTTCATAGGAGAAATCCTCCTTCTGCCCGAGTGCCGAACAGCAGCAGCCAGGCTAACTTGGTCGTTCCCGCACTGAGAAGTGGAGTATTTGGGCAGCTCTTGAAGCTGCTCTGGTCTGTGACAAATTTGACAAAAGCGATGCTGTGTAGTTTCCGAGGCTACGTCCTAAGAAGCTCTGAAGCTTTCACGTGGGTCTCTGAGAACTCGCTCCGAGGAAGCTAGCTGTGTCCTAAGTTCATCCAGCCTGAGACCCTGTTTTGTGACTGTCCAAACGAGTCATGTCAGGAGGTTGTGTGTGGAGTTGCCTGGGCAGCCCTCAGGTGTTCCGTCACTATCAGTCTCGGTATCAGCTGTGCGATAGAAAGCCTTCGGAGGACTCTAGCCCCAGCCATCATCTAACCGAGCCTGAATGAGGGGTCCCTACTGAGAGAAGCCTGGTGTCTTCAGATGCAAGAGTGACACTATGCTGTTTAAAGCCATTAAGATTCGGAGTGGTTTGTAATGCAGCGATAACCTGAATAGTACAGAAATGTATTTTAGGCAGACTGGTAGGCTTTCACCTCCATGACGGTTCTATTAGGGAACTTTTCCGTGTTGTGTTTCGTTTGACCAAATCTTTGAAGGCAAAAACATTTTTTGGTTTATTTTTTGTGATTCAACCTACCTTTCTCCTTTGCTTCAGTATTAAATACCCAGAAGAGACACTCGATAAATGCTAGTATGGTATCCCCATGGTAAGGAGTGAAAAAAACTTATATTTATCTGACAGTAAAATGGGCACTATTTCGACTACATAGGTTTTTTTTTTTTTTAAATCTTGGTGTTAATTTCACTTTGAAATTACTTAGCTGATTATTTTAACGTAATCAATTTCCACACTGCTATTGCCACTTCACCCGATACTGAAGATGTTGTATTTCAATAATGTTTAGTGTGGAGATGGGGAAAAGGGTAAATTTTAAGGGTGTACAAGGCAGGAAAAGGGGCTTTAGTCACCTAAATAGGATGCTCCAACAATAAGGCTTTACACTGTTAAAGAATGCAATGACTCTGCCATGGGTTCTTGCCGTTCTTAAGACTGACGGTGTTCACACGATAACTCTAAGACGGTAGAAGCCATGTTTAGTTTTTATCCCTTAAGAACTTTAGATAATCAGCTTACAACTACTGAGTACCCAGCCTAAATCAAAACACAATCTATGATAGGTACTGGAAAAAAACCTCAAGGAATATTCCTGATTTATAATAAATCAGTGGCATAATCTTTAAATTGATAGGACACTATGGCAAGTGTCAAAGGCAAGTGGATGCATACTATTAGGCAATTATTAAATATGTGTTTATCATGGTTTAAGAGCAGGAAAAAAATCTACACTGAATTTTTATACAAGTCTTTATTTACAACTTGTTTAACAACTGTACACTTTTTGCAGCCTTGAAAACATTTTTGTACTTGAATGGGAAAATATAGTTTGACCAAATCTTAACTTTATTCTTCATATACATATATTATATGCATACATATTAACATATACATATAATTAATACCATAACAAGTTGGCAGTCATAAAATTAAAATGAGTAAGTGATATCAAAAGGAAATACAATATAAGATTTCAAAAAAATTAAAAATCTGTCTTCTGGTGGTTTATTGGACATTATGTTGTGATTTTAGTGAAAATTTCTTACTGAGGCTGAGTCCTTCACCTCAGAAAAATAGTGAGAAAACCCACCAATCTAATATACAATAAATGGTCGGTAAACTTGGTAAACACATGGAAAAATCCTTGGATGCCATTACGTACAATGGTGCCGTATCTGTATTGATTCCATTTGTGAATGGAGAAATTTAGAGTCCTATGTGGATTTATGTCACTTTTGGATTACAGTGACAAAAAATGAAGTCATCAAATTATAAATTCATTAGTCAACCAGAAATCAGAATACACCTAGTAATACCCTTTTTGCAACAGCTACACTGCCAGGTGGATAACTGTGATGCCAAACAGGAAACTAACAACATTCATAGAACAATCGCTAATACTTAAGACAGGAGTATAAGGCTTTAGAGCTGGGACTGTAGTCAATACAACTCCAACTCCAATGTACTAAGGTGTTTTCCAGCTCATCTGAAAAGTTTAAAAAATACTATAGGAAAAAAAAGCCTTTTTCTATCCTCAAATCTTTGATAGAATTTATTAATCAAAATAAGGCAAATTATTAAATTATTAGATATGTTTGAATTTTACCATTCATTACACAACCAAAAATTGGGTGTTATAAATGGTGGGGCAATTGTCAAAACATGAAAACTGCAAAACAAGATAAACCTAGAAATTATTCTTCTAAGTGCAAAGCATTCTGAATTACACGTAACCTGTACACAGCAAAGTTAGTGACAGCAATGACATTTTAGTGCAACTAAATTTTAAATAACTAAGGCTATTAAAAAACAAAAGGCTACTATTAAAAAAAATAAAAGGCCTCAAATCATTGATTGGCATTTGTGTACAGTCATTTCCTGTATTTATACTAAAATACTATTTCAAGCATAATGAAAATTTCCCTTAACTAACAGAAGTCTCTGTAGTACACACATTAAATTAGGCCAACAAGAAAAAAACAAAAAACAAAAAGACCCTCAAATCACACCATTTATCCATCTGTACTTGAACAATAATAATTTCATAATTTGCTTGGAATTTGACACTACTGGATTGAGTCTGTTGCCTGATTTAAAACATTTAAAAAGGAAGAGGAAAGCATCATGACTTTCCAACAGGATAGTTTTAACTAAGCACCAAGCTGACTCAAAAGAAATATGATTAGTCCCTTATTTTCATTAAAAAACTCAAAGATGCAGCCATATACATCCTTTCGTTATGTTAAGAAGTGTAATAATAAATACTAAAAATGTTTAAAGTCACTAGAATAAAATGCTTGCTTTATACACGAAACTGAACTTGATTCATAATCAAAGCTCTTAAGAGCAAGAAACTATGAAGAAAACCAAAGAAGTAATTTGGATCGTGATGTGCCTTTAGGGGATAGATAATCAAATGCAATGTTAGGGAGAAATGTTTAAAGGGACAGGGGCGCCTGGGTGGCTCAGTTGTTAAGCATCTGCCTCCGGTCCAGGGCGTGATCCTAGCGTTCTGGGATCAAGCCCCACATCAGACTCCTCTGCTAGGAGCCTGCTTCTTCCTCTCCCACTCCCCCTGCTTGTGTTCCCTCTCACTGGCTGTCTCTCTCTCTGTCAAATAAATAAATAAAATCTTAAAAAAAAGAAATGTTTAAAGGGACAGAAACAAAAAAGCTTTCGCCACTTTCATTAGATCTACATATATTTAAAAATAACGGGATAAATGTTTAACAATTTGTATTTGTAAATAAAGAATTCACTAGTTTCTGCTCTAAATGTGTTAGAAACTATGTATAATCAGTTTGAAAAGACTACAAAAAAGGGGAGAAGAGCCTGAAGATACGAAGTTATGATTTATGAAATGATTTAATTATATCACTTGAAAAGTAAAGTGCTGAGAATCTGTTTAAAAATATATTGAAAACTAGGGGCGCCCAGGTGGCATAGCGGTTAAGCGTCTGCCTTCGGCTCAGGGCGTGATCCCGGCGTTATGGCATCGAGCCCCACATCAGGCTCTTCTGCTATGAGCCTGCTTCTTCCTCTCTCACTCCCCCTCCTTGTGTTCCCTCTCTCGCTGGCTGTCTCTATCTCTGTCGAATGAATAAATAAATAAAATCTAAAAAAAAAAAATATTGAAAACTAGTTTCAAAGAATGGTGTTTTGATTTTTCCAATGTCTTTAAAAAGGGCTGGTATTAATTTTTTTGGTAAGAGAAACAGCTTTCTTCAACTATGGCAGTAAAACCTAAGAGTTATTTTAAGTTAATTGAATAATTTTTGACTGTATTTTCTCTTTGGGCATTACACCACTGTAAAAAAGCATTTTCTGCAATGATGGAAATGCTCTGTATTTATGCTGTCCAATATGGTAACCACTATCTCTGTGCAGCACAAATCACTTGAAATGTGGCTAGGTGACTGAAGAACCAAAGTTTTAATTTTATTTAATTTTAATTTAAATCCCCATGTGGCTAATGGCTAACAAATTGGAAAATGTAGGTCTAGAATCTGCTCTTAACGTAAATTAGCAAAAAGCCACTGGATGATAAAGGCATTTAGAAGAGAACTTATCCATTCAACAACTAATTAGTAGATATTCAAAACATTTTATTTTGTCTGTGTGTGTATGAGGGTATTTCATTTTTAACTTTTTACTTTGGGGAGACAAAAGCAAATCCTCCCTCAAAGGTCAGAGTCTACACTTCTCTATTTCAGTGTTACTCTCTTCTAGGTGACTTGCTTAAGCAAAGATCATCAGGAGAACAGGGGGTAATGCAGAAGAAAATACTACCGAAACTTTTCACAGTATAAAAGCATTTGTCTCATGTAAAAGCATAAAACAAAACAAAACTCTAAGAGAATGTTCATATGAGTAAATCTTCCTATTCTTTGGCAGTAACCATGTGTCAATGTTTACCTAACAACAAATATTTCAGTTACTTTCGGACTATGATTTGAATATTCAAGTTACAAATGGAAAAGTCCTGACTCTTAAAGATACCTCTCAGTAAAACCAAGCTGAACACTTTGCTCTGTTCGAACTTAACAAGAGCCAAGCTCATTCAGCACATCTGTTACAGCAGAACGAGGAACATTTCTGTAGCATTCTGCCAGCTGCAGCGTCTGCCTTGTCCCCACAGCTAACCTCCACCTGTTCCCAGATTCTCTGACTTCAGAGCTCCTGGAACTTGGCTTGCTTTCCCCTGTCTTTGGGTCTAGGCAATGATGAAGAAACTACGAAAGAAAGTGAAGGGCAATTGATAGGTTTGTATTTTAGGAGGCAGAGCAAAGGTTAGAACATGTTCTGATGAACTAGAAGACTGGTTACTTTTTATTAACGCGACTCCAGAAAACAAAAAGTTTCAAATATATTGGCATTTGAGACAACTTGGTTTCAGGAGTATTGACTTATAAGTCTTATTAATGTGAAATATAAAATGTAATTAATGCTTAGTAGCCCCCATTCAGCTTCAAATAGATCTCTAGACTTAGATTTTCAGATCCCACTTTAGACATTTCAGGGAGAACACAGAGCCCATTTCTTTGGGTGATCTTTCACACTTTTCTTCTTGAGTGCTCCAAAATAAGGAAAAGAACCCTAGGGTAAAAGATACAAATCGAAAATGCCACAGAAAAGTAGAAGAGAAATAATTATCTAATATTAGTAAAGTGCTGTGAGTCTTGCAGTAAAGTATAAATAATACATAAATGATTAGATGTAACAGTAAATAATATTAAAGACACTCATCTCTAATAGTGACATATATAAACACTACAGAATGTATATACAGTACTCACTGCCCATAGGTTGACAAATACACCAAGAATAAACACGAGTCCCTTTTACTGATTTTAGCAATATAGTTGCTAAGCTAATTATTTTCGTTTGTCAACTTTGAGATCTCTTAAGTGATAACACCTGCTAAGAAGTCCCCCACATACATTAAAGCCACACATGCTTTGGTAGTTTCCCTTTTCTCACTTTGAGATTACTCTTGTCATGATAGTTAATTCTTCCTTTAAGCTCTGAGTAGATATAATTCAGGATATTTGATAGCCCCACACGCCTGAAAGTTTGAGGCTACAGACACTTTTTCTGATGATTTCATCTTCAAGACTCTATAAAGATCTAATTCTGAGCCTAGGGGTAATTTATCAGGTACGTAAAGACTCTCTTGAATATGTTTTTTAAAAACTCTACTCTTGCCTTCAATTTAAACAAAATTTTGTTGGTGGGCTACTATGTGTAATTAGGGAGGAACATAGAATTGAGCCTAAGGTTTCTAAACTAGATAAAGCAGCAGATCTAGAGAAGTTGGTAGTAATTTTCAGCCCACAGGTTTCTTCTCATCTTATCAAATCATAGTATCCTTAATGGCTTCAAGTCACTATCTTAGATTTAGAAATGGGTAAGAGTTTCAAAATAAAAATAGATGCTTTCCCCTCCACTGATAAACGTATAGTGAATATTGTATTGTATGCCCAGTTAATGCCTACTGAAGGGAAGGACGATCAGAAAATAAATTATATTTTTGTCTACTCTTCTTTAATGATCATGTTAAGGAAGTCAGAAGATTTTATGTAAGCTATCACTTTAGGAACATTTGTTAAGACAGTTATTTTTAATTGTGTTAGTACTTCCATCCGCCTGGATATTTGTTTATAATCAGGCCATTTTGTATCCTGATAATCCATTCTAATTTCTAGGAATGGATTTGCCTTAACAGCCTTCTGTTACTTTCTCAGATTTTTATGCTCACTTATAAATACAGCATATAAACCTATCTTACAGAATATTACTGGAAAATACTGGAAAATAGAAAAATAATGAAGAGAGACATCATATAATTGTTGATATATAATTGCTAGGAAACATGTATAGACCCCCTACAATTGTCAAAACTCATATACTTGCCATAATTAGGTTCAGGTCTCTTGTTTCTCAAACGAATGTCCCTTTCTCTATCAATTTAACCACAATGTGAAGAATCCTAGTTCAAGATCACATTAAATAAACTTCATAAGTTTTTATATTTCATAGATAACACATGTGAGTTGGATTGGATTGATAAAAAGCTATTTAACAACATAATCAATACATTCATTCTCCCCAAGAACATAATCAATGATTTAAAAGAGATGGATGTCATCACATTTGTGATTTTCATTTTATAAAAAGGAAGCTAAATATTAATACTTCTGTGATTTTGGGGAATGGGGAAGGGCAGAAATTAGCTGTGTCAGTAGCAAATTATTTCGTTTTTTGGGTTTCTGAGAAATGAACAGTTTTTACTACAAAACTTTAGAATAAAATTATTATGCTTAAACTGGACAATAAAACATTTTCAAAATTTTCAATAAAAGGAACATACACCAATTATTATTTAAATATGCTTTATAAAGTAAAAAATTAGATGACAGATACATTGAGAATAGCCTTCCTCATATAAAAACTTCATGATATAAAATATTAAAATCATTATAGTTACAAAGAATAAGCTCTGAGACCACTTTTAAATGTAATGAAACTGGTTTGTGCAACTATTAAAATAAGCTGCTGTTTCAACAGTTGGGACTACAGAAAAAGAGATTATCATTATTGAATGGAAACCTCCTTAACTTATAAAAAGGGAAAATAAAAAGCACACTAACATAATTCTCAAAGACTCTGATACCCCATTTCTCTTGTTTAATACACTCCTTCATCTACTTCAGGGTATCACACGGGCTTCACTTTGAAGAAGCATAATGCTACATCGCCTTGACAAGAATCCCTTCATAATACAAGGGTAAGAAGTCCAAGTTTCCTTCCATAGTTTAATGCATAGACAACAAAAAGCATTTTGTCTTAATGTTATTCTGCAATTAGCAAAAAGCAAGACACCAAGCACTTTCCTCTCATTTTAGGATCACAGTTGTTCTTATCCACAGGGCTATAAACTAGCTAGGTTTACGCTAGCTGGTTTACACATGTTCCAACTGTTAACATCCCAAAGTCAGAGATCTAGACATCTGGGAATTAAGTGCAGAGAGTTAAGATAATTTTAAAAATTTAGATTTTTGTTTTAAGATACTTCTCATACTCGGATAGAGATTTTCAAATTTTTAACATGGTGTTATCTTGAAAAGATGAATGCTTGTCTGAGAACAAGAGACACTCAAAAATATTTATCATTAGCTAACAAAAATAAACAAAGCTGTTATTCAAAAGGAGATGTAAGTAAAGTAGCTAATAAAATTATCTTTTCTTCAGCCTAACTCATCTTTTACTGAACAATCACTTATTGCTGGTCTATCTGCACAGTGTGGATTTTCATGCCTGTGCAGGGACTAATGAGATAAAAGGCCAATGTTTCTGGCTGGAGAACATCTAGCTTAATTTTGTACAACTGAGCTTTTACTATATAAGCAAAACAATAAAACTTCAACAAAATTAATCCTATTATAATCTAATCATCTCACATCCCAGCAAGCCGATTTTACCAGGCTAGGGCTTATCAAACAAATAAGTCAATCTTAATCAATTTTGGAACATG
Source organism: Ursus maritimus (assembly GCF_017311325.1). NCBI lineage: Eukaryota > Metazoa > Chordata > Mammalia > Carnivora > Ursidae > Ursus > Ursus maritimus. Next base: position 1,642,496 of record NW_024425341.1, read on the forward strand.
GGTCCTTTATTTAGGGACTTCTTTTCCTTGGTTATTATCAAATAATTAGACAAATGATAAAAAGATATGATTGAGTTTTTGAAGCTCTTTTAAGATATGTACAGTTGTATTATTTATTCTTTTTCTATGTGGTAAACTATGACATTTGTCGGATTCTTTTTTTTTATTACAAACTTTGTAAATACACACTGCAGAACATAAATGTTATTCTTTCATATTCTTAAGTTATTTACTTTGTACTTTCTTACCCTGGTTAGAAGGAAAAGAGAAAATAAGCTTTTTGTTGATAAGAGTTCAACACTGCGGGGATGGGTCACCCTAACCTAATGCAGTAACACTGTACTTACTCCGTTGCTGAGGCCAGGGCTAGCTCCACTGTCCGAGCGAACTGTGGCTTCATGAAGCTACTGTATTCAAGGAGCTTGTAAAAATATAGCACAGTATAGCTCACATCTAGATAAAGTGCCCAGTGGCTTTCAACTTCCAGACAGACCATGCATCATCACAAACCTCCTGAGAAATTATTAATCATTACTGGAGAAATAGCAATTTATAAATCCTGTCCAAAGCTGGGCAAGAGAAACAGGGTTGTCACTGCTACAGCTAAGTTTTATTTCTGCTTTTTGAAAAAGCATCAGATGCTTAGAAATATAATTTCTTCTATGTAATGAAAGTAACATACTAAACTATAAGGGTAAAGGAGAGTGAAAGTTATGAATGTAAACACCAAAAAAATAGCATGCAACAGATGCCATAGAAAAATAAAAAGTAAACGTGCTTCTAAAAGCCTGTCACCTTTTCCTCCTGTTTAGAGAAATATATTTGAGTTGATAGGTAGGTAGGAGACCAGAGAAATAGAGAACTGAAATTAAAACCTCTCATCTCATAGGATATAATCCATTTAATGAATAGCTCATAGACTCTTTAATTTTATCTATCTTATTCCACAGGTAGTATAATTCCCAAATAATTTTAATGTTACCAAAGTTAGTGTTCATGTCCTGTTTTAAAACAGCTAAATCCTTATGCTATTTGAGAAATAAGGGGTTGGGGGTAGAACCATCTTAACTAGTTTTTAATCTTTTATCGTTAAAACTATGTTGATGAGGTCTGCTTAGCCTCCTGAAACCCCACAATGCATTCTGCTCATGCAGTTCTATTATTACAGATTCTTCCTGATTTACAGTCTTATCAGGTAGAAGCATTCACACTGCACTCAGACTTCTGTACTTGATGTAAAAAATTAGCACAATGCATGGAGTCATTTCTGTGTATACTCTTAATACCTTTCTTCAAGTACAGTTTCTGAGGACAAATGAAAACACTATTTTTAGGTCAATTTTCTTATTAAAAAAAAAAGTAAGGATTTAAAGTCAAATACCTGAATATAGTTTCTGAAAATTCTTAATTACATGTAGCTTGATTTAGTGTTATTTGTTTGTATTTAATATACAGGTCTAAAAGAAACCTGAACTTTCAAATAGCAAGTACACGAAATAAAATCTTATTAGAGGACCAATCTAAAACCAAAACCAGCCAACCCAATTTCAATAATTTGCTTTAAATAATTTGCTTTAAAAAAAAATTGGATATGATGCAAGAAAAAGGCTGGAGGGGAACTTAAATATAATTTGGGACCAAATTCTTAAGTCACTATGGAAAGTCAGAGGCATTTCATTTTCAAATGAATAATATTTCACATTTACACAGCACCTTATACAAAGTGCTTTACAATCATTATTACTTGACAGCCATTCCTCAATGTAAATAAACATGGTTTACAATCTGCCAACAAATCTAAGAACTCTGCGGCAACCAAATACTCAAGAGAATCTATTCGATAGCAAAGTCTTGGACTAGTACATAGAATTAAGAAAAAAATGTTAAGAGACTTGTCATAACATCACATACAAGAAGTCACTTATTGATCTTAATGACTGATATTAGGATGTTAGGTTTAGGAATTACTGAGAAATTGAAGGGTTTATATTAAAGAGTAAGTAAAATGAGATGCAAGTCAACAAGGAAACTGTTCAAAAGGTAAGGCTACCTATTACTTGTAAGTACATGAAAGATGACTCTTTTAGATGTGGAGGGCAAATGAAACTATAAATGTCAGCCACATTGCTAGAATTTGATGTTCAGTTACTAGGCTATTCCAAAACGAGAAAAAAAATTAATGCACTGCCTGATTTTTTTTCTTCTGTAATTTCTCCCCAAATAACCTAACCAATGCATTTATCTTCTGTCAGCAAACAAGATAGCAAGAAATAATGAAATTTTATGTATGTTTTAAAAATATTTTCCAAATCTTTGGACAAATTTAGTTTCCTATAAAACAATGTGGAAAACTCATTTTTTCCCTCTAAATAAATCTATCAGGTGCCTTAGGTAACATGTGATTAGCACCTCTGCCAATGTATTTATGTCTTTGCAAAAAGTGCACTTGCCAACCATTTTATATAGTAAATATGCAAGTTATTTGAAGTGCATTTGGAAAACAATTGAAAACACAGATTAATACATCATAAAAAGATTAATTCCCTTTAAACAAAGACATTCTTATAAAGCATGGTAACACAGAGGCACAATAAAGAATATAAATTGTATATCAATTATTGGCAGAAAATCTAATTCATTACAAAGCCTACACCATTGGGGAAAGGACATTTTCATACAAAGAAAAGTACTACACTATTATACAACACTTTTAATAGGGCATTTAAAAATTTTTGGCACATTAAAAGGAACCGAAAGGACTACAAAATAAAGAACCAAGAAACTAAAATATAGATACAGGAGAGAAAGTCCTCTAATGAGAAACAACTAAATATCAACATAAAAGAGACAAAAAATAAGCTGGCTGAATTTCCTGAAATGTCGTCATATGTAACAGAAGTATGCTTTGAATGTAGGCTGTTTTTTTATTCTGATGGCAAGACTTGTCTACCTTGCTGTGGCTGGTTGAACGTGGCCCGGATAAGATCTTCTTGTGCTGGTTGCTTGTCTTTGCCTAGCCAGAAATGATTGCCCTGAACCTGTACTAGCAAGTCTATCTTCAGCCGCCTTTTTATGCAGGGTCATTCCCTATACAACATAGGAAAAAACAGTCATCAATGAGAAAAAGTAGACCATACTCTCACAAAAGAAAATTTCATCATGCAGAATTTGTCACGTCGCATCATAAGGCACAATTAGGGATGTTAATTCTGCTCATTATAGATTAAAATCTTATAGAGACATTTTAGTTCCAACAATTAGGTACAAATCTTCTCTTGGAAAAATTAAGGCTTAATTTTCTGAATTTACAATAACCAAAACACCAGATAACAGAGACAGAATTTTGGAAAACATTACCCATATTCAATCATACTTCCTTTTCAAATCAAACGTATAAACTGATCTCCAAGAACAAAGAATGCAATTGATTGGTACCAGTTGATTCACATGGGGCTGTGGAAATCACACGGCTTATTTTGAGTGGAAAACACAAATGCACATGCTGTTTCTTAAGGAGGAAGGCCACACTAGGTATAATACATACCACCGGGGTGTTTTTCTTCACTTCAGGCAGGCTTGTATTCTCAAGCAAATTAAGAAAAATTCCTGACAGTCCACAACAGAGGGCCCAACCGAGAGCAGGGAGTCTTTCTTGAAGACTGGAGTAGGATGGCCTACTAGCTTAGAAGGGAGAGGATATACAATTGCTGGGCCCACCTTAACAGGAGGGAGGAAACCTCTGAGAGTGTGCCTTTTAAACTGTTTTAAACTGTCTGTGAGGAGATCAGGGAAAAAGTGGTCTGGGTACTTATTTAATAAGCCAGTAAAGAACCCTGACCAGGGAAACATTAAGAATGGAGAGCGACTATTCTCACCAGTGATTGGCTACGAGTAAACTGATGGGAGGAAGTGGACACCGAAACAAGGAAGAAAGGAAGAAAGAAGCAACTGAGAGCCAAAAGGACAGCAGGTACCTAACCCAAGCTATGTGAAAATTCCTAGGGCTTTCCTAGAGTGAACTGGATAGACTGGCACAGAAGACGAAACACCAATCTTCCCATCACTTGTTAGCTTCTAAGGAAAACACTAGTCATGGCTTTGTGTCTTTAACAGAATTTAAGTCTCTCATATATACCCAAATAAACAACATTTCTCCATTTTCCCAATGAGAAAATCCAGAACATGTTTTTTACTCAATTTGTAATCAAAGCATTTAAGAATCTGAAGAAAACTGACAAATATCTATTGGTAATCCTTAAATTTATTAATGTGGCTACATATATTACCAATTCTATTTTATTTAAAATATACTATCTTTTTTTCACTTTCACATTCCACACAACTTATTCCAATCCTTCACACACCTTTAGGACCCCAGTAGCCATGACTGGGTCGTGCTCTGAGATACTTAATGCCTTTTCCCAGTGCTTGTCACCTCCCTTCCATTCAGTAGTCCGAGACGCAGAACTTTCTGAATGTGTGTATGAAGCTGTTCCTGGCTATCTTACTGGAACATAACTTGTGTGCGTCTACTAGGAGTTATTCCTTTACTCCCTGAGAGCTGAAAAGTAGGGCTATTCTGTAATACCATGTCACAGAATAGGTAAGTTCAGTTCTACAACCACAATATGCGAAGTCCTACAAATCAATCAAATCTATGAAATGACCAATAAGGTTTAAGGGGCAGAGTTCCAAGGTCACTGACATTAACCTTTAAAGAGGACAAAGAGGAAACAGAATAGGTAGAGTCAGAACCAGTTCTCAGAGAACTTCCTTAAATAGTTTTTCCTTTTTTAATTTTTAATTTTCAAGAAATCTATATTTGTTAACCAAAATAGTATTCTAAGCCCAGTTTGATTTCCTTTGTTTTTTAGAATTGTGATAAAATTTGAAATATGTTGTTTTAACCACGACAAAAATAAATGTGAACATGTCATGAAATTATATGAATTTCTGACAAAGGTCAAATCCCATTATTAGGAGACCTGGGACATTACCCTTTAAGACACAGTATCAGTCACAACTGTAAAACAGAAACAACCACAAGATAACTGTAGGGGTGTGGGGGAGGGGAGGATGATGAAAAAAAAATCTGGTTCAATTTCTTGTCTTCGGCAACTAACATTTTGACAGGGCAGAAGTGGTCTTACTGGGAAGAAAAACAATGAAGAAAAAAGGGAAGTCTAGGACAAAAATACTGAAAAAAGTACAGCACACTCTTCAAATCCAGAAAATCTTACTGAAGCCCAGAATGTTGACAAGCATTTATTTTCCCCTGCAATATTTTAAACATTTTTTTGAGTTGGAAAATTCAGTTTCAAAACCTCCAGTTGTTCAGGGTTTAACACCCTGAACATTTTCCAAACCCTGTGAGAGAAACCACCTCACTCTAAGTACCACTCCTGCGAAGACAACAGGATAGCCCCTCAAAACAAACGCTACTGCATCTGTGCTTTGATATTATTAAAGTCCCCTTCTCCTAGAATAAAATGGTTCTCAGAGCCAGAAATCAAACTGTCATTTATCTTTCTATCCTCTAGGAATAATGATGGTTTCAATACGTCCTAACCCTGTTTATGGTGGTTCTCATTTCTCCTTTTCAATCCTAAGATCAGCGTTAGGTTTGGTTAGTGTGTGTTAGGATAGCAATTACTTTCAGATTCATTTGGTAGAACTACTTCTATAATACAAGTAGTGTAATAAACATTACTTATTCACTGAACTTTGCAATGTGTTTTGAAGTGTTATTTTCTTACCATATTGTACCAGGCACTAACAATATATTTCTCCTCCATTTCTCTTTGACTCTTTGTTTTCTCATATTCTTTCTAAAAAACAAGCACATGTAAACATGTAAAGATGAAAAACAATTCAATATCAATAAAATGCAATTAGTTATCTAAATTCATGGACACAGTTGTATGTAGCAAGGCTCCTAGAAAATAAAGAATCAAAACCCAAATGTCTTATCGTATAGTATAGTATAGTATAGCAAACTACCTCTAAAGAATGGAACAGTCGGTCTCGTTCCTGGAGCTGATTTTTAAGAGCTTGTATTTCTGGTGCTGCTCCTTGATTCTGCTTAGGGTCTAAAGTACGGATAACCTGCAAAGAGGAACAAAGAAAAAAAATTTTTAAAGATTTTGTTTATTTATTTGAGAGACAGTGAGAGAACAGGAGAGGAGGGAGGGTTAGAGGGAGAAGCAAGACTCTCCACTGAGTGGGGAGCCCGACTTGGGGCTCGATCCCAGGACTCTGGGACATTACCTGAGCTGAAGGCAGACACTAAACTGATTGAGTCACCCAAGCTCCCACAAAGAAAAAATTTTAAAGTTTCAGACTTAAAGAACATAACATCTAAGGAAGCAGTTCTTTAAAAGAAAAAACCAAGGATAAACCTTGTAAGAATCATAAAGCTGTCTTAAAGGGTACTCTAAAATTTGAATGTATGAAATAATATTCAATTGTTACAACTTTTGATTATATAAAACATTTAGCTATGTAAAAGAATTAATTATAAGAATCCTGGCTTAAAATTAATAAATAATACTGTAGCAGCCATTACTGACAGGTGTCTTCCCTTTCCTCTGATGGTTAAAAAGTCTATCACTGTGACCCCATTGCCTCTTCTGCCAGTGGCCTGATTTAGGCATGGGCATATGATGCAATTCTAGCTGGCCAACTAGCGGTCTTCTGGGAACGGTCTTTTTGCTTTTTGGCTCAATACTGTTACTATCAAAACCTATCAAACCTATAGAAAACTGAAAGAGAGAAACAATAAAAATCCATTTCCTTTAATTCCAATTCACCAATTGCTGTACTGCCACATTTTCTCTTCCCTCCACAACCCACGCTTGTTTGGGAGCCTACTGTAAAGTAATCTGCAGACCTGGGAACACATAACCCCTAAGTACTTCAACATGCATCTTCTTAGACTAAGGACATTCTCTTACACAATCACAATACCAACATCATCTGTAAGAAAATGAACAATTCTGTAAGTCATCACTATTCAGTCCAAATCCACATTTCCACAGGTGTTTCCAAAACGTCTTTGATAAACCACTGCTCCTTCCACCCTCAATTCAGGACCCAAATATTAATGCATTACATTTGGTACTTTGGGCCCTTTTACATTAGAAGAGCCTCTTGTGCTCCCCCATACTCCAATTACTATTTTTGTTTTTCATACATTGACTTTTATCCCCAATTCTGGATTTATTTGATGATTTCCTGAAAGTGTTATTTAACTTGTTCTGGTAATCTCACTTTCCCTGGGAACTGAAAGTTGCGTCTAAAAGACTGCTTAGATTCAGGTTAAATATTATTGACAATGATATGCTATCAAGAGGCACAAGATGTTGTTGGTTGTCTACCATCAGTGTAGCTAATTTTGATTACTATCCCAAGGAGGTGACTGCCACTTACTTTCCACAGAAAGGACCATTTTCCTCTTCGTAATTAGTAACTACTCAGTGGGGTGACCTATTTTGATCACTGTTTCTTCCTTGGTGTTTTTCTTTGTCAAAAGATTTCTTTTGTTCTTCTCCTGATAGTTCTCGGTGTGAGAAGTCACTGTACATGTGCTTAACTGGATGACCAGTGACGCATGATCAGAAAGTGGAGAAGCCCAGAAACTCATACTTACACTTTTGGCTTTCTCTAAGTATTTTTTATATCGTTCCTCCATTTGCTTCATTTCCTCTTCTTTTTTCCGTAAAGCTTCTTGTAATTCTTCAATTTTTAAGGCTACAAATGACAGAATGAAGAAAGAAAAAACCTTTTTTTTTAGATTGTAACAACTTGAAAAGCATTTCAAATGACAAAATAAGTAGAAACTTTGAGAGATTGTTTGGTCTGTTCCTATTTATAATTTTATTTTAAAAATTCCTAATTTTTTGTTCTTATAAAAAGCTTTTTTTATGAATAAAAACTTCAGTTTGGAAATGCATAAATTAAAAAGTAACCATCAATGGATGAGTGCACGAACAAAATGTGGTCAATATGTATAATCAAATACTATTCAGCCTCAATTCTGATACATGCGATAACATGGAGACAATATAAGTGAAAATGAAAGACATTCTGTTAGAAGTAGGCCAGACATGAAAGGACAAATGTATGAATCCACTCAGATGAGTTACTTAGAACAGTTCTCAGAGAAGGAAAGTAGAACAGTGGCTCCCAGGGGCTGGGAGCACAGGGGAGAATGGGGGGTTACTGTTTAATGGGCATAGAGTTTCAGTTTAAGATGATGAAAAGTTCTGGAAATGGATAGTGCTGGTACAACAATGTGAATGTACTAAATGTCACTGAACTATATACTTAAAAAATGGTTAAAATGGTCATTAAAAAAATACTTTATTTATTTGACAGAGAAAGAAAGAGAGAGAGCATGAACAGGGAGAGCGGAGACCCGAGGGAGAGGAAAAGGGACAAGCCGACTCCCCACTGAGCATGGAGCCTGTCACAGGACCGATCCCAGGACCCAAGATCATGACCAGAGCTGAAATCAGATGCTTAACCAACTGAGCCACCCAGGTGCCCCTAAAATGGTCATTTTTATGTGATATATATTTCACCACAGTTGGAAAAGGTGGTGGGGGGGAAGGTCTATGTGCTGCTCCACATAAAAGCATTAATAAAGGGCGCCTGGGTGGCTCAGTTGGTTAAGTGACTGCCTTCGGCTCAGGTCATGATCCTGGATTACTGGGATGGAGCCCCACATGGGGCTCCCTATTCAGCAGGGAGTCTGCTTCTCCTTCTGACCCTCCCCCTTCTCGTGCTCTCTGTCTCTCTCTCTTTCTCTCTCTCTCAAATAAATAAATAAAATTTAATTTAAAAAAAGCATTAATAAAGTCAGGCTACCTACATGTATAAATATCTAAAGCAGTAAAAGTTTGGCTGATTTACATGCAACCAGACTATGAAAATAGCTAATTGCATAAAATATTCATTACCATCCACAGTTAAGGAAAAACTCAAAACTATAATTAGAAATACTGTAAAGATGATTATATACTCATTCTGTAAGACAAATTATTTAATTGGTAGAATATGTAATAGGACCTATTTCTGAAAGAAACAATTTTATATAAACTCATCACTAGGTGTCTGGTCTGGGTGGCTCAGTCAGTTGAGCATCCAACTCTTGGTTTCGGCTCAGGTCATGATTTCAGGGTTGCGAGATCAAGCCCAGTGTGGCAGCAGCTTGGGATTCTCTCTTCCCCTGCCCCTCCCCCCTGCACGTGTACTCTCTAATAAATAAAATCTTAACAAAAACACAAAAACTGTGGCAATTAGTAATATGTTAACTATACTCCAATTAAAAACAACTATACTAATTAGGAAAAACTCACAGCTGTTATTAAACCGTGGTTCAAGATCTTCAATAATGGCTCTCTTCTTCTGCAATTCATTATTGGCTTCATGAAGCTTCTCCCTGCAACAAAATACGTAACACATTGTCACCTACTACTGTTTCTGGTTTTTTTTCCACTTGAAATGAAAGATCTAAGTTCTTAATGCTTGGGATACACTTGCATAGCACACAAGTGCTACCAAACAAAAAAAAGATAAAAAGCCTAATCCACATGAATTTAGTATATATTTTTAAAATTGGTAAAAACACACACACACACACACACACACACACACACACACACACACAAAACAGAGAAAAAAATCTCAGACTCTGAAGTAATAATAATTTCTTTTACATAAATATGCACAACAGGGTACAGAGAACTTAATGGTCTTCATCTTCTTTTCTAGGAATAGGATATTATATGAGTTAATTTAAAACTTTCAGAGGTTTTATAAGGCAGAAATCTTATTGCAAAAATGGTGCTAAAAATAAAAAGAGAAAGAACATTATCCACCAATAAGAAAGAATTAATGATACATGCACCTACATGGATAGATATCACAGAACAACACTGAACATAGGAAGTAAAATACAAAAGGGTAATACTGTAGGATTCCTTTTATAGGAAGTTCGGAATGTGTCAAAACTAATGAAAGGTGATAAGAGAGCAGCATAATGACTAGTTTGAGGATCGAATGAATCAATTAGAAGGGAGAATGAAGAATCCTGATGAGTTGCTGGAAGTATTCTATATGTTGATCTGGGATATTTATGTATGTAGAAAAACATTCATCAAATTTAGGAACTTAGAATTTGTCTACTCTATGTAAGTTATATTCCAATACAAAAGTAAAAAATTAACAGAAAGTAAGTTTCTTCCTGTTAGTTATAATATGTGTAATTCTCTACTTAGTTTGGCACTTTGTAATATGAGAGGGGAAAAAGGCTGCATAAATTGGAAAATATAGAAAAAAACTGAGAAGAAAACAGAGTACTTTGTTAAGTCTATTTCTGGTCTTTTCTATGGGTAATACTCTAACAAATCTATTTCTTTTTCAACAAATTGAGTGTGTGACATATCTACATACAAGATGAGTATATACAGTAGTTAGAAGAATAAGAAAATTTAAGCCCAGTAAACAGGTCATGAAGCAGAAATTATCCCAGAACCTTAGGGAACCCAAACCCAGAATTTTAATCTTTCTCATGACTTTTGTGATGAGTCTTTGTGTGTATTCCTAACCAATATATTGGTGAATTTTGCCAAATTTTTACTTTATACATTATACCATATGTATTGTTCTGTGACTGCCATCTTTTACTTAACACCATACTCTTGAGATTCATGTATATGGATGTGTTAGCCCTAAGTTACACATTTTACTGCAGTATAGTGTTCCGTTGTTTGAATATAACTCACTCTAGCTATTGTTTTACAAATTGGTGGTATTTGTATTGGTTCTACTTTTCTGTGATTGCAAACAGTATTCTTTCTTACTTTCTTCTACATGTCTCCTGACACCCGGGTAACAGCATTTCTAGGAATCAAGGGTTTATGTAGGGAGTGGAACTGATGGGTCACAGAATATGTGCATGTTCAGTTTGCTAAGTAAACTGATACATACTCAGTGGAGTAGACACTGCTGAACATCTTTGGCAATACTTAGTATGTCTGACTTTTAGTTTTACCAACTTGGTGTATATAAAGTAGTCTTCATTGTAGTTTTTAATTTGCATGAGAATGACCACCTTTTGATATATCTATGGACTCTCTTGTGGACTGAATTTTATCTCCCAAAAAAGATATGGTGAAGTCCTAACCCCCAATACCTAGGAATGTGACATCACTTGAAAATAGTGTCTTTGCAGATATAATTAGTTAAGATGAGGTCGTGCTGGATCAGGTTGGGCCTTAAGTTCAATGACTGGTGTGCCTATAAGAAGGCCATGTGAAGACAAAAGGTACAGAGAGGAGAATGCCTGTGAAGATGAGGTGATAGAGATTGGAGTGATGTGTCTATAAGCCGGGGAACACCAAGGATTGCTAGCAGTCAGCCTGAAGAGGGGCATGGAACAGATTCTCCCTTAGAACCTCCAGAAGGAACCCATCCTTTTGACTTCTTTCATTTTAGACTTGTAGTTGCAAGAACCGATAGAGGATAAATTTCTCTTTTTTTAGCCACCCAGTTTGTGGTAATTCGTGGTATTTGTTACGGCAGCCACAGGAGACTAACAGGCCTCATCCTCACTAATAAATTCTTGTTGATTTACCATGTAATGGAACACAGAACAGTGGTCAGTTTTATGAAACAACAGGTATTCAAATTTTTTTGCAATACAGAAGTGGGAAAGAAAAAAGGACAGAATTCAGTACTGAATTCTGACTCTAGGTAACCTCACAGTGGCTAGAAGGTAACATTTTCTCTTCTATTAGTGCATTAAGAATTTGCCCATTGTTAGACTTGCCAGCAAGTATCAGTTCCTAGGATTATCTCACTTTTCCTATATTAAAAAAAAAATTGGATAGCATGAGACAAACTGCCAGATTATAGAACTTTTTTTCCAATCACAGTAGAGCAAGTCAAAGTTATCTCTATGATACTGAGGATGTCTGGTTTACCACAGTGGAACAGTGGAACACTCCCAACAGGCTAGTAATTCATGGCCACCCTACACTCAGTGTTTGTTAGGAGAGTGTTGCTAGAAAGTGATAGGAAGGATTAAAATTGTTAATGGGTGTGAGAAAAATAAAAAAACATCCCTAACAATGTCAACCTCAGCTAAAGATAAAGATGGATGAAGATTTTTTCTTCATGAGAAAACATACGTAATATTTAAATTTTACTTCATTTTTAGATTAAAAAGTCACTTTCAGATATATTTGCAATTCAAGGAGATGTTTGAAAATCTGCTACTGATAAGCTCTGTAGTACTTCAAAACTTTACTTAAAAAGGACGATTCAGCTGGCTATACTCTAGAGCTGGCAAACTACAGTCTGTGGGCCAAATTCAGCCTGTTGCCTGTTCTTGTATAAGGTTTTACTGGAACAGTCGCAACATTAATTTATCATCTATGGCTGCTTTCAAACTATAGAGCTAAGTGATTGTGGCATAGACCATGGCTTGCAAAGTCTAAGGTAACTGCTGTCTGGCCCCTTACCGAAAAAAGGCCTGGCCACTCCTGATTTAGAGTGTCTCAAACTCCTAGCTATAGTTAGAAATACTACCACAAAGATATAAAACTCTGGAATCTTGTATGAGAAAACAGCTCTAAAGCAGTACTTATTTTGTCTTAAGGACACTGGGAGGAGATGACCCTTTAGACACTATTAATATGTCTTCTAATTTCCCGTATCTTCAGGGGCCACCTGTGCCATTGTCTAGATACTCTGTAACCACCTAACAAAATACTTCTATTTCACTGGAGGATAGGAGAATGAGACTCAACAGCTTTTATACTTACAGATGTTCTTCAAGCTTCTTTTTTAGAAGAACTGACTGAAAATGGAAAATAAAAGAAATTTATTTAACATTTTAACTAACAAATTATTTTTAAAAAATAAAGAGTACAGTAGTAACAGACTCTGAATGAGTTCTCAGTAAGTTCTCTGGTCAAAGAGCTCAAAACACACAATGTACCTAAGTCTATTTCTTTTTGATTAGAGAGAGCACAGCCCATGAGTGATAGCAATTAGTATAAGATACCTAGAAACTGCATATTTGAAGTCTCTATTTATAGTCAGGAAGAACTGAATAGGGGCGCCTGGGTGGCTCAGTCGGTGAAGTGTCTGCCTTAGGCTCAGGTCATGACTGGGATCAAGCCCCACATCAGGCTCCTTGCTCAGCAGAGAGTCTGCTTCTCCCTCTCCCTCTGCCTGCTGCTCCCCCTGCTTGTGCTCTCTCTCTCACACTCTCTGTCTGTCAAATAAATAAATAAATAAATAAATAAATAAATAAAATCTAAAAAAAAAAGAAAGAAAAAGAAAAGATGAAGAAATGAATAAAAAGGAACCAATAGGCAGGTAGAATTCTAGTAATAATAGATTTTTCCCTAACATATTTTTTATCTACTGTATTATTTTCCTTGCATCACGATAGACAGGTATCAATTTCCATAATTACTGACTTAGAGATTTCTGAATATGCACACAAATAATTTATGTGATTGTATGGGAACGTGAAGGATGCTGTATGCACAGAATTTAATTTACTGAAGAATGCAGCTTTGGCTGAGTATTTTTAAAAAAGTCTCTGGGGGCTGGGTGTGTGTGTGTCTGGGTGGCTCAGTCACTTAAGCATCCGACTCTTGATTTTGGCTCAGGTCATGATCTCAGGGTCCTGGGATGGAGCCCTGTGTTGGACTCCATGCTCAGCGGGGAGTCTGCTTGAGGATTCTCTCTCTAAAATAAATATAAAGTCTTAAAATATATAAAAATAAAAAGTCTCCTAGGAGTGCCTGGATGGCTCAGTCAGTTAAGCACCTGACTCTTGATTTCAGCTCAGGTCATGATCTCAGGATCGTGAGATCGAGCCCTGTGGCAGCTAGCACTGGGCATGGAGCCTGCTTAAGATTCTTCCTGTCCCCCCAGGTCATGTGTGTGCTCTTTCTGTCTGTCTCTCTCTCTCAAAACACACACACACACACACACACACACACTCTCTCTCTCTCCTAAAAAGCAGATTTTAGAATTGGCCTAAAAATAAAAAATAATGGCATTCTATAAAGGACGACTAGGTTTTGTAATTAAACTGAACACTTGCAGGGTCCAGATTATTAACAAATTCCATGAAACATTCCATTCTGAGATAAACTTAGCCAAACCCAATTAATACAGGCTTATAAAACAAACTGTCCAATCAGTCAATAGCAGCAGTGGGGCCCTTCACACGGAGTTCTTTGATTTTCGGTCACCTTATTTAAAAATGATTACTATAATTGTTTATTCAAGTCCATTGTAACACAGCTCTGGAATTCATCAAATTTACTTCTTTGCTCAGTATGTAAACTGTATCAAGATCAATGGACCACAAGGCCCCCTATCAGTGCTTCCCCCAAATATAAAAGAAAGGCAATAACCCTGTTAACTTTCAGTTATTGCTTTGTTCATTCTTTAGTACAGATGGTAAAATGAAAATACTTTCTAAATATCGTAATTGTCATTTTGCATTTATGTTTTGACTGGGCTCTAGCAAAATTAGTTTTAACTGAGATAATACACAATAATCATCTCATAAATGGTTAATACACCAGGCACTGCAGTCTCATGTTAATCTCACAACTGTGAGCAATTATTAGCCCCATCTTATAAGTGAGGAAGGTGAGACTGGGGAGACAGACATTCAGTAACTTTCAAGTGGCAGACCCCAAAACAAACGCCAGGTCTGAAAAAAACAAAACAAAACACATCTAAAAAACAAACCCGGGTCTGCCAGACTCCGAAGTTGATGCATGGTCTTTACTTCCATGCTCCCTAGGCTCCACCACCTGTCCACTGAAGACTGTTACTACTCAAATAGGTGGCAGGAGAAGGCCAGACTGCAACCGGAAGCTTCAAAATAATTTCTAAAAATGTACTAATCATAACAAGGAGGTAGAGCAGGAGTGGGCTGGGGGAAACAAATAAGAGCAGAGGTCTTTTTGGTTTGACTTGTTAAGTTTTCAATATCCTTTAACTATCTTAAGTGTAAAAGGCATAAACCTGTAAGGCAAATAACATATTCATTTGCATAAAATTCCCATAATTAGAAATTTCAATACCATCAACTATGATGGAAGAGAATGTACATAAAAAAAAATTTGCTCAATATATAGAAATGAATAGGAAGCCATACTTACAATAGCCTTTTGAGCAGAAACCATGCCAAGAGACAGAGAGGACATATTAGTATGAAGCAAACACAGCAGCCAATAGAAGGAACGATTTAGTAATTCATGAACAGAAGTAAAAATTATGCATTTTTTTTCAAAAATGTACATTTTTCTTTCTTCTATGGTCTCCTCATCCTGTCTTGTTCTCTTGAGTTTTACACACTGTGGCTAGCTCAAATTATCCATATGACTGGATATAACAATGCTTTTCTGCTTCCATGCTAAAAATAAATGACATAAAAATAATAATAAAAATGTGTAAACCATCCTACTCTGACTTAAGGTCACATGAAAGGACTGTGCTTTTGGTAACAGAAATGGGCAGAAATTATGCTGTTCTTCAGAGAGGACCAGCTCCATTTGGCAGGTTGTTCTACATACTACCTGATATTCCTGAGATGCAACACTATAGGTTAGTGAAAAAGAAGACGAAAACATCAAGCATTTGCTGGATTTGAGGCATATCACAGTAAGGAAAGTTCCTATCTGAACCTTCTATCCATATAAAAGAACTCTAAGGGAATATCTAAGAATTTAGAGCAACACCTCTCTTTAACATCTGGGCAGATAAATTGACTAACTTATGCAAATAGTACTTTAAGGGCTGGCATCTCACTTCTGAAGTATGTGCTCTTTAAGTAATGGTGCACAGCATATTTAATTAGATTTGATTACCACAGTGATACCTAAATCAGGCTACGCAAAACTATTTTTTCCAGAATAAACTCCTTCTGTATGTTCTAACACAAGTAAGAGACTCAAGTACATATGGTGGCTGTTGCTATAACGCTAAGGCAGGGCTGACACTGACGCTCCGCCATTCTTATTTCCTATGTATCACACGCCCCTTCCCTTTCTCCCATAACAAATCAACAAAAAGTCTCCTCCAAGTTTTAGAGACCAAGCGATTTCACTGAAGAAATCACTTAGGTTCATCTCTAAGATAGTCTTAGTTAGCCTTATTAATATTTTAATATACTAATGTTGGTTTTGCTTCACCTCTTTCTGGCTTAGCATTCTGGATTAAAAACATGTTTAAAAAGTAAACCATGACATTTCAAACTAGTTCTATCTCAATAAGGGAATAAGGTTGTTTAGATGTTGGTGACCATTTTAGGAACTAGGAATCAATTTGGGAAACTAAGACGGACTACCCATACATTAATTAAAGGATAAACCAAAAACCAGTGATCTTAGGAAGAGCATACTGCCAATATAAAACAGACATATTTTCTGAAACTCATAAAATTAGGTCAATGAGAGCTTTTTAGATCTAAATTCGCTGGTTTTAAGTAATATACTGATTTAATACCCCTTCATTGGTTCCTTTTGTTTTCATACTCTCTTACGTTAATAAGACTGGATAGAAATGATGTATCTATAGTTTTGACGATTCTCCAAAAACTATCCATGAAAGCAACTATGCAGAGGTTTATACTCAAAGGTCAGAGTTTATAGCAAATTACACTAGCAACAATAAAAAAAGAACCAACTGTCTGAAGCAAAGATTGGTCACTAAAATAAGGTCCCCCTTCCTTTACAATATTTTTGAACATTCTAGTTGCAGTTCCATTGCTTATTAAACGGAAAGGATTTGCAAAATTTATTTACACTTTCATCAGAGACTGACTACTAATGTGCTACATAAGCACTGTGATAACTTAGATAGTGAGCATGAGAAGTTGAAAGTCCATCTAGTTCTGGCTCAACACATTTACTGTATTCTAATGTGAGCATGCCAGTCAAGCAGGCAAGGCTATGACAGATATGCAGAGTATAAGGAAATATTACAAAAAAGGTCCGTGAACTTATATTTGAGTGGGGCATGGTTGGGGTAGCAAGAGGGATTCAGAAATTCAGAGATTGTTATTTCTAAGGATAGCGTGATTTTTAAAAATATCAATTACACATAGAAAATTTCTACTTGAACATGCTAAATTTCTACCAGCATTTTTGTTGTTGTTGGCCAGAGGGAAAAACCCTGAACTCTGAAAACTGAGATAAATACGTTCATAACACAAAGCCTCAGGGAGCCCAGCCGGCCCAGTCAGAAGAACAGGAGACTCTTGATCTCAGGGTCATGAGTTTGAGCCCCACGATGGGTGTAGAGGAACTTAAATAAATAAATACTTAAAAAAATCCTAGCTTCCCCACTTCCTAAAACAAACAAAAAACCCTACAATGCCTCGATTAATTCCTTAGTTAATAACTACAAATAAACTTCTAATTCCCAGCAGAGTGATTCCAATCAGTACAATGAAGTACTGTCTGGTCCTTTTCATAAGGAATGTTAGTAAAAGGAAAATATTGCTTCTTTTCTATAACCAATATAATTATAAATTATTCTGATAGAGACAATCAAATAAAAAACAAAACTTATAGCTTTTCTTAACATTGTGAAACTACCGGTTGGTACATATTAAAACTTACATCTTCTGCTTTTGAGCCTTGATCCTGTAAAGATTTTTGCAATTCTTCAACTTGTGACTGTACTTCCAGAAGTCTCTGATTCACCAGCCTAGAAATCAAATGCATATTAATTTTAGAAGTTTAGACTTACTTCTATGTTCTCCTTAGGTTGTCATATTGGTTAGAAAGACAGTATAATTAACAAAACAAACCCTCATGTTAACATAGTAGTACATCTCACTGTTCTGGTTATTTTTTGTTTCACTTGAAATTTCTATGCACAAGTATACTTATACATATCTAATTATCTCAAGTTCAAATCAATACATGTTTATCCAAACTATGTGTCAGGCACTATGTAGGTTCAGCAAGGTGCTAAAAGATCCCTATACTCAAGGAATTTAGTGGGGAGACAAAATGTTAAAATACAATATAAATACTTCCACACAGCACACAGAGGTACCAAAAAGGAATGACTGCCTGAAACAGCAAGAACTTTATCCTATTGTGTGGAGGAGTCAGGCTTGACTGAACTGAGACTAAAATAAGAAATAAAATACTTAAGTGATTAAGGGTGGAGAGCAGATTTAAGACAGAGAATATACCATGTCCAAAGCACACAGAAAATGAGAGGGTATAGTGAGTTTAAGAATGACATGTCTGAGCCTACCTTAAAAAAAAAATAATTTTTAAAAAGGGGGTGCCTAGCTGGCTCAGTCAGTAAAGCATGTGACTCTTTATTTCAGGGTTGTGAGTTCAAGCTCCACGTGGGGCGTGGAGCCTACTTAAAATTAAAAATAAATAAATAATAACAAAGTCTTTAAGAATGGTATGTCTAAAAACTAAATTATAAGGGAAAGAATGGCTAGAGATGAAACCAGAGAAGAGGAGAAGTTGGGTACAACCTTGCAAGAAGTGTGCAAGTATTTAGAACTTATCTTATAATCTGGCCTAAAATCTGACTGAAACGGAATAACCCACCCAGCCTTTAAAACAATGCTGATTCTGGAGCTCAATAATTCCCTAAGTTATTATGATGTAACATTCAGTACAGCAACTAGGTTCCCTAGGTCTTGGGCAATCACCCTAAAGGACTGCAAGAAGGGTGAAACTTAATCAGACAACATTCCAGACAGATCACATTGGTTTGAGAGAGGAAGATGTTATTAAAAAGGTCAAAGCGAAGGCATGAAGATCAGGAGGAGGTTACCACAATTATTACTGAATATGTCTAAAAGAGGAGGTAACAAGGATGAAATGATTTAAAGGGCAAAAGAATACAAGGAATAAGAATTAATATGTAGGATTTTGGTTTGAGCTACTCAAAAACATTTACTGAGAAGGAGAATACAGGAGAAACATGTTGAGAAGGGAAGAGAAACTTATTTTGTATTTATTGAAAATGCAGTGCCTAGAGATATGTCAAACAGATCTTTGCATGTGAAGCACAAAGTCTGAATTGAAGACATAGATAGGAGAGCCATTTAGAGTTAACTGAAGCCATGAACAAAAATAATACTAACTAGGAAGAATGTGAAGAAGAGTGGAAAAGAGGAACAAAGATGGTCCATGGCCAGTCACCAACCACAGGGTAGAAAGAGAAACTTCACCCTGAAGAGAATTAGGAGAAACATAAGAAATTTTAACCGAAATTAAAAAAAAAAGTTTAAGGAAGGGGAAAATGATCAACAATACTGAATACAATAGACATGAGGAAAGATAAAGTCTCGAAAGCTCCCACTGGATTAGCCATTTAAAAGATGCTGGTTATTTTAGTAGGAAACACAGTGAAATGGTAGAAGCGAGATTACCTTGAATTAAGGACAGAACAAGGTAATGAATTTTTAGAATCCAAACAGCCAGAAAATTCAATAAGCAATTTTTTAATTAAATAAAATGTAAGAGGGGCGCCTGGGTGGCACAGCGGTTAAGCGTCTGTCTTCGGCTCAGGGCGTGATCCCGGCGTTATGGGATCGAGCCCCACATCAGGCTCCTCCGCTAGGAGCCTGCTTCTTCCTCTCCCACTCCCCCTGCTTGTGTTCCCTCTCTCACTGGCTGTCTCTATCTCTGTCAAATAAATAAATAAAATCTTAAAAAATAAATAAATAAAATAAAATAAAATGTAAGAAATTCTTACCATAAATGCTCCAAGTTCTATAATTATTGAAAATCATAGTAAAAATTCAATCAAATCTATAATAATAACTGAAGTTTTTCAAATCAAGGAACAGAAAATTTGGGTGCTTTTTAAATAGTGAAGGAACTATCTGGAAATCCATATCAACATGGGGAGATACATAAATACATTACCAGACCCTGTAACTTTGTTCAATCTTTTCAGAAATATGAGAATACATTTCAAACTATTAGAGTATTTCAACTATCCATCTTGGCCATTTTTGAAATTATGTAGTAAAAAGTACTGTAAACCTTGGTAATTAACATAATAAGTAATAAATCCATATCAAGATGCTCCTTTTAAGTATTTGAAAACAACTCACATATCTAGTGAGGGGGAAAAGACAAAAAATCAAAGCAATATAATTGTTAAAGTGTGAAGTATACACACACACACATGCACACACACAGGTATGAAACTCTACAAATATAAATGAAAAAAAATGAGCTCATCTTTTTTCAAAAAATGCAAACTTCAAAAAATCAAAATAAAGAAGCATTATAATACCCACTTCATGGTGTTGTTTAGAAGAGTAAGATAATATACAGAGTGTCCAGCAGAGTACCTGTACGTAATAGGCACTCTATAAATGTGAATTGCCTCTACCTATTTTCTCCCCCTTCAGAAGTTTAGTTAGTTAACATTTTAAGTAAAGTCTACTTAAATATAATTGTCAGGAGGGTATAGAAAGAGGGTGAGCTTGAAATCATACTAAACTCTGAGTAGAAAAGGAACAAGGTCATGTATACTCTGACAAAGCTCCCTGAGTGAGGCTCAGCAGGTGTTACAGATTTAAAAAATGCCAACTTACTGGGAAAACTAATTGGAAAGGACTTTGGAGGTTTGCTACAAACCTTTCCTTCTGACAGACAATATACTGGTGGTGAACAAACTGCATTTAAGTTAAAAGATTCAGTGGAACTAGTAAGAGGTTAAGTTAGAGACAACTCAGGGTGAGAACAAACTTATTAAACTCAGTAAGAACAAACTCAGAGTAATTCACTTAAGGGAAAAAGCATTCCACGAGGGGAAGACAGAAAAAAATGTTTTGCCAACATGGCAAAAGATAAATGGACAAGAAAGAGGGTACGGATGGGGCGCTTGGCTAGTTCAGCTGGTGGAGCATGTGGCTCTTACGCTCGGATTTAGTTCAAGCCCCATGCTCGGTGTAGAGATTGTTTAAAAATAAAAATCTTAAAAAAAAAGAAAAAAAGGTATGGATTAGGTAGAGGCTTTGAATTCAGGTAGCCTGGGTCTGAGCCCAAATTCACTCACCTGTAAAACTTTAATAAAGATAAGACTGCATATTTAAAATGAAATAACATAATGTTTGGAACAAACAAAATCTTAATAAACATTAGCTGCTATTATTATTGTTCTAGGTTCGAGATGGTCATACTTTGAAGGGAAGTTATCACTCAGTACTGTAATTCAAGAAATTACATCTGCCAGGAAGATGGCAGAGTAGGAGGACCCTAAGCTTGCCATGTCCCACAGCTACAACTAGAGAACACTCACATGAGTGTAAAAAACCCAGGAAACGACTTGAAGACTGGCAGAACAGACTTCACAACTAAAGGTAGGGAAGAGGTCCCACTGAAAAAGGTAGGAAGGGCAAAGTCAAGGTCTGGGAGTGAAACAGACCATGACTGCCCACAGTGGTGAGGAAGCCAGTGGCATGGAGAAGGGTAGAAAACACATGTTCACATCAGGGAGTCCTGAACAGGGAGGACGGATCTCTGTAATATTTGACTTTGAAAGTGAATTTCATGAGTTCTTAAAACCAGCAGGACTTAAAGCCTGGAATTTAAAAAACTGGTGAGCTCGGCTCTGGTAGAGCTCTGACTGCAAAAGGAAGCAGTGCCCCAACCCTTAAAGAGAGAGCATGACCAACAGCAGTGTAGAAACAGCACAGAAACAGCAGCTTGAAAAACACCGAGGGCAGACATGGCCCGGAGAAACAGGGATCATGCAGAGACCCTTCCAGGAATAAAGGAACTGGTAGATGCCATTTCACTGCCCCCCAGCATAAACACACAGCCATCACTCCTACCTGACTTCTTTGCAGCAAGCACTACCCCATGGTTCTGCCCTTCCCAGTCACACTCCCCTTAGGCCAAGTGCTGCAGCCCCCCCCCACCCCCAGACTGGCGCAAACCCTGCCAACATCACATCTCCCAGTCTGTGTGTTTTGTGGGACCTCTGGTCTCATTTGTGGGGCAGATCTCACTTCACAAGCACACCTTTGCACACCTTGTTAAAACACTCCCCACCCCTGTTGGGGACCAAACACTACCCATAATAGGCAAAGAGAGCCTCTATAGACAACTGGAATGATGGAAAAAGAGGTCAAGACTCAGCAGAGCACACAAGTAGGACACACTCCCTGAAGTGCCAGGCCCTGGGGAACAGGTGACACTGCACTACAGGACCTCTTCTTCATTAGGCTGTTATCATTAAGAGCAAGAGAAGTAGCTGACTTTCCTAACAGAAACAGACACAGAACATAAGAGGAGGCACAGAAATATGTGCCAAATGCAAGAAAAGGACCAAACCACAGCAAGAGGCCAAAGTGAAATGGATGTATGTAACATGCCTGACAGGGAATATAAGGTAATGATCATAAAGATACTCACTGGACTTGAGAAAAGAATGGAGGACATCAGTGAGATCGTTCACACAGCATTAAAAAGGAACCAATCAGAGATGAAGTACATAATAAATGAAATTTAAAATGCACTTGATGGAATAAATAGCAGGCCAGATGAAGCAGAGGAATAAATTAATGACCTGAAAGAGCAATGGGAAGTAACCAAGATAAGCAAAGGAGAGGAAAGAAAATTAAGCAAATGTCCAAAGGTAATAACACCTGCATGATAGGGATCTCAGAAGAAGAGAGAGATAAGGGGGCAGAAAATTTATTTGAAGAAATAATAGCTGAAAACTTCCCCAATCTGGGGAAGGTAACAGATATTCAGAACCAGGAGGCACAGAGGACCCCCCTCCCCATTCAAACCAAAAATGTCCATACTGAGACACATAAGATGGCAGGAAGTAGGGATTAAATTTTTTTTTTTAAAGAATTAAGAGAAAAGAAAACAATTACATACAAGGGAAACCCCATAAAGCTATTGGCAGATTTCTCAGCAGAAACCTCGCACGACAGAAGGGGTGGCATGATATTCCTTTTTTTTTTTTTTAAAGATTTTATTTATTTATTTGACAGGATAGAGACAGCCAGCGAGAGAGGGAACACAAGCAGGGGGAGTGGGAGAGGAAGAAGCAGGCTCATAGCGGAGGAGCCTGATGTGGGGCTCGATCCCATAACGCCGGGATCACGCCCTAAGCCGAAGGCAGACGCTTAACCGCTGTGCCACCCAGGCGCCCCAGGCATGATATTCCAAGTGCTGAAAGGGAAAAATCTGTAGCCAAGAATATCTATCCCACAAGGCTATCATTCAGGATAGAAGGAGAGATAGTGTCTCAGACAAACAAAAACTAAAGAATTCATGACCGCTAAACCAGCTCTACAAGAAACATGAAAGGGGACTCTGAGCGGAAAGGAAAGGCCATAAGGGAGTATGAAAAGTAAAAACCACGAAAGTAGTAAAAATAAACATTTCTCTAAAATTCAGCCAAGGGATTCACGAAAGGAAAGAATGTAAAATATGACACCATAGCCCTAAAACATGGGGTGGGGAGAGGAGTAAAAAAATGGGTTTAAACTTCATTTAACTTATTATCACAGAAAAACTAGAAAAGAACAAAACAAGTAACAACAATAAATAAACAGCAATAAATACATATCTAACAATAATTACACTGAACGTAAATGGACTAAATGCTCCAATTAAAATACACAGGGTGACAGTAGATAGAAAAACAAGACCCATCTATATGCTGCCTATAGGAGACTCATTTCAGATCTAAAAACACTTGCAGATTGAAAGTGCGGGGATGCAGAAACATCTACCATGCAAATAGTTGTCAAAAGAAAGCCAGGGTAGCAATACTTATAATGGACAAAGTAGACTTTAAAATGAAGACTGTTAGGGGCACCTGGGTGGCTCAGTTGTTTGGGCATCTGCCTTCGGCTCAGGTCATGGTCTCAGGGTCCTGGGCTTGAGCCCCGCACTGGGCTGCCTGCTCAACAGGGAGCCTGCTTCTCCTGCTCCTCCTGCCCCTCTCCCCGACTTGTGCTTTCTTTGCTCTTGCAAGTAAATAAAATCTTTATCTGAGAGAGAGAGAGAGAGAACAAGCAGGGAGAGGGAGAGGGAGAAGCAGGCACTTTGCTGAGTAGGGAGCCTGATCCCAGAACCCTTGAGCTGAAGGCAGACACTTAATCGACCGAGCCACCCAGGCGCCCCTCAAATAATAAAATCTTTAAAAACAACAACTACAATAAAAAGACTGTTACAAGAAACAAAGAAGGACGCTATATAAGGGAACAATCCAACAAGAGGATATAACAATTTAAAAAATTTATGCACCCAATATGGGAGCACCCAAATACATAAAACAGTTAATAACAAACATGAACTAATCTACAGTAATACAATAATAGTAGGGGACTTAAACACCCACTTATATCAATGGACAGATCAAACATATACCATACATAAAAATAAACTCAGAATAGATGAAAGACCTAAATGTGAGACCTAAAACCATAAAAATCCTTAAAAAGAGTGCAGGCAGTAATCTCTCTGACATCAGCCATCACACATTTTTCTAGATATGTCTCCTGAAGTAGGGAAACAAAAGCAATAACAAATTATTGGGACTATATCAAAATAAAAAGTTTCTGCATAGCAAAGCAAACGATCAACAAAACTAAAAGGTAACCTATGCAGTGGGAGAAGATATTTTCTTTCTTTCTTTTTTTTTTTTTGAAGATTTTATTTATTTATTTGACAGAGAGAGACAGCCAGCGAGAGAGAGAACACAAGCAGGGGCAGTGGGCGAGGAAGAAGCAGGCTCCCAGCAGAGGAGCCTGACATGGGGCTCGATCCCAGAACGCCGGGATCACGCCCTGAGCCAAAGGCAGATGCCCAATGACTGCGCCACCCAGGAGCCCCGGGAGAAGATATTTTCAAAGGACATATCTGATAAGGAGTTAGTATCCAAAAGATATAAAAAACATACAGAACTCAACCAAAAACCAAAAAATTCAATTTAAAAAAGGCCAGAAGACATGAACAGACATTTAAGATTTTATTTATTGATTTGAGAGAATGAGCAAGTGAGCATGAGTGGGGGGGGGGGGGCAAAGGGCAAGAGAGAAAGAGAGAAACACAAGCAGACTCCCCGCTCAGCAGTGTGCCCGACATGGGGCTCAATCCCAGGTCCCTGAGATCATGACCCAAGCAGAAGTTTGACGCTTAACTGACTGAGGCACGCAGGTGCCCCATGAACAGACATTTCTCCAACCAAGACATCCAGATGGCCAAGAGACACATGACAAGATGCTCAACATTACTCATCATTAGGGAAATACAGATCAACACTACAATGAGATGTCACCTCATACCTGTCAGAATGGCTAAAATCAAAGACAAGGGAAACAAGTGTTGATGAGGCTATTGAGAGAAAGGAACCCTCCTGTACTGCTGGTGGGAATGCAAACTGGTGCAGACACTGTGGAAAACAGCACAGAGGTTCCTCAAAAAGTTAAAAATATAGCCACTCTATGATCCAGTAACTGCACTACTGGGTATTTACCCTAAAATACAAAAACACTAATTCAACAGGATATATGCACCCCGGTGTTTACTGCAGCATTATTTTCAATAGCCAAACTATGGAAGAAGCCAAATGCTCACTGATAGGTGAATAGATAAAGAAGATGTGGTATATATAAATGGAATATCAGTCATAAAAAAGAATGAAGTCTTGCCATTTGCAATGACATGAGAGACCTAGAGAGTATAATGTTAAGTGATATAAGTCAGCCAGAGAAAGACAAATACTATATAAGATTTCATTCGTATGTGGAATTTAAGAAACAAAACAAATAAGCAAAGAAAAGAAAAAAAGTCAAACCAAGAAACAGACTCTTAACTATAAAGAACACGCTGATTGTTATCAGAAGGAGGTGGGTGTGGGGATGTGGGAGAGAAGGGACTGGGATTAAAGAGTACACTGATCATGATGAAAAAGTAAAATAAGATAAAATGATTAAAAAAAAAAAAAGAACAAACACAATACTAAGTTGTAAATAGCTGTAAATGCCATCGGGACTTGGGAGGTATCCATCATCGACAACACAAGTGCTGTACAAATGACAAGTAGTTGTTTTGTTTCTGATGAGAGAAGACCAATAACTGTAAAGCCTGTGAGAAACAATGCGAAGCATTATAAAGGAAGTTGTGGGTGTTGATTCACTGAAAAAAATTAGGGTACAGAGAAGGCCTTCCTGTAAGATGGTTAAACTATAGCCTAGAGGCAAAGGATTATGGAGTTGAACAGAGGGTGCTCTCACCACGTGACTTCGTGATTGCCAGCTGCTTTCTGCAATTCCCTTTTCTCCCCTTTTCATTTTAAACTTTCTCTAAGTATTTTTAAAAAGTATTCATTCTCTATGTTCTAAGAATTGATCTCCTTCTGTTTATGCTTAATTGTGCTCTAATAATCACCTTGTATTTATACTGTTTGTTGATTCTACCTCAGCAACTTTAAAAATTAAAATGCCAAGAAGGGCAGGCCATGTAAAATTGTCATAACAATGTTGATTCACAAGACTGACTCATACCTGGGAAGTGCCAAATCAATCAGGCATAATAAACAAAGAATCTGTAATATCAGGCAAAATATGAAATCATTAATAAAAATGTCAAATCCCTCAAAAATGACAGTACATCACTGCACTAAGGAAAGGAAAAGACATCATATGTTTGGTATCTAAGAAACATTTCCAAAACAGGAAAGAACCAAAAGATTGTCATAACAAAATATAAAAGTAATCCTTTCCAAAGTAAGCTACTGCTTTAAAGTAGCTTTGAATGACTGCATAATTCAATATACTGAAAACTTACAAGCAGAAAAGTGTTTTTCTTGTTTCATTTGCAGATTCTAAATTCTCATAACTGAATTGTTTTTAAGATGAATGACATAATTTAAGGCTCACAAGAAATGTTTTTTTTTTTTTAAGTTCCTGTCAATTCAGTTATAATGGATCCTATTTTCTCACATCAACTGATCCTTCAACATATTAGCTTATAAAAACAGGGTCAACTTATTAATCTGGTAATGCATACAGCTGAAATTGTTGTGAAAGACTGAATTAATGATCAGACTCTTTTTCAATATTCTAGGTTTAATTACTAATTAGAGAGGGAAAAGGGGAGGGGCCTGATACCATTCTGCTTGAAGAAATAAAGAGGGAAATGCTGTTGCAAAGCGGCACAATACTTTTCCGCACGTCTGTCCATAAGTAGGAATATGGATTAAAGTCCTCTTAAAATGAAATGGAATAACACATTATCAATACTCAAAATACAACTCAAATCTTTGTTTAAGGGAATCAAAACCAAGGAAAAGAGAAAACCTGTGTCTAAATGCCATCTGTATACATTCCTACCTATTCTCTGTCTCCAGTTCATTCTTGCGTAGATTTGCATCATCCAGAAGACTCTGCAATAAGGCAATTTTTTCATTGTCTGAACCCTCTTGGTTAATTTTTAACATCTTATTCTCATGCTGAAGACGAATAAGTTTCTCCCTGAATGAGCAAAAGAAAAACTGATAATGCGGCACATCAATACAATATCATTATCAAAATCCAGCTGTGCACAATTACAGATTTCACAGAGAACAGAAATGAAAAAACAAAATACCTGCAAAGAATTTAGCTCTTGTAACTTGCTAAGACATTACATTTCAGGTGTTCAGTACTTTCTTTTCAGAATGGATAATCTGAAGATAACAGCATCTTCAAATACCATGATTTGTAATGAATGATATTTCAAAATTTTATTTCCTTTTTGGTTTAAATGTTTAAGCTATGAATGCATTTATATATTTGTTCCTTGGTTCTCATCAAAATCATGATCTCTAATGCTACACTTTTTTTTTTTTTTAAAGATTTTATTTATTTATTTGACAGACAGAACAGCCAGCAAGAGAGGGAACACAAGCAGGGGGAGTGGGAGAAGAAGAAGCAGGCTCCCAGCAGAGGAGCCTGATGAAGGGCTCGATCCCGGAACGCTGGAATCATGCCCTGAGCCGAAGGCAGACGCTTAACGACTGAGCCACCCAGGCGCCCCATCTAATGCTACACTCTTGAACCACTGATCACTTAGTGTCAAGATATAATATTCAATGAAGAATGCCTTCAAGATACGCATTCCACCCATTCCTATAAACATGTTAAATTGTTTTCTTGCTAATAAGCTGTATTAGAGCTGCATCTGCTATTTACACTTTTTCATAATCTTTTCATATCATTAAATATTATACATTAATGATAATATAATACTTTAAATGACATGTTAAACAATATAGATGAATTGTTACTTATTTAATCAATACCCAATTATTCAGAATTTGATTGTTACCAATTTTGAGCTTTAACGTGTTAGTAACAGTCAGTTTTATTGGTTATTTCCTTAGGATTAATTTCTAGAAAAGTAATTTTGTGGATATTTGTAGACAATATCCACATTCTGCCAAACTGCACAAAGAAAAGTTGTACCACCACACACAAAAAAATGTAATTATGTGCAGTGGTAAACTCATTGCAGTGATCATTTCACAATATAGACATATATGAAATCATCATGTTGTACACCTTCAACTAATACAATGTTACACTTCGTCTCTTTTACCATTTCATTTTCTTGATAGCTCTTCTGGAGACAGTATATTTGAATTTGTATTGAGTCATACTCAAAAAAGCCATTTTATTTGTTGAATCTTTATCATTTTTCTCTTCCTCAGGTTTAAAAATCCAACTGCATAACCTTAAAGCTTCCTTAAAAATTGTTTTTAAAAATTTTTATTTCTTTACTTACTTATAGATGAGAGAGAGTGGGCATGCATGCCTGAGTGTGGGGAGGGGAAGAGGGAGACAGAAAATCTTAAGCAGACTCCACACCCAGCACAGAGACCGACACCCGGCTCGATCTTATGACCCTGAGATCATCACCTAAGCTGAAATCAAGAGTCAGACGCTTAACCGACTGAGCCACCCAGGCACCCCAAAAATTGTTTTTTATTTTTCTGGTATAGCCATGTGCTTAGAAGCATTCATAAATAAAAAACGTTCATTCATTCTACAAATATTTTTGGTCCAATAATAAAGTACCACATCAGATGGCAGAAAAGTAAAAGGCATACAAGATGCTTCCGCTGTTGGTGCTGCATTATACTCCTTTTGTTTGTCCTCCTTACATAAATGCCAACAACAATAAATTAATATTCTCATCATTTATTCAACAAGTGACTGAATGCCTATGGTAACTTTCAGAGTTCCTAAAACTCTTACACAACCATGATTTCATTGAATACCCCTCAAAGATGTTATGAAGAGTCAAGGCCAGTGTCAATTTTAAAAGGGGGCAAATAGTCCCATAGAAGGTAAAAGCAATATTCAGCATTAATCATTCTCCTTCTGCTGGACAGTTGGTGCCTCTCCCCTAATTTTTCATTCTTACATATCAAGTCAGGTATATAGTGAAATAAATGGAATTTAAAAAAACGCTATGACTAAATAAGAATGTAAGGTAATATTGAGGGAAGAGTAGTAGAGATGGAGAAATATTCTGTCTACTATATCTTTCCCAGACCATTTCACGTAGTTAATAAATAAATCTTAGTGACTAATTTTGCAGGCTGTTGGCCAGGAGTAACCTTTGTCTTTAAGTCAAGTGGTTTCACTGCTAAATGTCTGGTAAGGATACCCAATCACAAATATATTAGTTTGCTGTGAATGTGTAAAATATTGTCCTACTGAAGTGGGAAAATCAAGTCTCTTGGGCCAACTAAAGAAAGCTTCTGAAATGCTGCAGACATGGACATTAAATACTGAGTTCATGTTGAAAGTGTTAGTAACAATGAAGAAACTGATCTTTATATTGCAAAGGAGTAAGTTTCCTCCAGGAACACTGTGCAGTACGACTGAATTTCATGATCTCCTTACCTGATTTCAGGCGTAACGATCTCTGCTGCCAGACTATCTGAAGATTCTTGACTTCCCAGAGGCATTAACCCTACAATTATACAAACATGGTTGCCAGGTTTAAGAGAGAGTACATCGATTTCCTTTAGTTTCTATATGAAACCCTACTTTAAGCATTAATTTTAACATTTAAAGTCTTTGTTTTAGTCAAGTAAAAGCCCATGTCACAGTTGCCTTATATTATCATCACTTTAACAGTTGTGAAGTGTATAACTGAGGGGCAGTAGCTCCATTCACTATGCTGTGGAACCATCACCACTACCTATTTCCAAAACATAAATTAGTAACCATTAAACAATAACTCTTCTTCCTTAGCCCCTCATAACCTTTATCCTACTTTCTGTCTCAATGAATTTGCCCATTCTAGATACCTCATATAAGTGGAATCATACCATTTATGTACCCTTTTGTGTCTGGATTACTTCATTTAGCATAATGTTTTGAACACTCAAACATGTTGCAGAATTTCTCAGGACTTCCTTCCTTTTCATGGCCAAATAATATTCCATTGGATATGTAGACGTATACAAATACATATATGTACATTTGTTTGATCTGTTCATCTGCTGAGGAACATTTAGGTTGTTTCCATCTTTTGGCTACTGTGAATAATGCTGCTACGAACATTGGTAAACCAGTATCTGCTTGAGTCATTGCTTTGAATTCTTTTGGATATTTACTTTGGAATGAAATTGCTGGATCATGTGGTAATTTTATATTTAACTTGTTGAGGAACCACCAAACTCTTTCCACCAGTGGCTCCCCATTTTGCATTCCTACCAGCAGGGTTCCAATTTCTCCACATGCCTCCCAAGAATTATTTTCCTCTCTTTCTTTTTGGTAATAATCTATTCCAAATGGATGTGAACCATCTCATTGTGGTTTTGATTTGCATTTCTCTAATGACATTGATATTGAGCACCTTTACATGTGCTTTTTTTTGCCATTTGTATATCTTCTTTGGAGAAATATCTACTCAAGTCCTTTACCTATTTGTGAGCTTAGTTGTTTTTTGCTGTTGTTGAGTTGTGTAAGTTCTTTATATATTCTGGGTATCAATCACTTACCGAATATATGATTTAAAAATATTTTCTCTCCATTTTATGGGTTGCCTTTTCACTATCTATACAGTTCTTTGATGCACAAAGGTTTTTAATTTTGATGAAGTCCAATTTTTTCCACTTATTGCCTGTGCTTTTGGTATCAATTCCAAGAAATCAGATGCAAAGTCATGACAATTTCCCCTGGTTTTCTTCTACAAGTTTCATAGGTTTAATCCTTACATTTAGGTCTTTTATCCATTTGAGTTCATTTTTTTAATATGGTCTAGGGATACAACTTCATGGTTTTGGATGTGGATATCCAGTTTTCCAGCACAGTATGTTGAAAAAGACTTTCAATTCCCCCACTGAATGGTCTTGACACCGTTGCTGAAAATCAACTGACCACATACAGGAAGGTTTATTTCTGGGCTCTCTATTCTATTGTATTGGTCTATATGTCTATCCTTATGCCTATACCCACTGCTTTGATTGCTACCTTTTAAGTTTTGAAATCATTAGGGTGAGTTCTCCAACTTTTTTCTTTTTCAAGACTGTTCTGGCTATTTAGGATCCACTAACATTCCATATGAATTTTAGGATGGGTTTTTGTATTTCTGCAAAAAATGCCAATGATATTTTAATAAGGACTGTGCTGAATCCGTAGACTGCTTTTGGTAGTATTGTTATCCCAATACTTTAATAGTTTTCAGGGTGCAAGTCTTGCCTCCTTGGTTAAATTTATTCCCAAATATTTTATTCTTTTTGATCCTATTATAAATAAAATTTTCTTAATTTCCTTTTTGTATTGCTTATTATTAGTGTACACATATATAATTTAATTTTGCAGCTAATGTAACGGAGTCGCATCCTGCAACTTTGCTGAATTAATTTTATTAGTTCTAAGAGGCGTTTTTTATTTTGGTGATCATGTCATCTGCAGAAATAGTTTTAGTTCTTCCTTTCCAATTTAGATTTATTTTTTGGCCTAATTGCTCTGGCTAGAACATCTGTGCTATGCTGAACAGAAGTATAGAAGTGGCGGTAGTTGGTATTATTGTCTTACTTCTGGTCGTAGAGGAAAAGCTTTCAGTCTTTCATCACTGAGTATGATGTACACTGTGGGTTTGTCATATATGGCCTTTATCCATGTTGCGGAAATTCCCTTCCTAGTTCTCTTCCTAATTTATTGAGGTGTTTGTGGTTTTTTTGTGTGTGTTTTATGATGAAAGAGTGTTAGATTTTGTCAAATGCCTTTTCTGCATCAACTGAGATGATCAGGTGGTTTTTCCCTTCATTCTATTCATGTGGTACACTACATTGATTTCTGTATGTCTATTCTTACCTGAATTTCATACTTTTCAGTTATAGTAGCTTGACAGTAAGTTTTGAAATCAGAATGTGTGAGCTCTCCAACCTTTTCCTTTCCGTGTTTTTTTTTTTGTTGTTGTTATACTAGCTTTGTATTTTCATATAAATTGTTGGATCAGTTTGTCAATTTCTACAAAAGAAGTCTGCTTAGAATCTAATTGGGATTGCACCGAATCTTTAAATAATAAAGAGAACTGCAATCTTAACTAGAGTGAATTTTCTGATACCTGAACATGGACTGCCTCTCCCTATATCTAGATTTTTTTTTTTAAGATTTTATTTATTTATTTGTCAGAGAGAGAGAGAGAGAGAGCACAAGCAGGAGGAGCAGCAGGCAGACAGAGAAGCAGGCTCCCCACTGAGCAGGGAGCCCGATGTGGTACTTGATCCCAGGACCCTGGGGATCATGACCTGAGCCAAAGGCAGGCACTTAACTGACTGAGCCACCCAGGAGACCCCATATATCTAGATCTTTATCTTGGCAATGATTTATAGTTTTCAGTCTACAAGTCTTACACTCCTTTGTTAAACCTATTCCTAAGTATTTTATTATGATACTATTGTAATTTCATCTTCAGATTATTTACTAGTAGTACACAGAAATATAGTTGGTATTTATATACTGATCTTGTATCTTGAGACTTTGCTGAACTCATTTACTAGCTCTATGATTTTTTTACATTCTCCTTTCCAATCTGAATGCCTTTTACTTCCTTTTCTGGCCCGACTGCACTGCCTAGAACCTCTGATACTAATGATGGATAGAAGTGGCAAGAGTGAATATCCTTATACGCACCCCTATGTTTATTGCAGCATTATTTACAACAGCCAAATTATGGAAGCAACCACTAGGTCCGATGACAGATAAATGGATAAAGAAGAGGTGCGCATACATACACACACACACACAAGGAATAATATTTGGCCATAAAAAGAATGAGATCTTGCCATTTGCAACAACATGGATGAAGCTAGAGAGTATAATGCTAAGTTCTCTCTCTCCCTCTCTCTTGGTCCCTCCCTACTCCCACTCTCTCTCTCAAAAAGAAAAAGAAAAAGAAAAAGAAAAAGAAAAAGAGACAAACCTAAAAACAGACTGTCACTTAACTATAGAAAACAGTTACTAGAGGGAAGATGGGTGGGAGGGATGGATGAAATAGGTTATGAGTTTACATAAGATGGCCTCTCTTGATGATATAGGAGCGGAGAGTTAAAGAATTAAGGCTTAAGCTGATTCCTAAATTTTGGGAAAACTCATATGGTTGATTAGAGATACATGAAAGGATTACCAAGGAGCAACAAGGGTCCAGTTACATTCAAAAATAATTTTGTGTGTGTGTATGTGTGTGTAAAAACATACACAATTTTCTCAAAAGCAAAAATCTATTACTGACAACCATAAACTAAAAAGCCTCCGCACAGCAAAGAATACTATGATCAAGATGAAAAGGCAATGTATTACGTGGAAGAAAATATCTGTAAACCATACATCTGGATAAAGGGTTAATATCGAAAACAAAGAATTCATACAACACAACGGCAAAAATAACAATTAAGAAATGGGCAGAGGATATTAATAGGCGTTT
Organism: Ursus maritimus; assembly: GCF_017311325.1. NCBI lineage: Eukaryota > Metazoa > Chordata > Mammalia > Carnivora > Ursidae > Ursus > Ursus maritimus. Next base: position 1,676,494 of record NW_024425341.1, read on the forward strand.
TTACAAAGAAGACAAACAGATGGCCAACGGACACATGAAAAGATGCTCAACATCAGTCATCATCAGGGAAATGCAAATCAAAACCACAAAGAGATGTCACCTCACACCTGTTAGAATAGCTATTATCCAGAGGACAAGAGATAACAAGTTGTGATGATGTGGAGAAAAGGGAACCCTTGTGCATTGTTGGAGGGAACGTAATTTGGTGTAGCCATTGTGGAAAACAGTATGGAAGATCCTTAAAAAATTAAAAATAGAACTACCATATGATCCAGCAATTCCTCTTCTGGGAATTTATCCATAGAAAATGAAAATCCCAACTTGAGAAGATATCTGTGCCCTCACTATTTACAATAGTTAAGACATGGAAACAACCTAAATTTCCATCAATTGATAAATGGATAAACAATTGTGGTGTGAATGTGTATGTAAATATTATTCAGCCATAAAAAGAATGAAATCTTGCCATTTGTGATATTATGCACCTTGAGAGTATTATGGTAAGTGAAATAACCCAGATATAGGAAGACAAATACTGTGTGATCTCACTTGTATGTGGAATCTAAAGAAAACAAAACAAAAAACAAGAACACAAAAAAACCAAGCTCACAGATAGAGAACTGACTGGTGGTTGTCAGAGGTGGGATGTGGAGTGTGGAAAAATGGGTGAAGGGGGTCAAAAGGTACAAACTTCCAGATACAATATAAATAAGTCACAAGGATATTATGTACAGCATGGTAACTATAGTTAATAATACTGTATTGCATATCTGAAAGTTGCTGAGAGAAGATCTTAAACGTTCTCATCACGAAAAAACAAATTTTGTAACTGTGTATGTTGACGGATGTATTAATTAGACTTGGTGTGGTGACCATTTCACAATATATACAAATATCAAATCATTAGATTGTACACCTGAAACTAACATAATGTTATATGTCACTTATACCTTAATAAAAAAAAGAAAAAAATAAATATATATAATTTTCTTTAGCTGGCCCTGGTTAATTTGGAATAGAGAAAAAAACTTCAGGCTACCTGAGTTGGGGTTTGACAAGCTTTCAGCATAAGGAAAGATGGTGGTGATGAAAACATAGTTAAAATGGCTGCTAGGCAGGGTGTGTAAGCTGGAAAATGAGGCCAGAAGAGGGCTGTCCAGCTTATCAATAGAAACAACAGAGAGGGGGTTAAAGGTGAAATAGGTAGAAGGAATGAGGAGGAGAAAAAGGAAGGTGTAGTCAGAGGAAAGGAAGAATCCCAGTTTTGGGTAACTGAAAAGCCAAGGGGCTGGTAACTAGATTGGGAGTGAACAACTGGGACGCTGTCCAAGTCACCGTTTGGGCTCCACATCTGTCAGCATGATGACAAAAGTGGTAGGGACTAACTCTGAGCTAAGTGCTGCTCCTTTCTTGCAAGAAGAGGAGAGTTCTACTTTGGACAGAAGTCCTATAACAGATTGATATCCACCCCACATCTCAGGTGAAAAAAAAAAAAAAAGTCACTGACTTAGAAAAGAGGTCATAAGAAACTTTCCAGAATAAAACTTCGCAGGTTATTTATTTATTTATTTATTTATTTATTTATAAAGATTTATTTATTTATTTGACAGAGAGAGAGACAGCCAGTGAGAGAGGAAACACAAGCAGCGGGAGTGGGAGAGGAAGAAGCAGGCTCCCAGTGGAGGAGCCCCATGTGGGGCTTGATCCCAGAACGCCGGGATCACACCCTGAGCCGAAGGCAGATGCTTAACGACTGAGCCACCCAGGCGCCCCCCAGGTTTATTATTAACAGAGATGGTTTAGCAAATGTTTATGCTTTTGACCTAATAAAATTCAAATATTTAAATATAATTAAAATACAAAATAGGCAAGTAAATCTGGTCTCATTACTATAGCTTACTTGCCATAAAATCTGGGTAACAGTTTAGAATTTATATCAACTTCATGGCCTGTACACTAATTTTTCATTTTCATCATTTGGTGCAAGCACTTTAAAATGAATCTAAAAATTTTTTTAAAAATTTACATATTTATTTTAGAGAGAGAAAGAGATAGTGCAAGTGGTGGGGAGGGGCAGAGAGAGAATCCTCAAGCAGACTCCCTGCTGAGTGTGGAGCTCAACATGGGGCTTGATCCCAGGACCCTGAGACCATGATCTGAGCCGAAATCAAGAGTTGGCCACTTGGGGCGCCTGGGTGGCACAGCGGTTAAGCGTCTGCCTTCGGCTCAGGGCGTGATCCCGGCGATCTGGGATCGAGCCCCACATCAGGCTCTGCTGCTATGAGCCTGCTTCTTCCTCTCCCACTCCCCCTGCTTGTGTTCCCTCTTTCGCTGGCTGTCTCTATCTCTGTCGAATAAATAAATAAAATCTTTAAAAAAAAAAAAAAAAAACGGTTGGCCACTCAACTGACTGAGCCACCCAGGCACCCCTGAAGCTAAAATTTCTACTGTTATCATAAGAAATAAATAATCTTGGCTACTGAACTGTTTCTACCTTGAGTTGTGAGCTGTCCTTCTTGAGCCTGTACACAACGAAGCTCTTCAATGGTTTCCTTCAGAGAATCCCTTTCTGTTCTTAACCTCTGGAGGAACATTGAAAAGAAGGAAAGTTAACTTTAAGGAAAATATTACAACAAACTTTTTCCCATTTAACAATACTGAATATCTACTATGTGCAAGGCAATGTTATCCAGTTAAACGTAAGAAACAAAAGTGTGTACTCTGTCCTTAAGTATAATTACATAAATAACATTCCTTTCGTTAGACATAAAAAAATCAAACAGCAAAGACTTTAAAGATTCATAAACCATTACAAAGTAAAAACATTTTTAAAAAATTCAAAATATGCTGAACAAAAAGAATGGTGTCCTCTGTATTAATTCTACAGAAAACGAAAAAGCTACACAAATTTATAGAAAGTAATGAGCAGAACAATGTATAAAAAGCAACAGTGGTAGAAAAGATAAAGATATGCAAAAGAAATTAGTGGAAGTAAAAATATTTTTTTAATCTTTTAGATTTCTGAAACACAAACATAAATCTATAATTTAAAAACAAACAGGATCTCTAATTTAAAAATTTATAAATAGAAGGAATTAAATATTATCTTAATTTTAGCAGTGCTCCAAACCAAAACGCCTTATACTCACATCCTTTTCTTTTTGAAGACTGTCAACTTTTTCTTTTAGCCGCTTATATTCAAAATCTAATTTATCTGCTTTCTTCGATTCTTCAGATAATCTATTTTGTAGTTCTACTACCTGATTCAGAAAGGTACCATTAATTTGTATAATTTGAAATATTAAAAATTTTCACTATTCTCTTCTGCAGAGCTATGAAAACTTCCTCCCCCCAAAATACTCAAAAATATGTGTATGATATAGCAGCCTACCCCAACAGAGAGAACCAGTAACAAACACCTACCCAGACGTTATGGGTTCTAAAACCAGATCATCCAAAGTAGCAATGAACAAAATTATGAAGGAACCTACAGGATGGACTTCCATTTTCTATTATACAGGTAACAAAGGAGTCTGAAACTCTTTCAGCACAAAGCCAAAAAACACAAGGGGAAAAAGTCGAATTGCACAGCTAAGCTTACAAGAAAGTAAGGGAAACCTTCAGAGGTGAAAACTGTGGTGAGAAGTTTGTGTGGAAGCTATGGGGTACCATGAAGTACCCACTAACTGTAAATACCAGGAACCTAGAGCTTTGAATTTAAAGGAAGATGAGGTTGTTAAACCACCTTGGGCTTTAAAAGGTGCTGAGTCAGTACACAGGTAGGTTAGGAAAAAATCCATTAGCTGGAAAAAACAGTAGGGAAGATTGCCTATCTTATAGCGAGTGCTCTGGGTTTAATGAAGTGTAACTTGAAATTTTGATTCTAACTATGGCCTGCTAATACGTAGATTTGCTTCCATTTTTACCACATGGCTTACCTGGCAAATCCTAACTCAAGCAATTAATTTAGTCTTGGTTGATAGTGCTGTGAAATATCTGGCCTAAATGAAACATGTGTTGTCTGGAGGAACACAACATCAAACCAAACGTCCAAATATTCCCGAAGAGAAAGATGAGCCAGATGAAAGCGCAAAGGCCGTAAAGAAGCCACTATGAACACCAGTTAGAAAAACATTAACAGTACAACAACAACAACAAAATAGTAGAATAAGACCTATAAAGATTTGATTGGAATTATCAGTTATAAAATACGAGGTTTAATACATAAAGAAAATAAAGACAGAAACCTAAATTACGAAAGAAGATGATCGGGCAGGTTTGACAGAACACTCAGAGAGAATTTGTAGAAAGAAAAATACTATCATTGAAAAACAGTATATTAAGCCACAGATCGAAATAGGTAGAGAGAATTCATGTATTATAGAATTGTAGTGCAATATTTCTAGTTGTAGAGTCCTTATTTATCTTGTAATTCACTGTTAATACTATCTCTGATGTTCTAAAATATGTTCAGGCATTTTTTTTTAAAAGATTTTATTCGTTTATTTGACAGAAAGAGAGAACACAAGGAGGCAGAGGGAGAGGGCCGAGCAGGGAGCCTGATACAGGACTCAATCCCAGGACTCCGGGATCATGACCTGAGCTGAAGGCAGGTGCCTAACCAACTGAGCCACCCAGGCGCCCCTGTTCAGGCATTCTTTTCTTCAAATAATGTCTTTCTATAATTCTTGCTGTTCTCTCTTCTGAAACTCTAATTAAAATCATCTCGTTTTAATTTAATATTCTTAAATTTCACATATAGTTTCTTTGGGGTACATTTATTTTGGGTAATTTCTCAGCCCACATTCATGTTCACTGATTCTTTCAACTTTATTGTGTGTTGAAGATTTCATAATAAAATGTCGGGAAGAAATATATCCAGCAAAAAAACTTGCTAGTCATTCATGGTGTACAGAGATATTCTACTTCTTTGACTCATTTTAAGCTAGTGTATCATTTTGATGCCTAAATCAGATCAGGAACATATGAGACAGAAAACTTCAAGTCAATCATGCAGTAAAAAGATTCTAGGTAAAATAAACAAAGCAAATTTAACAATGCGAAAACAACAAATCCTCAGTGACTATGAGATTTAACTCAGGAATGCAAGGATGGTTTAAGTATCAACAATCTGTTAATATAATCCATCACATTAATAGAAAGGAGGCGCAGTACCGGAATCTCTCCATGGTGTAGGAAAAGGAGCTGATTAAATTCAACATCCATTTAAGATAGACAACCTGAGTAAAATGTGCTAACACTATACTGGTAAAACATTTAAAGCATTCTATATAAAATTGACAAGAAATGGTTGCCTACTAAGATTACTTCTGTTCAGAGATGTATTACAGGTCAAACATGCTGATTAAGAAGGAACAAAAGGGTATGGAGTAGAAAAAAAGAAATAAAACTGCTTTTATTTGTATGACTTTGTACTTGTCATTGTATATGACTTCTGACGAGATACTCCACAGACATTATTAGAAGTAATATGAGAATCTGGCATGGTTGTAAAATGAACATAAAAATCAATTTCAATCATTTAAATGAGCAACAAACTGAAAATGGTATACCTTCTTTTGCTAATTGCAGTTACAAAATCCGAATAAGGTACCTAAGAGTAAATATAACAAAACATGTACATGACATTTAGAAGAAAATTATAAAACTTAACTGAAAGACACTGAAGACCTAAATAAATGGAAAGATGTATTCACCAATACGAACATTCATTGTCATAAAGATGTCAATTCTCCCCAAATTAATCAACAGAGTCAATGTTATTCCAATTCCCAAAGGTTTTGGATAAAAAGGAAAGGAAAAGGTCTAATAGACAGTTTTGAAAAAGAACAAGGTGTGTTATCTGTGTTATGAAATATCAGATTACTAAAAAAATCTATAAATAATAATAAGTGGGGTATTGGTGTAAGAGTAGACAAATAAACCAATGAAGCAGAAGAGAGTGCCAAGAAACAAACTTACATTTAAGATGGAAACTTTACATATGTGGTAAGAAAGAACTGCAGGTCCCTGTGGAAGAGACTACTAAATAAATGCCACTAGGCTGAATGGTTGCCTACATAGACAATAAGTATCCAATGGATCCTTAACCTAGCATCCTACACAAAAACTAATTCCATGTGGATAAGAGACCCAATTGTACAAAACAAACTTTAAATCTTTAAGAAAATAGAGATTGGCTTATACCCTTATGTAGGAAATGATTTCTTAAGACATAGAAGGCACAAATCATAAAAAGATATTTAAAGTTCATTATCTTAAAATTAATCTCAAAAAAAGTAAAGCGATTACAGACCAGCAGGAAATAAATGCAGCAAGTGTAACTGACAAAAGATTAATAGCAAGAACATATAAAGAACTTTCAGAAATCAGTAAGAAAAAGAAATAATACAATTTAAAAAATGAATAAAAGATTTAAAATGGGCCACTCACAAAAGAACTGTGATCAGTAAATATATCTGTAATTAGGGTAATGCAAAGTATAATCATGAGGAGACACTATTTCATATTCATCCAATTGGCAAAATTTCAAGTATGACAATACTATATGTTGGTGATGATGTGGAACAACAGGAATTCATAAAAACTTCTGTTTAGTAATACAATCACTCTGAAGAACAATTTAGCAACATCTAATTAAATGAAGATACTCTAAGGAAGAAATTCCTTATAGCTGCAAAACTTTCACACATGTATAGAAGAGGACATGTTCAATAATATGCATAGTGGCACTTACAATAAAAAAAAAAAAAGTTAAAACATCCTGTATGTCCTTCAACAGGAAAATGGGTAAATTGTGGTATAGTGACTCAGCAGGATGTCATACAGTGGTACAAATGAGTAAAGCTATACCTATCAACATAAACAAATTTCCCAAATATACTGCGCAAAGTAAATGACAGAAGAGTCCTTTTACTATATCATTTATATATTTCTGAACCATGTCAAAAATGTTATACATTATACATAAATGAACTAATATATATGCACCAAATGAATAAAGAGATGCATGGTAATGAAAACTACAAAAGAGCACAGTGGTTATTATAATGGGAAGGGGAAGAGTCTTTTATTCTTTAAGCATAGATACTTGTATTATTCTTTCACTTCTGCGGATTTTGTATTACATAATAATTTAAAAATAAAAAACAATAGAAGGATCTGCTACAGACACTTGTCAAAAACCTCTGGATAAGAATTAAGTTTCAACGTTAACTATACTGGAATTAACATTAAAAACTGAGTTAAAAAAAAACAACAAAAAAACGTAAGTTTCGTAGGTAAAAAACAATACTGTGAAAACAAAAGTAAGTGGATTTTTGGTAAACCACAATGTTATAATGGAGAACTTGCTTGAAAACATCAAGAAACTTTGTTACTATTCTTTTTACCTGTCTCTTATATGTCTCAAGTTGACTTCGAGCTGCATTGGCTTTTCTTAACTCTTCCTCTAGACTGACAGTGTTCTGCATATACATAGTATTCTTTTCTTCTAAGAGTTTAACCTGACGCCTCAAATCACCAAGATCTTCTAGCTTCTTTTTATATGATTCCACTTGGCCTTCTAGTTTAGACACTTTATCAGAAGAATGTCTAGAATGAGATGGGAAATCAGAAATCAGAAACACATCCAGAGTTGTAAAGCTGTTTTAATAGTGCTAACCCAAGAGGGACTGCCAGAAAAGAATACATTTTAACGAAATGATAAGACCAAAGGTGATTCCAGATTAATGTTTTGTTAAGGCTAAAAAATATGACCAAAATTATAGCAAAATGTGTAATGGAGAATGTTACATAATTTAAGGAAAGCAAGTGGTGGTGGTGGTGGTGTGTGGGAGGGGTAACCAGCAGAGTCACATGTAGCTCAAAGCAAAATAAATTGTGCAGGGTCCACATGATCTGGCAATTAGACTGTTATTAATGACCACAGGAAGAGTTATTTTCATGGAGTAGTGGGGGCAGGAGGTGGCAAATTTTAGGGAGTTAAGGAGACAATGTAAATTTCACCTTGTGTAATCTAAAATTTGTTCTGGAGGGACAGAGAGAGTAATAAGTCTTTTTTTCTAAGAGGAAAGAAACCTAAACATATAAAAATATGCTAAGGTGGGAGATCCAAATGTGAAGAGAAATGATGACTGATGTAACACAGTCCTTGTGTAAGCAAGAAGTGTTGAGACCCAGAGCACTGAAAAAGGGATCAGTACTGGACATGAGAAAGAATAACAAGTCTATATTCTCAAAGCAAAAATGAAAAGATAGGTGGGAATGCAGGGCAGTTAGGAGGTGCAGGAAGTCAGGACATGGAGAGTCCCACAGTACATGGCCCCTTTCCTTGATGCAGTAGGAGACAATATCATCTACTGAGACTAAGGCATGGAGAGGTGTGGGGGTGGGCATCCAGGTGAGAAGTTATGGAAATATGTACTAGCTATGACAGAAATGGGAGACAGAACTATCTATGATGACCAGCAGAACGGTGGACCACAGGTAAGAACCCAACGAAGAGTCGATCATGAATTTGTAGCAGGACAAAACTGTATCACTATGTGATTTTCTCTATTCCTTTCAGTATTCAAAGAGCAGAAGTAAAAATGGCTGGAATGATCCAACAGAGGATAGATTATACAAGTGAAATGGTCAGAAAACGAGGTGGCAGGGAGTGAAGGCACTTAGTGAGAGAACAAAGTGCAGAAAAAACGATCCAGCAAGGAAATGACGCCTCATGGGTGTGACAGCATCCGAGGAAGAGGAAGACTGAGTGACCAGAGGACTTGAAATTAAAGAAAAGGAGTCATTATAAGAAAAGCTCCAGAGCTATACAAGTATGAAGCGATGGCTGGAGGTTAATTTTTCCTTAACATTTATATAGCACTTACTTGCCAGATACTGTTCCAACTGTTCAGAAATATAAACTCAGTTCTGCATATAAATCTGAGAGAGGTATGTGCATCATCTCCATTTTACAGATGAGAAAATGGTTACACAGAGATAAAAGAAATGGCAGCACTGGAATGTGAGCTCAGGTAGTCCAGCAGGTGTAAGTCCTCTTAAACACCGTGCTATGTTCAGAGATCCTAGAGTCTGTAACATCATTGGTAGAGCTGTTTTGGGAGATGACAGGCCTGAGATTCTAACAAGATGGGAAGATTGTTTACCTAAGTACATCAATTTCATCTTTTAGAGACTGAGCTTCATCTGCCAAAGTGGTTAGTTCATCATTCTGTTGCCGAAGTTCAGAGATTTCCTTTTCTAACTCTTCACAGCGTATACGATAATCATCTTTGGCTGCTTCTAGTCTGTAACCAAAACAAAACAGACCAAGAAAGTACTATTTACTGTCTAACAATTCTCCTTTGAACAATAAAAGGAAATAAAAAACGTGAGCATAAACTCTTGAATCTTCTGTGACCATAAGCTCTATCTCCAAGTTTTAACTGTCCTGAAAACGGATTCCACTGGTCCAAGGCTTGCGGAAACTTCACAACTGATTACCACTCCTTTATTTAGAAAATTAGATGTCAAGAAATATTTTTCAAAATACAGCACATATAATTCATTTAAAGTTTTATTTCTGTGAAATTAACATGTTCCTTTGTTGAAAATTTACAAAATACAGAAAAGCAAAATTTTTATGTCATTTCTATTTCATTTTCTAGAAAAGTAATAACTAAATTGTATGCACCAGGCAATATTCTCAGTACTTTACATATGTTAACTCATTTAATACTCAAAATTTCTAGAAGGTAGGTTATTATTAGACCATTTTATAGTGGATGAAATAGAGGGACGCCCAAGGTTACAGAGATACTAAGTGGCAAAGCCAGGATTTTTAGAATGTCTAGAAAAAATTCAAATATTAGATTAACACTCATCCTCCTCTTGTTCTTAACTTTACTGAGAATTTCACATATCAAGCTTATTTTATACTATTCCTTGTCCTTTAACTTATGGACTGAAGGAACTAAAATAATAAATTTAATAGTTATTGTAATAGATAATAATATTCAACAGGTCCTGGGAAAAAGTTCATTTTAATATAGTACTGTACTGAATTTGCTCTGTTTTATTTAGGATTATTTAAAAAAATATTCATAAATGAGATGTTAGTACTCTTTTTTTTATGTTAGTATTTTTTTTAAATTATTTTTGCTAACTTTGATGTAAAGGTAGGGAAAAGTGGAAGCAAATGCTTATACTCCAGCTGTTATTGTCTAGAAAATTGGATTTAACTCCCCCCACCTAACTCTTTATATTTAAATATTTGAAATCTATAGACAATTTGAAAGATAAATCAGTGAATACCTGCATACCCTTTGCCAGATTCACCTATTAACATTTTGTTTCATATACTTTCTCTCATTCACTTAAAAAAAAAAAAAAATACACACACACACACACACACATGAATTTCTTGGAGAACAATCTGAAAGGAAGATGCAGAGGTCATGACCTTTCATTCCTAATAAATACCTCAGCAAGAAGGACAATCTTTCATACATCATCATAATACTATCACCATATCTAAGACAACTAATGTTAATTTAATAATATTATCTAACATGTAGTCCATATTTAAATTTCTCCAACTATAGTAAAAATATCTTATAGTTCCCTCTCCCCACCCTGAACCAGGATCCAAAGAAATTTTTCACATTGTCTTTACTGGTATTATCCCTTTGTCTTTCCCTTCTTTTGTTTTTTATAACTTTGGATTTTTTGAGTAGTCTTAGCCATCTTTAAGGATATTCCTTACTCTGATTATTTCTTCATGATTACATTCAGGTTAAGTATTTGGCAAAAATACTACATAGGTGACACTGGGTACAATGTGGGTGGTGCTGCTAAGTTTTGATGATTTGGTTAAAACGGTAAGTGCCAGATCTCACCATTAAAAGGTATATTGTCCCTTTTGTAATTAAAAATAAACTATGAGACTTAAATCTTAAAAGCTACCAATGCTCCAAAAAAAAAAAAAAAAAATTAAAGGTAGAAGGTCACAATAAAGATGAGCCAGAAGCATTATATCTGACTATAAAGAATAATAAAGGGGAAGGGCACCTGGGTGGCTCAGTCGGTTAAGTGACCAACTCTTGATTTCAGCTCAGGTCATGATCTCGGGGTCATGAGATCCAGTCCCGCGTTGGGCTCCCTACTCTCCTTCTCTCTCTGCCCCACTCACACGTGAGCTCTTTCTCTCTTGCTCTCTCTCTCAACAAAAAAATTAATAAATACTGAGATATATAAATATGTAGTACTAATAAAGTATTTGAGTTAAGTGCTTCAAAATATAAATTGCAGTATGTACTGCAATGATAAAAGCATTAGACACTATTTCCTTTATAATGAAAACGCAGGACAATTCTAAATATCACTTGCCCAAACCATATTTTAAAAGACTAGCCACAATTTAGAAACAAAAGGGTATGGTCATACTTAAATTCTACTATCTACTGATTCTGTCTTAGAAAGTCAAGATGCAGGGCACCTGGGTGGCTCAGTCAGTTAAGTGTCTGCCTTCAGCTCAGGTTGTGATCTCTCCGGGTTCTGGGATCGAGTCCCGCATCGAGTCCCGCATCCGGGTTCTGGGAGTGGGGTGTCTGCCTCTCCCTCTGCCCCTTCCCCCAGCTCATGTGCGCTCTATCTCCTCTCAAAAATAAATAAAAATAAAATCTTAAAAAAAAAAAAAAAAAAAGAAAGAAAGCAAGATGCAGATGAAGGGTACTCAAAACTTTTTGGTCTCCTTCACACTCCTAAAATTACTGAAATTTCAAAGAACTTTTGTTTATATAAGTTTTATCTATTGAGGTTTATTTATCATATTGAGAAATTAAAACAAACATCTAAATACATTGAAAATAACAGCAATAAACCCATTATATTATAGATAACACACTGTTTATGAAAAATAACTATATTCTAAAACAAAAAGTGAGAAGAGTGGTGATGTTTTACATTTTTATGATTCAAATAATCCAGTTTAACAGAAGACAGCTGGCTTGTCATAGCTATTTCTATATTCACCTGTTGTGATGGCTTTTTGGCTGAAATTTATGAAGGAAATCTACCCTTGCACAGATACGTAGTTAGAAAAGAGGGGTCTGGAAGACTCTCTGAAAGGGTCTCAGTGAACGTGAAGGGGTCCTCAGACCACATCTTGAATTGCTAATGTAGACGACAGGAGGTGGACTGTTTCTAAAGTTTTAGAAAAGACTTAAGAATCATTTTTATTCTTTCCTGTTAAGGCAAGATATTCTACTTCTTACTGCTAAGTCCTTCAATTTTGTGGTTCTGTTTTGTCTGGCAGGACACCAAATTTTTCCTTTTCTTCTTTTCCCTTTCACCATCCAATCGCCAAAGGGCCATTCTTTCTCCCTTCCTTTTGGCCCTTCCCTTTCTTTTTTTTAAAAAAGATTTTATTTATTTATTTGACAGAGGGAGAGACGGCCAGCGAGAGAGGGAACACAAGCAGGGGGAGTGGGAGAGGAAGAAGCAGGCTCCCAGAGAAGGAGCCTGATGTGGGGCTCAATCCCATAACTCCGGGATCACAACCTGAGCCGAAGGCAGACGCTTAACGACTGCGCCACCCAGGCGCCCCATGGCCTTTTCCTTTCCGAGATGATGTTTAGAAGACTGTCCCTTTAAATCAGCTTGCCTTTTAAATAAGTCTGTCTCTATGAATCAGGCACCTGGTCTTTATATTATGTCTCTTTACACCAAGTGCCTGCAAAGGGCACCAATCTCTTTTAAACTCAGTGCCTCTATGTTTTTATGGTGTTTGGTCCTTTAAGATGACATACTTAACTATGAAAATTTTCCCCTGCAGTATGTAGTCTAATCTTTTTTTTATTTTAAAAGTAGTTTCAGATTTTGAGTGAATTTAATCTTTCTGGTGATCTCTCCAACTCACCCACAGGTCCCTTCACTAGTGTTTTTCTGTCTTCCTCTAATTTTTTTGTTAGTCTGCCTTTACTTGCCTCCAAGCACCTAGCAGGATTGGGTGGGACAGGTGTGTGGGATGTGTGGTTCATGTTTCTTTTCCTCACAGTTACATTTCAGATAAGGCTTTCTGTCTTCAGGTAATAATGAGTGTGTAGTGGTTTTTTTTTTTTTTTCTAATTTATTTGTTTGGGGGTGTGGTGGGGGGACAGAGGGAAAGGGAGAGAGGGAATCCCAAACAGGCTCCATGCCCAGTGCAGAGCCCAATGTGTGGATTGATCTCATGACCTGAGCTGAAACCAAGAATTGGACACTTAACTGACTGCGCCACCCAGGTGCCGCCGAGGGTGTAGCTTTGACAGATTTTTCCTCGACATGAAGTTGTTTCATGTCATGTGGGAAGATTTGGGGGAAGTTGTTTATTTCATATCCTCCTTGGTCTGCAGCTACCCAAAAGTCCTAACATTACATTTTTAACATTAAAAGATAGTTACCAGATTTTTAGAAATCGGACTTTAGTGAGTGGTCTTTTACCTGAATGTTTCTTCTTGTAGCTGTTCCAGCTGAGTTTGGAGCTGCAGATGCCTTCTTCCTGCAGGACTGTTAGGATCTTCTATAGAATCAGATTGATTAAGTCTTTCCATTAATACCTGATTCTCTGCCAAGAGACTACTTTTCTCCTCTTGCAATGCTGCAACCTGTTAGAATATAGGAAGACAGCAATTATTTCTTCCAATTACACTGGCATCAGCATAATCACTTGTGAATTACCATTATGAAAGCCTGTTTTAATCAACTGCCACTTTATTATATTACTTTGGAATATTGCACAGGCAGAGCAATATGTAAGAGTAAGCAAGAATTCATTCTTTATATCTAAAAAGATAGTTCACAAATAAGATATGTAAATGGCAACTAAGCACACAAAAAGATACTCATGATTAATCATTAAGGAAATGCAAATTAAAACCACAATGTTATACCTATACACTCTTACTAAAATGGCTCAAATAAAAAATACTGGCTATACCAAGTGTTGGGAAAGATGTAGAACTTTTTTTCCCTTTGCTTTTAAAAGTAGGCTCCACGTGGAGCCCAACACTGGGCTTGAACTCATGACCCTGAGATCATGCCCTGAGCTGGGATCAAGAGTCAGATGCTTAACCGATGAGCCACCCAGGCGCCCCTAAAGATGTAGAACAAATGGAAATCTCATACATCTCTGGTGAGAATGTAAAATGCTTCAAGCACTTTGGAAAGCAGCTTTGCATTTTCCAAAAAAATTAAACATGCAACTACCACATGACCCAGCCAGTATTTACTTACTCAAGAGAAATAAAAGCACATGGCCACACAAAGACTTATAAAGAATGTTAACAGCAGTTTTGCTTATAATAGAGAAAAACTACAAACAGCAATAGGTGAATGGAAAAATTCTAGTATATTCATGCAATAGAATACTATTTGGTGATAAAAAAAAGAATTAACTACTGATACTATCAACATGAATGAATCACAAAATAATGAAAGAAGTCAGACATATAAAAAGGGTATATACAATGTATTATTCTTTTTATATGCAATTCTAGAAGATATGAACTAATCTATAGTGACAAAGCAGAGCTGGGGACTACAGAGGGAATACAAAGAGTCATGAGGAAACTTTCGAGGGTGATGGGTTCATTATATTAATTGTGGTAATGTTTTCACACATTCATACATGCCAACATGCATCAAAATTGTACACTTTAAATACGAACAGTTTATTATATGTTAATTATAGCTCAATAAAGTGGTAAAAACAAAAGTTAACTGTCATTTCTAATTCTCACTTGCCACCCCCCACTTTCTCTTGAGCTGACTCTGGTTGGGCTACTGGCCCCACCATTCCACAGAACTGCTCATCAGGGTCACTACTGACGCTTCCATGTCACTGTGAATAATCAACACATGACACAACCGATCACATCCTCCTCCCTGAAACAGTTTTTCTCACTTGGCTGCCAGGACACCTTACTCTCCTTTCCTACCAGGCTTCTCTTTCTCCTTACTCAATTCCTCTAATGGGTTAGAGTGCCCTACAGCTTTCCTTCCCTACAGTGATGGCTTCCAGCTTCATGGCTGTAAACATCATCTATTCAGTGACAACTTGCACATTTCTATTTCTCATCTGGAACCCTAAACTGGGTATTACTTCCATGTGGATGTCTAATAGGAATCTCAAATTTAAATTGTCCAAGTGGAGCCCTTAATTACTCCTCATTCCCCAGTCCTTCCAGTCCTTCCCATTTCAGTGAAAAGTAACTCTATCCTTCCAGTTGCTCAGTCATAGTCCTTAACATCTCTACCTCATACCCACATCCAATCTGTCAGCAAATATCACTGGCTCTACCTTCACACATATTTTTAGCACTTACCAGCCCAAAATTCTGATCTAAGCCAACATATTTTTTTTTTTGCCTGGATTACTGCAACGACTTCTTAATTAGTCTCTTAAATTTGACCCTTGCCTCCCTTTAGTCTATTCTCCATACAGCAGCCCCAGTAGTCCATCAAAACAAAACTCAGATCACATGACTACTTTGCTCAAATCCTCCAATGGCTTCCCATTTACTCAAAGTTAAAATCTTTACAAAGGCTTATAAGGCCTCTCCAGACTGATTTCCACTTCACACACACACTCCTCAATGGGTACTCAGTAATGTTTGTTGAATAAATGAAGCTAAAATGCCAGCTCTATAATTGTCAGATTTCCATAAATGCATGAGTCTTTTCTCAGAACAGAGCAGTGGCTCTGTTCCATGGCACTGGCCTATTTCATTCATTTCTGCTCTTTCCTCCTTTTTAAAAAATGAGGTATGCCTATATATTTGCCAGAAGTCTTTTTCACACACAGAGAAAAAGGACACTACAGGCATACCTCATTTTACGGCACATTTCAGTACCGCAATTTTTACAATTGAAGGTTTGTGGCAACCAAGTCTACAGGCACCATTTTTCCAACAGCATTTGCTCACTTCATGTCTCTGCTACATTTTGATAATTCTTGCAATATTTCAAACTTTTTCATTATTATTGTACGGTGATCTGTGATCTTTGATGTTACTATTGTAATTGCCTTGGGGTGCCACAAAACATGCCCATATAAGATGGTGAATTTAATTGATAACTTTTGAGAACGTTCTGACTGCTTCACTGACCAGCTGTTCCTTTCCTCACTGGCCTCTCTCCTCAAGCCTCCCTATACCCCGAGACATAACAATATTGAAATTAGGCCAATTAATAACCCTACAATGCCCTGTAAGTATTCAAGTAAAAGCTTGTACATCTCTCATTTTAAATCAAAAGCTAGAAATGATTAAGCTTAATGAGGAAGGCATTTTGAAAGCTGAGAGAGGCTGAAACCTAGGCTCCTTGTACCAGTTTAGCCAAATTGTGAATGCAGAGGAAAAGTTCTTGAAGGAAATTAAAAGTTTAAAGCTACTCCAGTGAACGTGCAAATGATAAGAAAAAGAGACAGCCTTATTGCGGATACAGAGAAAGTTTTAGTGCTCTGGATAGAAGATCAAACCAGCCACAACATTCCCTTCAGCCAAAGCCTAATCCAAACCCACAATAACTCTGAGATATGTTTGTAATGAAAAATAATACACAACATGATTTAAGAAAAAAAAAATCAGACAAGATAAAGGAGCTTATAATGAAAAGTTAGTTTCCTGTTGAGTTTTTCTACTTGAAGAGACAACTAATTTTAACTTCCTAACTTTTCTGTTTTGGACTGGTATTTTACATTTCTAAGTGTTTTACACCACCATTTCGTGCTTCATCAACCTTAGACATTATCTAGTGACTCCTCTGACAGATTAAACTATACCTACTTGTGTCATCCTTCCTTTCCACAAATACAATTATATCACTATTCTTGTTTCCTTTACTGGTCATCTCTGCAATCCCAAACAAGTACTTATGGACTCCTTTCACTCAATCCCCTACCCGTTCATTCACTCACTCAAATGTTCATTGTGTGGCTACTATATGGAGCATGGACCACAGGACCATGGAAGGCATTCCCAGGAGGCCTAATCTAGTACTGGGCACATCTCAGTGCCCAATTAATATTTTATGACCAATAAAACAGGTGATTTTGAGCTGAAACTGGATGACTAGAAGGAACCAGCCATGTAATGGATGCTGTGCCTCAGAAGTGGTTCTTGATTCCCTTCGGGTAAGGCAAGAACATTAGTGACCTTACCTTTCCCTCTTGTCTCCTGTCCTCATCTACTGCTCTCATTTGTACTTTTACTTTGGCAATAACATTTCTCTACAGACAATTCTAAATGATGAAATTGGTTTATATTATTACTTTAGAGATCACATTATCAAGTGGGTTACTACTGTTTTCTGCGGAGTTAAATGTATTATAGGCCAACCCCTTCTCTTAACTTCTCTGCAACCCTGCCATTCACTTTGCAATCTGTCTATACCAAGGATTGGTAAGCTCTTCCATAAAGAATCAGTGAATATTTTAGGTTTTGAGAGCTATAGGTCTCTTTGGCAAGTACTCAACTCTCACTGTAGCATGAAAGCAGTCACAGATAATATGTGAAGAAGCGGGGCTGTGCTACAATAAGCCTTTACCTACAAAAACAGATGGTAATCCTAGTGTATAACTTTCATGTTATATTATCAGAGATTATATTCTAGTCATAAAAATAATCAACTCATTATTATTACTAATCTTAGCATTTGTGTAAAGTTTTCGAAATTCTGAAAAGCAATTAATGGCATTTATATTGTGACTAGATAAATATCATTTACTGTATGACCCAGCAAGTGTGCTATGATTACACTTCCTCCTACGGGTAACCACAGCAATGACCAACACCTCTGCCTTTCAAAGTAAAATGTTTCTATTATAAAACATTATGAACTCTGTAGTCATGACCCAGCTTTAACAAGTATCAAAATATGGCCAATTATGTCTTATTTGTACCTTTCCTTCCA
Source organism: Ursus maritimus (assembly GCF_017311325.1). NCBI lineage: Eukaryota > Metazoa > Chordata > Mammalia > Carnivora > Ursidae > Ursus > Ursus maritimus. The sequence goes on from NW_024425341.1 coordinate 1,694,455, forward strand.
TCCCCCATCTCCATAATTTTGAGGTAAATCGCACATAATTTTTTACTTATTTTTTTTTAATTGTGAGAGCCTTCTTAAACTTTATCCTATTAAATTTTTTACTTTAACAATTCTATTTTTAATTTACTTAAGTGTTTGATTTCTGATTTTAGCATCATGTCCCAGATGGAGTATCTTTACTAATTTCACTGAGGGTTTTAAATAGATTCGATTAATCTCTGCTACTACCCCAAATTTCTCCACTTCCTCTAGGACTACTTTCCTGTTTATCTTGCTTTCTCTTTTGTAATGCAGATTTTCCTTAGTTAAGTAATCAAAGCAAGGGCAACTGTAAGCTATGCATTCATAAGCTTCACATTAGGGCTTATCTATAAAGAGCTGGACTTTATGTAAATTATGAGTATCTACTACGGGATATTGGCATACCCTACAAATGAGGGCTTTAAAAAAATCTCCCCACCCCTCTCTATAGCTAGCACAGATAGTCCTCCTTTCTTTTCTTGTGTCCTTATACCATTTTCATTTATTATCAATTTAATGGGGTTGCAGGAAGGAAAGAAAATTAATATATTTGATGAGTCTACTATCTTTAACCAAAAATCTGTTCCCCCCCCCTTTTTCATTAATTAGGATTGCATGATAGCCAAACTATACTGTATGGTAGTACATAGTATGTTTGGTCTTGCTTACAGTGGTGCATTTCAAATAGGTGGTACACAGAAAAGATCTCTAACCTGCATATCCAGTTCATGGCATCTTTGAGCAATTTCTTCCTTTGCTGACAAAGCTTCATTTAGTTCCTCTGTAGTTTTCTTCAACTAGTTAGAAACAAAGAGATACAATAAACATTTCAATATGAAGTAGCAACAATTAATAACTACATAGGCACAGTAAGCAATTAAAACACTTTCCTCTCATTTCTTTCTGAGGGGCAGGGAGAAATCGAGAGCTCTTCTGACGAGTCCAAAGCAGCCATTTCTAACTTCGATTATCTTCTAGTCTTAAGTCTTGTCTTTTCTGTATTCTGAATCTGGTTCTTTCCTCTTATCACGTTTCCTTACACCTTCCTATCTGGGCTACATGATTCTTGGTAATGTTGATTCTGTAATAACTGAGGAATTTTCCCTTGATAAAATATGCAGGTTCTAGAGTATGGGCATTTCAATTGTTGAACTATATACTATTTCAACACATGTTCTTCAGTCGTATTAAACCTTTATGTTAATTTGTATAACACAGTTTTAAAAATACTTTATTATTCTGATTCTCAACACAAACCAAACATTTCTGAGTTGCGTCCAATAAACCCTAAGTTAGCAAAGCGTGGACAAATTAATTAATTAAAACTGATTACTTAATTTAAAAAACTGATTAAAAATTATATTAGCTTTTCCTTTCATGTGACCAAACTTCTGGGTAATACAGATAAAAAAAATTCATACAAGGCAACAACTTTAAAATTTAACACCACAAAGTAAGGGAAGCAAATTACAACTTGGGTTAAAATTTAATCATGCCCAAAGATTTTCCTACAAAACATTTAGAAACCACTGGGAAGAAAAGAGAGAGGATAACACGTCTATTCACACTTTGGAACAGATGTCTCAGGACAGAAACTGACAATGTAAGTCGCATTTTACTGGAAAGCAATAATTAAAATTACAAAATAACTTTTTGGTTAAAATCGCAAGAATACACGGCAGAATTCCTTCAAATACAGAATTCCTTCAAAAATACAGAATTCCTTCAAAAATACAGATTTCTTAGTGCATTTAACTATCTACTGACTGTTCAATCCTTCACAATGATGAAGGGTGGAGGAGACATCTGCAACGGAAAACTCATGTGAAATAAAAGGTATTTTGTATTATAAGTAAATCAAAAGATTAAAATGCATGCCACTTTCCAGGATTGCATTGTTGTGTTAAATGTGGCATACAGAAAGATATCGCCAAGGAAAAAAGAAAAATCATGACTAGCAAACACGAATTACAATGACTTAAATTCATTTTAAAGTGTGTCATGCAATATTTTAATTACGAATTATAAATTTAATTACAAATATGTAATATCCACCAGTAAAGTAGCTTAAGTCTTGAATTTAAGTAAAAAACAATTTATAAGCAAATTCAACTGAAGCATTCTTTTCATTAATATCTAAAGTTTATTCTTTTCAAACTCTACATGGATTAAAAAGAATGCAAAATTAGATACCTGGCGATCAAGGTCAACATAGGCATCGTTTCCAGCAGAGACAGGAGATTCCTTACTCATCAGCTGAAATTAAGATTTAAATGATTGTAACTATGAGGCAAAATTACATCATATAAAATATATTAGACAACACGAACACCCAGCCACTACAGAATTATAAAAATTAAAATGAAAACACAAATGTAAAAGGAACATCTTCCTATACACTGAAACTTTTCAGTCTGAAATTTTTTTCATCCCAGGATTAATGCCTTCATTTAAAACTACAGGTCTAAATTCTGGTGCTTGTTTTCACTGTAAGCCCAGTCATAAGAATCAAGACAAATCTTTAAGTTTAAAAAGTGGCTAAATATTTTAAAACTGACTTTTCAGTAAAAAACAGCAACACTTAAGTAAATCTATCTAAAGAATAAATACGGGCAACATCAATATTAGCCAAAATGAAACGGCTGATGTTTATAACACACACACACACACACATCTATGTCTTAGCCTCTCTCACCCTTGTGTTGCAAAGAGAGGATCCGTAACGTGTGAGGGTTTGGGGGAGAAGGGGATAAAATTCTGACTGTGACAAATGTCAGGGGCAGACTCAAATGGTCCCAATTTTCTATTGTTTCCTTATGTTCTGTCTGAAGGACAAAAGAAAGGGGGACAATTAGAAATGTGGGGATGCACTGTTGAGAGATCTTGTAATTTCAGCCTTCAGCATCATTCTGGAGAGAACTGAAACGTTACGTTCAGCTGTATTTTTTCCTCCTTATCAGAGGTTCTCAAAGTGAAGTTCTCAAACCATCAGCGTTGCCTGGAAACTCTTCAGAAATGCAAATAACTGGGTCCCAGCCCAGAGGTACTGACTCAGAAACTCTGAGGTTAGGGCTTAGCAACATATTTAATAAAGTCCTCCGAGTGATTCTGATACATACTGAAGTTTGAGAATCACTACTCTATACTAACCGATGAGAAGAGTTCAAAGTCCTTCAGCATAATTAGAAAAAAAAAATCTCAGGAAGAGTAAAAAACACTGCTTTCAGTGTTTATGTTTTTCTTGTGACAATCATAAGATTTTTAAGACTTCTTGCAACTGAAAAAAATCATTCCACTGTAAAGAATATACAATTCATAAAAATATAAAAAGAAAAAAACCATTATTCTACCATCTAGAAACAATCACCTTTATAATTTTGAACATTTAAGAAGCTACCATCCATGGGTGTAGCACACACAGGTCAAGTGAGAAAGACAAGCATACTACCGTGTGACACAGGCTGTGACAGGCTCAGAGAGGCAGCACCTAATCAGAGGTAGGTAGGAGAAAGTCTAGGAGTATTTTCCCCCAGTCTTTTTCTTTTTCTCACTGTTACAGTTAAGTCCTCACCATAACACAGCGACAACTCTGAATAAAAACCTAGGTGTCCCACACTCTGAATACCACCTTTTCTCAACCCTGGTCTCTCTCAATAACGTTTAGGTTATGTGCTCCTCAATTTGAGGTTTCCAAGCTCTATACCTCCCTCCTTTCTCCGGGGCTTCTAATGAGAATCCATCATTCTGATATTCACTTCCTTCCTTACTCTAGACTTTTTTTTTTTTTTTTTTTTTTTAAAGATTTTATTTATTTATTTGACAGAGATAGAGACAGCCAGCGAGAGAGGGAACACAAGCAGGGGGAGTGGGAGAGGAAGAAGCAGGCTCATAGCGGAAGAGCCTGATGTGGGGCTCGATCCCAGAACGCCGGGATCACGCCCTGAGCCGAAGGCAGACGCTTAACCGCTGTGCCACCCAGGTGCCCCTTTACTCTAGACTTTATAGTAAACATTACTGTTTTTGCCTGCTCACATTTACTCCTCCTCCTTCTGCTAACACCATCATCTTATTTTTGGGAATTTCCGTCCCCTGCTTTAGCTTCCATGGTTCATCATTTGTTTAACCAACTACCTTCTATTTCTAGTCTAGACTTTTCAGTCTATTACCTTGGTGACCTTTGTTAATATCTCAATTTTCTTATCTTCCATTCCTTCTTCCTAGCAAAATCTTAGCCTAAGATCAATTTACCTACCTATCTCTTCTGGCCATACACCAGATTGCTAAGTACTGAGAAAGTGAAAAAAAAAAAAATTAAATCATAAAACACTGTTAATAGTTTCCAATTTCAACTGGGCCTTTAAAGTTGCCCCAAATGTACAATAATGCTTCCTCAGTCAGCAGTCTCTTTATTCCTTTGAGAGATTATTCTAAACCTTTTCTACTTCTCAAACCTCCGCACTCTTCAGCAGAAAAACCTGTCTCCAAATAAGAATTTCCCATGTCTTATCCACAAAACTGGCAATGTTCATGCCACCCTTTCCTTTTTCAATCTTGTCGTAAGACAACTGCTATTCTTCCCATTGAAGGCTAATCCCTCCACTTGTGCTCCCTGACCCAATCTCTTCTCAGCTTCTTTGGTAGGATGGCTATTATAAAAAAGATGGGCAGAAGTGCCTAGGTGGCACAGTCTGTTGAGTGTCCGACTCCTGGTTCCTCAGCTCAGGTCATGATGTCAGGGTCATGGGATGGCGTCCCACGTCAGGCTCCACACCCGCTCAGCACAGAGCCTGCTTGAGTTTCTCCCTCTCCCTCTGCCCCTCCCACTTGTGTGCTAAAATAAATGAATTTCAATTTCAATATGCCCAGAAGAATTAATAGCAGGTGTTAAAAAAAAACAAACCCTTATACTAACACTCACAGCATTATTCACAATAGACAAAACGTAGGAACAACCCAAATGTCCCTCAACTGATGAATAAACAAAATGCTGCACATCCATACAATGGATTATTCAGCCATAAAAAGGAACAAGTATTGATACATGCTACAAAATAACCTTGAAAAATATTATGCTAAATGAACAAAGACACGAAAAGCCACATATCATATGATTCCATTTAAATGAAATATCCAGAATAGGGAAATTCACAGAGACAGAAAGCAGATTACTGGTTGACATGGGCTGGAGCGAGGAGGAAATGAGAACTGCCTGTATAGTGGGTGTACAGGGTTTCCTTTTGTGGTGATGGAGAAAGTGCTGGAACAAAATAGTGGTAATGTTTGCACATTATGAACATACTAAATGTCAATAATGGCAAATTTTGTTATGTGTATTTTACCACAGTAAATAAATGTCAGCAATACCTGAAAAAAGAAACATAAATAGAATGTACCTGAAGAAAAAAAAAAAAAAAGACTACCATTTAACAGAAGCCCTTCTTACTTCCATTATTCTATGCAGCTACCCCGTTTCTCCCCCAAAGTCCAATCAGTCACCAAACCTATTGATTCAAGCTCCTATAATTTTCAAATCTGTCCACCTGTCTCCACCCTGAGTGCCATAACCTAGTTCAGGCTTCCATCATTCTTCACTGGATAATTACCGAGGTCTCTTAACTGCTCTCCCTTCTTCTAGTCCAGTTTTCCTCCAAACCATTCTTCTCATCATACAGATTTTCTTAAATATAGACTTAAATGTATTTTCTCCTTAAAATCTATTCACTGATTACCAAAATCCCAACTCCCTAATGAAACTGCTCAATATTCTAATGATTTTAGGTCTCTTGTTTCATTTCTAAACACTCCCTACCTCACCATGTTTGCTACAGGCATTCGTCTTTCAGTACATCCAACATGCCACGTAGGTCTTGCTTTCTCTCGCCTCCTGTACTTTAGAACAATTTCTGCCCTTTCCTTATCTCATCTCATCCTTCCATGCTCAGTCAAGAGCCACCTTCTCTGAGAAGCCTTCCCTTAAGTTCCCAAACTGAGTTTAGCTACTCCTTTGCGGTACGCCTGGTATTTTTCCCATCATGGTACTTTTCATTTTGAATGCTTTGAATGTATGTGAATTGCTTGGTTAGCCATTTCTCCCATGAGATTTAGACTTTGCAGGGGCAAGAGACCAGGTGTGTCTTGTTCATAATTACATCCCGAATGCGTACTACAGCTCCTGGTGCATATTAGGTGCTTGATGGTATGTGCTAAATGAATAAAAGGAATATGCACATAAAAGACATACCATCTATTCTTAAAATCTAATTGTATGTACAATTTAATATATTGCTTGGTTCACTTGACATTTTAAACTTTTTTTTTTTTTAAGATTTTATTTATTTATTTGAGAAAGCAAGCAAGTGAACAAGCAGGGGGAGCAGCAGAGGGAGAGGGAGAAGCAGGTTCTCCACCAAGCAGGGAACCCAACATGGGGCTCGATCCCAGGACCCTGGGATCATGACATGAGCCCAAGGCAGACGCTTAACCGACTGAGCCACCCAGGTGTCCCTCACTTGAGAACGTGTGTGTGTGTAGGGAGGGGGATGCGCAAAGGGAGAGGAAGAGAGAGTCTTAAAGCAGACTCCACACTGAACACAGAGCCTCACGGGGTGTGGACCTTGGTTTTGTCTCAGGTTGTGTCATGTCTCAGGACCCTGAGACAAAACCAAGAGTCAGATGCTCAGCCGACTGCACCAGCCAGGCGCCCCCTAAGAAAAAGTTTTTAAAACAAATCAGTATCAGCTATATAATATTCCGCAAGATGTAGGTACCCTAAACACTTGCTTCCCAATGGATGCACACTGTTGTCGTATTTCTATTAATATAAAATAGTTTGGAGGTTCCTAGCTGGCTCAGTAGGAAGAGCATGTGATTCTTGATCTTGGGGTTGTGAGTTCAAGCCCCACACTGGGTCTAGTAGAGATTAACTTAAATAAACAAACTTCAAAAAAATTATATAAAACAGTTTGAGAAACACTGTTGTGCCCAATCTTGGTCTGAATTTTTAAATAATTCCTTGGGCTAGATTCATAGAATTAAAAATCATTGGTCACAGATTTTAATTTTAAAAATATTCCTGATTATAATTACAAACCTGTAATTTTAGAAAAATTGGCAAATACAGAAGAGCATAGAACATCCAACCACTTGGAGATGGCTAACATTTTGTCATTTTCACTCATCTTAATTTCTATTTTTAACAGAAATGGGATTATACTGCTCATGTGCTTGGTTTCCCTAATAAGCCTTACGCACACTGTTATATATTTTTCAAAAATATACTTAAATGCTACCCAATATGCCAATATATTATTCTACCATAATTTATTTATTTATCTGTGCCCCAACTGCTGGGCAGTTAGGTTACTTCTAATGTTTCAGTACTAGAAAATAATGCTGAAATAAACAATAAACAGTCTAGGCGTGGGCTCTGAACCCAGACTGCTTAGACCTGAGTTCTAACTCTGCCACTATTTTTTGTGTGAACTCGAGGATACTCATACTATGTATGCTTCAGTTTCCCCTTTTATAAAATGGGGACAATAACAGCCTATACCTCAAAATATTAAATTTTCATTTTTTTAAATTTTGGTAAAAGATATAGAACATAAAATTTGCCATTTTAACAATTTTAAGTCTACATTTCAGTGGCATTAACTATAACTGTAGTGAATTTTAAATGAGTTAATAGACATAACGTGTTTAGTAAGTACCAGCACTACCTAGCACACAGCAGGTTTGAGATAAATGTCTGCCATTACTATTACTATTATGTATCTCTGTATTTCAGATGTCCTTAGGATAAATTCCTAAAAACAGAATTACAGATCAATTATAGTAAGGCAGAACTGTGAGTGGCCCCTTATTCTTTTTCCTACTTTTGCTTAGTAACAGACTTCTCATATTTTGGCTGGTTTTCTGACTACCCGGAATAAAGACCACATTTCCCACGGTTTCGCTGTGTGGCTACGTGAGTAGTATCTGGCTAATATGGGTGAGAACTGCTGAAAGTTTATTTAGAGGAAGTGGCTAACTCTTCCTCCAGTCCTTCCTGATGGCTGGAAAGGGAATGTGATAGCTGAACTTGAGAAGCCACAGCTGAGGCACTAAGTGGGAAACACACATTAAGGATGGCAGACTAAGTAAGAAACAAGAAAGCTAGGTCCCTGATGACTACAGCGCAGAATCCAGGACCACTTAAGAGCAAAATAACTTCTATCATCTTGCTTGAGAGATCATTATTTTGACATTTTAACACTCATGACCTAATATCTCATATGATATAAAAGAGTATAATATTTTTAAAAAGATGTACCAGTTTATCTTCCTACCATCAGAGCTGACTGATAAACTGACCATCTTTTCAAAGATTTGCCTTTTTGAAAGGTCCTGTATAGTAAGGAATTTGGCTGGTCTTTGTCCTGTTACTGGCAAGCAGCCTCTCAATCTCTGGAATTTCCTTACTGATAAGAGTATCTTTGTTATTTGTGGGCCCCTAGGTAGTGTAAGCTAAAAAGTTGGATGACTCAGCCTGCTTCTTCCTCTCCCACTCCCCTGCTGTTTTCCCTCTCTCACTGGCTGTCTCTCTGTCACATAAATAAATAAAATCTTAAAAAAAAAAAAAAGTTGGATGACTCAAATTGGGGGCTGGCCATGCAAGAAAAACCAACCAAGTATCAGAGGACTGGGTCTTTGAGCCACTTGATAATCAGCCTGATTTCTGGGGGGGGAGGGGGAGGAGGAGAGCCGGAAACTGCATTCAACCCCATGGTCACTGATACAATCAATCATACCTACATAATGAAAGCCCGATAAAAACTCTGGACATGAAAACTCAGGTGAGCCTCCCCAGTGGGCAGTACTTTGGAACTGCTACACAGTAATGTGCTGGGAGTGTGATAAGTCTTGATTCCATGGAGAGGGAACAATAGAAACTTTGCATTTGGGACCTTCTAGACCTTACGGTATGCATTTTTGGGGTGGGGGGAGCTGGTTCCGGTTTGTATTCTTTTGCTATAATAATATTGTCATCATTCCTGAGTTCTGTGAATCAGAACCCTGAGGGGGTAGTGGGAACACCTGGATTTATTTTTAAAAAAACACAACTTTACTTAATTTGCACTTAGCACTTTTCACATTGTCTTTTGTATTTTTTTCTCTGTCAGTTGCATGTTCAAGTCCTACATTGTCCTCTAATATCCCTAACGGTTTGTTCCATTGCTTTCATGATTAAAAAATTCTCACATCCTGAGGTCAACTGGTTATTAATCTACATTTTATTTTTACTTTTATAGTTTTATGTTTCACATTTGATGGAGTTCAAGGCCTGCTACCCCAAAGTATAGTACCTTGGCACACTGAATACTTCAAGCTGAAGGGAACTGCAGAAATAGCAGGTACAGGAAGGATTTTCTATCTTCTCCTGAAGCAGGTCATGAAAGCCTCATGTGAGAGGTGCCCTCCCTATACTCAAAGGAAAGAAGCATCCTTTTCTCCGAAGATAAGAGGGATTCTGAAAGAATTCTGAATCAACAGGACCTGCTGTTTCTACCAGGTTACTACTCTTAGCTCAAATCCTTGTTTGTCCTATCATATTTTTCCATGATTCTCCACTCTTCATCAAACCTAGCACCAAAACACTCAGGTTTAAACCCTTCTTTGAAAAAATAAATAAAAAATAAACACTTCTTTGGTCTTCATTTCCTTAAGAAGGTCTCTATGTCATGTAAAACTTACATTAAATACATCTGTATCCTTTTTCTTGTTAATCTGTCCTTTGATACAGAGGTCTCAGCTGAGAACTTGGATAGGCAGAAGAAAAAGATTTTTCCTCCCCTACAGTTTCGGTATAAATATTTGTCTAGAAATAGCTTGGGGTATGGTTGGAGTTGGAAGACCCACTTTCTGCCAAACAAGAAACCAATAATTAAGTGTAAGGTAGACTGCTGGTTTAAGATATGTATTTATAATGGCTTTAGGAATTAGTCTACTATTTTTAGTTCATTGGGGCATTTTTAAAAATTAGGAGTAGTTACTGAATAGCTATATCTACAAGACAAATGTGTGAGATTTAAATACAAATGACAAATTTAAATGTACGATATTTTTAAATAAAAATGAGGCAAGCTATATCATAAGTGCAAAGAAAAAAATTCTCAAAAAATGAGGAGAATCTCTTTAAAATTTCTACGTCTACTGTTTACGTTCCAGTTTGCTCCTTTAATTTCTCACAAACAGTAAGCATAAAGCTCCAACATACCTCTTGAATGGCTGTCATGACAACGTGTTGAACAGATTCCTCCATCATCATAATGGCTTGGATGTACTCTGAAAACAAGAACAATCTGGAATGTCACTGTTCAAGTTAAAGATACTCAAGGAGTAAAGGCTCACACTTCATGAATTCTTGTAAGTAGTTTTCTATGTTTTCATTCTTCCCAGGAATTCTTCGTATGTGGTTAAATACATGCATCACAGGTAAAGTAAAGGCCGAAAATCACAGTATTTCTCTTTCCTTAAGATAACCCCCCCCCCCAACATCACCATTACTTACAAAGTTGAGGCTACAGGTAAAGGTCACAGGAATACAGTCTCTTAGGAATGTAAGACAATGAAATGGTAAAGCCTAAAGCCAGGACGGAAAGAACTCCTTATTACTATTCCTAAAAATTTAAAAATTATCTGTCTTTCACATTATACTTTGTCACAGGTTAAAAAAAACTCTGATGTCTGTGCTTTATTCTTGTGTGACATCAAAGCATTGCATCATGTACAATTCCTACCTTAATACTTTCTACTACAGAATAGAAAAATCTTAATAAACCTCAGCGCTGCATAGGACAAAGAATTAAAATGAAGATAGAAAGTGATACCATAATTAAACAAATATTGCATAACCCTGGGCTTTAAAATATACACATCACTAATAAGCTAAAATACCAACTTCGTCAATCTTACTTACCCTCACCACTACCAAGAAAAGAGAAGGATTTCTTAGCTGTCAGTAGGAAAAGATAATTTCTTGCCTTCTAAAAAAGCCCTAGAAGTAGTTTTCCTTATTTGCAAATTCAACAATGAATGGACAACGTGGTATTGAACAAAACGAACAAAAAATATCAACAGGCCAGCTGGGTTCTAACAAATATGGTAAATATGTCTTAAATAAGAAACATTTAGAAAAGTAATTAGGGAATTTTAGCCTCAACCTGCCTCTCTCCCTATACATCTAAAGAAACCTCTCCATACATACACCAAAAACTTGTCTCAGCACTTCAAGTATTGCATGATGAAATTGTTCAAGTGATCTTTTGGTAAGAGACTCATGAATTTGGAATGCCAAGCTGTATAATGCTTTGCGTGATGGATAACTCATTAAAATAAACCAAAGTATTTTGGCAGCACTACTAAATTATGACATTCTGACATTCCGGTTGTTAATGCCAAAGCTTTTCGTTAATCAAAAACATATTTTTAAGCAAGTGTTATTCCAAGGATACTTGTACCCAATCAAATGTGTGGTGACACATACAAATATACACAACACACTTATATCAAAGGCATTTCTTAGGACAACAGTAAGAATGTATCAGGACCACTATTTGAAAAAAAAATCCTTTATTTCAAGCTCAATTTTTTGTTCTGTTCTGTTAACAAGGAGCATCCTGTAAGTCTTGGAACACAAAGTAGTGCTTTTAGATATTCTGCTCAGAGGTACCAAACACAGAATCCCAAGGCTCTGGAGAAAATGGCAAAGCTAGGATGACTAAACAGCCCTTGAAATAAAAGACTGTGAACATGGAAAAGAAAAAGCAGTGGCATTGATAATGGGGAAGGAAAATTTAATGACAGCCTATTGGAAGTGAAGAAAATCACAGTGGGAACAGGGAGGTTAGGAAGTTAGTTAGGTGTGAGAGGGGAAGCGTTAGTTAAGAAGCGGTGTTGCCACGTCAAGGCCCTTCCCCGCGAACACCGTAAAATGCTACATGATAAAATGATGATGAGAACTATGTTAATGTACAATCTTTGAAAAGCAAAAACAGAAACAAAAACCCTACAAATCTTTAGTGTCCAAAATACAAATATATATGATTATTGGGTGCAGATCTATGAGGCAGTGCTGAGAATGAGGTGTGCTAGGTCAGCGAGATTATCTGGAAAACTTAGCTTTCAGGGCCAGAATTTACAGCAGATTAGTATAAAGAATATGATGTTTAAACATGGAGAGACATGGGTTGTTGTCCTTGCCTAGCCTTTCAGAAACCAGAAATCCTGGGCAAGTCTTAGAATACTTAGTTTTCCTCATGTGTAAAAAGTATTTTTTATTGTTAGTACCTAGTAGAGTACTAGGCAGAAGAGAGACACTCAGTAAATATTATTAGTGTGTCTCCTACTACTAATCTTTGCTTTTTCAATTTTAGCACCATTTATTTTCCCCAATTTGAGAAGTCAGATGGCCTAAATAAATGTATGCTAGGTCAATGTTCCGAGCAATCACTCCTTACTTCCAGTAACTGAAAAACTCATCTAAACATAAGGCCTTTTTTATTTGTATAGTGCTTTACGGATTACAAAGGAAATACGCACATACAATTTCATTTACTCCTCATGACCACCAGGTTTTGCATCCTCATTCTGTAGATGAAGAAACAGCGGCTGAGTGCCTAGTTCAATGTCAGTCAGGTAGCAAATGGAAGATCCACTTTAGTAAGCCTCACGTTATCCATCATAAATGTGCAGTGACAAGTAATACTGAACTCAGAAATTCATTTACTTTGATTCTTAGTTCTCAACTATGTTTCTGAAAACAGAGAATGCCCTCTGGATAAATATGATGTTAAAATCCTGTTAAAGTTTTCATCACTTATATACAATTTCAGGGGAGAAACTGAATCTAGGTGTTACAGGAGAAACTTGGTCTGTGTGAGAAGCTGGATAAATATTATGATTCTCTGATTTTCCATAGGACTATGGATATAGGTAACATCCTTGTGTTCTCCTATTTCTACCCTGTAGTAAATACAATTAGCCAACTCTTAACAGCTATATGCTTCCAAGAGTTGATGAATCTCTTAACAGAATAAACACGTAAGAGTCATTATCTGAATTCAGTGAATAATATTAAATAAATTTTTATACACCTTTTAAAATCAAAGCATCTAATTAGAGATTTAATATGTCTTGAATCTTATTTATACCAATCTTCTAACCTTTGACAAAAAGCATTTCGATATTTTAGTAATATACAAAACTCACAAATGTAGAAAATTCTCTATTTTAATTCTTGAGTTGAACTGAATAAACAAACTAAAACTTACTATATGAGCATGCATGCTAAAATCTAAAAGGAATGGGGACAAAGAGAAATAAATACATTGTTAGAAAAAACTCTCAGATCACAGACCAAATACTAGTCATAGCTTCAAGAAAACAATGTTGACCATTATTAAACTTGTCACAAGAACAATTAAAATGTGTAAGTCAAATAAAAATCTATTTTGTGTCAGTAGGGGTAAGGTAGAAGGAATAAGAAAAAAACGTTTGGGCTTAAAAAAAAAATCCATCTTCTATGAAAGTCATAGTCTAGTATAATAGTAAATACTGGCTCATCATTGTTTAGAGTAGTCGCTGTCTACCCTTCTGTTTCATCGCCCTTCATTCCTTCCTCACTATTCTCTAATTCTACTTGTGGTTTTCTTAAATCTCTCAAAGGTAACCTTTTTCTGACATTCAGTTCCTACTATTCAGATTACTCTTAGTCCATCCTCCTCCACATCTCTGCTTAAATAACTTCCCCGCCCATGCCTGCACTGGCCCCTCATTACACTTTACCTTCACAGCACTCAGCACCACTCAGATCACACAGTTGTGTGTGGCATTGCTTACTGCCCTACCCTCCACTCACCTAACAGTTCCACAGGGGCAGGTGCCATGTCTGTTCTGTCTAGCACTGTGCTCCTAGCCCCAGCATAATGCATGAGTTCAGTAAATTTTGTGAAATAAATCCTTCATATTCGCAATCTAAAGTATCCAATTTTAAGTTCCCAGAGCTGAACTGATCCAGTTTAACCTTCTCATTACTGATATTAATTTAGTTGGACCGTGTCCAATTAACAGTAAATTTCATCACATTCAGTATAGTTAAAAATAATCAACTCAAAGAATTATGCAGTCTTGCTTAAAGGGAAAGAATATCATCAGGATCAAATTTATTCTAAATTGCAAAACTCTTTCACTTGCAAACAAAGTACCAGAAAAATTGTGGAAAATGGCATTGTTTGGGGCACCTCGCTGGCTCATTTCGTAAAGCGCACAACTCTTGAGCTCTCAGAGTCATGAGTTTGAGCCCCATTTGGGTGTGGAGCCTACTTAGGGGGAAAAAAAATGGCATTGTTTGAGGGTGGCCTTATGAAGGTGTTATTGTTTGTACTGGTGATTTATATATAATATATACAATATGTATTACTTTCCTTATTTTAAATGCATACACTAACATCATATAAATTACCTTGCTTCTGTTCACAGTTCACAGCACAGCCTAAGATGAGTTGAAGCATCCTTCCAAGCTCTGCCGCATCAGAATGTTCACCAATTAGGTTCACATCAGGAAGGGTAAAGTCATTAATTTGCTGTCCTAAAATCTGAATGGGGACAAAAGAATTAGAACTACATTTACATTTTATGTTTAAATAAAATATCTGATACAGATTAGTTTGTCAGCACCAGAAACTCATTGCTAAGGACAGAGCTGTTATGTCAGTTTCACTCCCAATTTCTATTTTTACCTCCCATACCTAAATTATGACAACCTCCATCACCACAACTTAGACCCCAATCTGGTATGTACGTACACTGACCAAAGAAACTGAAAACTTTGACCTCTTCACCACCCCTAGAAAGACAAATTTTTTGAAGTTCAAAGTAGAGCCAGAGAAGTTCTGAACAAGGGGGCACCAGAAAGAGGGGAGATTAAATATAGGTTCATGCCCCAACAGTAAGATTCCCCCCAAATATGTTCACTCCATTTGACTCCAAAATGCTGATAGCCAAACACCTATATTAGGAAGGAGAATGGAGGATTCCTTTATGGGGAAATTGGCCCCAAATGAAATGAAATATATGCTGACAAATGGTTAGGTCCCTGTCTAATAAGCATACAGTGAAAAAAGAAAATCCTAAAAGCACAGAAGCAGGATGAATATGGCTCTAGTGTTATGGGTGAACAGGCTAAAGAGGTCATGCAGTGTCTGGTGGCTCATGGTAACGGGTATGAATCTGATTCTCAATACAACAGGAAACCATAAAAGACTGAGAAGAGTGGCATAATCAGACTTCTATTTTTAAAAATCATTCTGGATTTAGAGTGAAGACTAAAAATAGACTGTAGAGGGACAAGAGTGAAATCAAGCTTACCAGTCAGACTAGAAATCTAGGCGAGAGCTAATGATGGCTTGGAATAAGGTGGTAGCACTAGAGACAGAAAAAGCTGTATTTTGGAGATTTAACCAGTAGGTCTTATGATGATCACCAAAAGAAGGAAGGACTACAGAATTATTTATAGGTTTTGGGCTTGAGTAATAGGGTGGACAGCAGGATTACTTACTGAGTTGTGAAGATAAATGATGTAAGTATACATGTAGGTATAAATACAGGTAAACTTCTGGGGAAAAACAGTAAGAAAATAACACAGGCTTCCAGGCTATGCCGTGTCCATTTGATATTTGGGATCGTGAAATTTAAAGTAAAACTAGTTCCACTGCCTGATTTTTTCCCCCAAGCTATGCCTTGACTATTCTGATGCAGACTCAGAGGATAAACTGAGTTAATCCAGGGATGGGGGTTTGCCAAGGAAAAAAACTAAAGTAAGCAAGAGAGTTGACTATAATAATACCTGGATTCTAAACCACCTTCACAAGGGAAGAAAAGGAGAGTTAACAGATGGCAGAAAAGAAAGTACATAAATTCTCATCTACAAACTATCCATATTATAGTGAAAAAGAGCATTTACAAACTACCTAATAAACAGTTGTTTGAACCAACATCCTAAAAACCATATAATGGAAGATAAATGGATTACTCATTTTGAGGTAAATTTTCCTTTACTTGAAACTACTATAAAATTAAATTATCCTATAGTAATACTTCTAAGCAGAGTGAGAGAAAGTCCTTACCTCATGATTATAATCCAGGATTCCCTTTAAAATTTTCTTTAAATTGCTTATCTGTTTAGAAAGAGATAAAACAACTAGGTAAAAGGCAAGAACAGATCAAAATATAATTTAACATAAAAATTTTCTGGGGGCGCCTGGGTGGCTCAGTCGGTTAAGCATCTGCCTTCGGCTCAGGTCATGATCTCAGCGTCCTAGGATTAAGCGCCAAGTCACTGGGCTCCCAGCTCATCAGGGAGCCTGCTCTTCTTCCTTTCTCTCTCTCCCCCATCCCCTCCTCATGCTTGCTCACTCTGAAATAAAATCTTAAGAAAAAAAAAATTCCTGAACCAATTGTTCTATTAACCATAAATAAATATAAAAAATAAAATTCAACAGTATATGTGAATTACCATAATCATCAAAAAAGGACTATCAACGGCTTATGTGATCTCAAGAGATTTATAAAAAAAATTGTTTCCAATCATGTTAAATTTTCAACGTTATGATTACACTGACAAAAATTGGAAATCTCTTAAAGTAACCTAAGTATAATGTCTCCAAATTCTCTCCACTGTCAGAAAAGACTGTTGTTACTTTAGTTAAGCACTAAAGTAAATATTTAGGAGCCATATGGTTAAAAAAATACTATTATGTCTTGAAATGCTACTATAACAGTTAGCACTGCAAGATAGTTGTGGTATAAGAGGCATCCTGGGGGCTCGGTTGGGCATCTGACTCTTGATCTTAGCTCAGGTCTTGATCTCAAGAGTTGTGGGTTTGGGCCCCATCTTGGGCTCCACACTGGGTGTGCAGCCTACTTAAAAAAAAAGGAAAAAAAAAGCATCCTAGAAGCAAGATAAGATGAGGAATCTACATGTTTCCTCTCACTCAGCCACTCCAAAGCAAGAGTTCACTGGCCTAAACGTTATCTGAGTGAAATGACAGGTAGAATCACCTATACTATTTAAGCTATTATTCTTTTCCTTTTCTTTTTTGACCCAACTCATACAGTTAAAATTGTGTTAAATGTGTACACAATACGATTCTATTGACCATCTACCTAGCTGTCTGTACTCAATGTTAGTAGCTGATGTCCTAGGACAGAAGACAGCAGAATCTGTGACTATCAAGTAAAAGTGACTTAATCATAGCAGTGTGATCCAGTGCAATCAGACGTATTATTTTTAAGGCAAAAAAAAAATTTTTTTTTCAAGATGTGTGTACTTTTTTTTTTGGAGAGAGAGAAAAACAGCACAAGCATTGGGGTGGAGGATGGGGAAAAGGAGAGAAGCAGACTCCCCACTGAGCACGGAGGCCGACTTGGGGCTCAATCTCATGAACCTGAGACCATGACCTGAGCTGAAACCAACAGTCAGATGCTCAATCGACTGAGCCACCCAGGTACCCTGAAAACTTATTTTTAAAAAAATCTCATAAAGAAAACATGT
Source organism: Ursus maritimus (assembly GCF_017311325.1). Classification (NCBI taxonomy): domain Eukaryota; kingdom Metazoa; phylum Chordata; class Mammalia; order Carnivora; family Ursidae; genus Ursus; species Ursus maritimus. The sequence continues at coordinate 1,712,066 of NW_024425341.1, forward strand.
TTATACTTCTAGAAAAATTTGGAGACATGGAAAATATATAATACACTTTATTTCCTTTATTTTACAACATTCATTTTTTTCATATTTTAACATTTGAAATTAAAATGTCTCAAAAATCAATGTGTTCATTTAAAATGGTAGTTTACTTCCCATTGAAAAGAGCTATATATGTTATAATCAATGGTATCTTAAAATTGAAGAAATATAACATAGGATAAAATATGGAGAATAGGAATGCAAATCAGAACTGACATTTCAAAAAACAAAAAAACTGACACTTCCAGTTCTGAATGTTAAGAATATGATAAAGTTTCCCCCCTTCTCTATAGTACCGTCTGCCACACTCATGACACTGGAGACAGTGTGCATTTTACATGTGTGTTGTGTGCACGAAAGGTGGGGTATGTAACTCTCTCTTTGGTCAAGACAGCAAGCAAACACAAATTGATTAGTAGCATTATTTTAAAAAAATCCAGAATTGCTTTACACATGTTATAACATTAAAAAGTAATCACTTAGGCGTGCCTGTATGGCTTAGTCAGTTGAGTGAATGACACCTGATTTCGGCTCAGGTCATGAACTCAGGGTTGTGAGATCAAGCCCCACATAGGGCTCTGCACTGAGCCTGGAGCCTGCTTAGGATTCTCTAAAAAAAAATATATATATACACATATATTATATATACATATATAAAATATATTTGTGTAAGTCATTTAATTGCCTATTCTTGAAAGAGTATTTAGAAATTAAAATAGTAGCTTAAACCAGTGTCCATTCACTCTAGCTTAGTAAACAAAGGAATTAAAAGGAATTAAATTTTGGCAGACCCAATATTTAAGCAACCAATGACTATTTTTCATCGAATATGTGTTTTATGGAAGAAATATAAAGACAAGCCAAGCTTAACATATCTCAAGTCCAGGGATTTCACATGCTTACTCATTTGCATTTCTGAGTCTCTACCTGACTATATCAAAGAGAAATGGTTTAGAGCTTTCCAAACTGGCAGTAATGATCATCACTGGGTCATAAAAATCAATTTAATGTAACAAAAATTATAGAGATGGGGAACAAATCAGTGGTTTCCAGGGAACAGGGTGAGGAGTGTGTGGTGTGGATGTGGTCATAAAGGCAGCACCATGGAGTCCTGCAGAGATGGAACAACTCTGTGTCTTCACTGTGGTGAGCATTACAGGAAACTACATTATCACTAGAGCTGCACAGAACTGTACACACAGGGACAAAAGGGCATATGTAAAACTGGTAGAACCCAAATGAACTGGCTTGTACCTATGTCAGTTCCTTAGTTTTGATATTGTATTATAGTTACGCAAGATGTAACCACTGGGGAAACTGGGTGAAAGGTACACAGAACTTCTCTGTACATTTTTTTTTTGCATCCCCCTGTGAATCTAGAATTATTTCAAAATATAAAGTTAAAATAATTTAATGGGTTGCAACTAATATTTTTTCAAAATCAAAACATCAGTGCCTAGAATAAGGGAAAAAAACTTGTTCAACTCTGTATGCGCATATGTTTAGGTGGACAGGAGGCTGCAATGTAAACTGTGTTTCTTATTGTGGGTTTTAGCTTTCTCATAGAAGCTTGAGAAATACTGGAACTTAAGGCTACTAGGAAAGAAATTAAAATACTTCATTCTCTTAGTGTTCTGGGCTCAGTTAACAATGACCAATATTTTCTCATTAATAGCACTAGCAACTAACACTACATATGCACTAACCCAAGTACATTATATATACTAACTCATTTATTTCTGTGAGGTAGATCCTATTACAATCCTCATTTTACAAATGGGGATTTGAGGTACAGAATGATTACAAGACTTTCCCAGACAGCGGATGGTAGAGTTGTGATACAAACACAGGCACTGTGGCTCTGAGTCCATGCCCGCGGTCACTGTGTTTCACTGACTGACACTATATATGTATCTTTGTGAACAACTTCAGGTTACCTCCAATCTTTAATTCTGGATTATTTCACTACAGGCAATCTAGGCTTCTAAAGCTCACTGAACATATCAGATGAAAGTTCAACAAATATTATATACACACAACTAAAAGACTATCTAACAGACGGAAAATAAAAAGAAAATACCTTCAGCCTCCAATTATCTCCTACTTCGGTTTTGATTCTGTTTAGCCAATTTTCATCAAAATATGCAGGATCTCTGCAAATAAGAAAAAGCTAGCATATTAATCATGCAGCTATCAAGCTTAAAAAAAACCCTGAAACCTATCCCATAATTCACTTAACTGCAACATAAAAATATATTTACCACATATTCGCCACTAAATAACTCAGTCTGGAGACTGGATGCAATTATAGTAGATTTCTCTAAAATTAACCCGTTATCGGCACATCACAAAACATATGTATATTATCAAAAACAAACTAAAAGGTGAAAATGATTACAATTGATATAGTTTTAAAAACAAATTACAGATGAATAAGCTACCCTGAAATTAACATAATTTTTAGATACAATATCTAAAACCAGTCAAAATTGATGACACAATTTTAAACAGACAAAAGAAATGTATCAAGAAAAAGGTTAACATAAGCCTTTCAGTTAATATTTCAATAATCTCCATCAACTAATACTTTGAAAGTCACCAATAATGCTATTAAAATTTCAATTTCTGGGTTGCTGGGGGCTCAGTTGGTTAAATGTCTGACTTTGGCTCAGGTTGTGATCCCAGGGTCCTGGGATGGAGTCCCGCATGGGGCTCTCTGCTCAGTGGGAAGCCTGCTTCTCCCTCTCCTGCTCCCCCTGCTTGTGCTGTCAAATAAATAAATAAAATCTTTAAAAATTTTTCAATTTTTTTTTTTTTAAGGATTTGAGAGAGAGAGAGAGAGCACAAATATGCAGCGGGGGGGGGGGAGGGGCAGAGGGAGGGATGGTCTTAAGCAGACTCCGTGTTCAGTGCAGAGCCCAACATGGGGCTTGATTTCACAAATCTGAGATCATGACCTGAGCCAAAACCAAGAGTCAGATGCTTAACTGACTGTGCCACCTAGGTGATCCAAAATATCAATTTTTAAATAATATAGAGTGAAAATAAATAAGTAAATAAATAGTATAGACTAAGGGGGCACCTGGGTGGCACAGTCGTTAAGCGTCTGCCTTTGGCTCAGGGCGTGATCCCAGCGTTCTGGGATCGAGCCCCACATCAGGCTCCTCCGCTGGGAGCCTGCTTCTTCCTCTCCCACTCTCCCTGCTTGTGTTCCCTCTTTCACTGGCTGTCTCTGTGTCAAATAAATAAAATCTTTAAAAAAAATAGTACAGACTAAGAACCTATTTTCTCACATGTAATACTAAGCATTAGACAAGATGGACACTGTTTGCAAAATGCTTAAAATCTAAGATAATACTAGTGTGGACAAATTGAAACACCTATGAATATACCTATACTTATTTTTCTTAGGAAAACCTCCCCAAACTACTACAAATAGGAAGAAAAAAATTTTTTTAGCCCAGCATGATCCTCATTTTAAAGTTTTTGAAACCAATGCTCTAAGACATGATTTATTCAAGACCACAGATTGAACACCTATGTTTGTCCTGCTTTAGCAAGTGCTAAGTCCAGAGATCTTTCCACAACACCACAACTGTCTCCATTCACCCCAAAAACATAATGGCAATGAGAGAAATATGTTAGAAAAAAAACTATATTTCAACTTAAACTGTCACTCAAACTGATACAATCAGCACTAAATTTTGTTCATATATTTAAATAAAGTAACATGCTACTTACAATTTTCAATGTCACTGTTAAAAAAGAAAAATGTATTTAGGTATAAAATTTATGAAAAAAGCAGTTACAACTAAATCAGTTCTAGAAATCTATTTTTTTATTTTATTATTTTTATTTTTTATTATTTCATAATTATTTTTGGAGCCTGTTATTTTGGAGCCATATAGCTTTTAAAAATAGCTTTATTGGGATATAATTTATATACCATACTATTCATCCATTTCAAGTATACAATGCAATGGACTTTAGTACATTCACAGAGTTGTATGACCATAACCATGATCTAAATATGATGTTAGGACATTTTCATCTTCCCAAAAAGAAACCCTTTATCTATTACCCATCACTGCCCACTTCCCTCTCTCTCTCCAGCCCCTGGGAATTACTCATCGCCTTTCTGTCTCCATGGGTTTGCCTATTCTGGACATTTCATATAAATGAAATCATACACTTTGTGGTCTTTTGTGTCTGGCTTCTTTCATTTAGGATGGTTTTCGGATTCATTCATATTGTAGTATGTATTACCACATCATTTCTTTTTTATGATTCAACAATATTCCATTTATGGATATAATACATTTTGGTTATCCATGTATCAGTTGATGTGCATTTGGGTTGTTTCTACTTTTTAGCTATTATGAATAATGATGCTTTGAACATTTATGCACCAGTTCTGTGTGGACATGTTTCTTGTGGGTATATGTTCAGGAGTGGAACTTCTGGATCCCATTGTAACTCTGTGTTTAACATTTGAAGCAAGGCCAAACTGTTTTCCAAAGTAGCTACACCACTTTACATTCCCACCAGCAATGTATGTTGGTTCCAATTTCTCCACAGCCTTGCCACCACTTGTTATTTTCTGTCCTGTTAATTACAGCCACCCTAGTGGATGTGAAGTGGTATTTCACTGTGGTTTTGATTTACATTTCCTTGATGACTAATCATGCTGAACATTAGCCATTTGTATACTCTCTTTGGAGAAAAGTCTATTCAGTCTTTGCCTGTTTAAAAATTGGGTTATCCTTTTATTATTGAGTTCTAAGAACTGCTTTTGGGTTTGGGTTTTTTTTCCCCCTTAGTATTCAAGAAAAAAAGCCTTCTCAGACATAAAACACGTAAATAATTTCTCACATTCCATGAGTTGTCCTTTCATTTTCTAAGAGTTCTATAGTTTTAGTCCTTCTACTTAGATCTATGACCCGTTTGTGTATGGTATAAGGGAGGAGTCTAAATTCATTCTTCTGCATGTGGATATTCACAACCATTTTATTTTTAAGCTTAATCTAGCTTTTTTAGAAGTTCAACAAAAGAATAAAAAAAATTAAGTAAGAGAAACTTGAGCAACCTTGCACAAAAAAGAGAAACTTATTGGAAGATCACTGAGGTATGTTATGGTATTAGGATAACTAGACCTCACAAAGTACTAGAATAAAGACCTGAAAGCTGTTAGGAACCCAGACAGTATGCTCCTTCTGACTTTCGTCTTTGTTTCTGCCCATCTATACCATCCTCTCTGCAGACTGACTTTTTTCTTTTTCTCCATATACAATGCTGACGACAGCTGCAGACAAGTTCCAAGTCTTCGACACTTTAGTTCAAACAAAGACCAGCCATCATTCAGTCCCAATTCTAAATTCCCAGATCATTCCAAATAATCCAGATAGAGTCTGTTTTTCATCCCTAATCCAACTTATATGTGACCAAAAGGATAGAAGCTTGCAAGTAGGTCACACACAACTTTAGGGGGAACAATGACCACAGTTGGCAGGGTAAGGGTGAATTTTCAGAGAAAGTGACTATTATAAAATGGGCAGACCACCCCAGAAAGTATCCTTCTTCCTTAAAACCTCTTGTAAAAATAGATAATGCAAAGAAAAGCAACAATTGAGTGAATTTTACTAAAATACTAAGGAATCATTATAAAAATAATTCAGCAACTAGAAAATATTCAGTATTTTTTGGGGCGCCTGGGTGGCACAGCGGTTAAGCGTCTGCCTTCGGCTCAGGGCGTGATCCCGGCGTTCTGGGATCGAGCCCCACATCAGGCTCCTCCGCTATGAGCCTGCTTCTTCCTCTCCCACTCCCCCTGCTTGTGTTCCCTCTCTCTCTGGCTGTCTCTATCTCTGTCAAATAAATAAATAAAATCTTAAAAAAAAAAAAAAAAAGAAAAATCATTAAAAAAAAAAAGAAAATATTCAGTATTTTTTGATACTTGAATAATCTAAAAAGCCAATCAAGTGTTAGTCTTTCCAACCAAAAAAGACACATAAGGCAAGCAATCTGAGTTTGGTGCTATGTGGCAGATGATTATTACTCAAAGCCAAAGGCACTGAGCTTACTAGCTAAGGGGCAATTCAGGGTCACACAAGTAAAAAATACTTACAGCAAGCTCATAACTTTATAAAAAAGAATGCTTTAAAATGTCTAAGAAGGTGCGCCTGGCTGGTTCAGTCAGTAGAGCATCTGACTTCTTGATCTTGGGGTCATGTGTTCAAGCTCCATGTTGGGGGCAGCGTTTACTTTCAAATTAATTTTAAAAATGTCTAAGAAATTAAATACTCCAAGAACTCCTAGGATACTTAATTTGCAATTTAAAACAATACTTATAGGTAAAAGAACTCGGAAATACCTGAATAAAATATTGCAAATCAAACACTATAATACAGCTTATTTCTTAAAAGATCACCAAATCAAAATCTCAGAATCATCGAGCTAGGGAGGGAAGACAACAAAAACAACTGCTAAGCACCAATAATAATATACTAGGCACTGAATCAGGCACTTTACATTCACAATGACATTGCAAGGGAGGTGTTACTATCCCTGTTACCAATAAGGAATATCAGACTCAGAAATCAAGTAATTTCCCCAAGTTCAACCAGATAATTAAGTGGCAGAGTTGGCGGTAGAATCGTTTTTGTTAAAACAGATCAGGAAAGTTCAACACAAGACTGGTTCGAGCAAACAATACTAAGGTCCTGTGGCTCATTATCTCCTTTAAGCTGAATAAACTAGGTCAGAAGGAGAGAGGGACCAACATGGTTCATGACACTCTATGTTCATTTAGGGCAGGAATCTGTTCTGTCCTCATTCACTCATTCCCAATACCTCATATCTGACACATAGCAGGTTCTCAATAAATATCTGCAGACTGAAATACATTTGGAAAGTGGAGGTACTTTTAAGCTATCGATAAACTTCCCATCTACTACTTGGGCAGAACACAGCAACAATAGTAGTCTTACAGTCTTCTTACATCCAATGTGACTTTTCCTAGTAATAAACTTTGATTCAATATGTAGGCATCTAGCCATAACTCTGTTTCTATAAGTAGTTTACAATTTCAGCAATATTTTCTAAGTACCCCTTAATTAATGCTCTCAGGCTATGACCAAACAATATAAAGGCAACAGATCATAGTTCTGCACAGACACGTAAATAACAACTGATAATCTTACTGGAGTGTTCTTCATGAGTAAGAAGCTATCTTTAGCTGACTCTTGCTAAGAAAAAACAAATAGAAACTATGAAACATACAAAACCATTTCCTCAGATTCTTCCAGTAACACATCTATTTGACTATAATTTATGAACTGGTCCTAGCTTAAACTTAAAAAAAAAAAGGCCCATTAACTTTAATCTGCAACATAATTTCAGAAATATATTATCTGCCTGCACTTAATTGCCTTCACAAAAATAAACACATTAAATTTCATTTGTACTGCTAAAATTATTTAAGCACTATAATATTCTTATTGAACTCAGCCAAATTAAGATGGGTCCAAAACCAACACTGTATTTTGGTTCCATCTCTTAATATGGCATTTTTATTACAAACCTTAGTACTTTTTAGATACGTTGATTCTTAGGTCTGTTTTCTAATTATCTTTCAATTACCCAAAACAATCATTTTGGTCCCCTGCCATTAAATGTGTATTCAAGAGTTAGCTATAATAATTTTCACAACTATAATGACAACAAAAATATAGCAAATTATGCTTAGCCCCTACTACATTAAATTAAGCAATAAAGGCACATAAGGGATAGGCTTTAAGCCAAGAACCAGCAACTCAGGGTACTAAAAAAAGAAAAGTATCCATTTAAGAAGCTTTCCACCAGTGTCCACAGCTTGACCTTCATTCTCTCTCTGTTGGTCTATTTTCTTTGTCCCCCTTTCTTAAACTCTGAAAGCTAAGACTAATGGCACTTAGAGGCATAACTTACTACTTCTGCTTTTAGTTTTTCAATCAATATGTGGTTGCGGTATAATAAAAAACATATCTGGTCTTCGTCCCTGGTTCCTGGCACTGAGCTCCTAAAACCCTTAGAATTTCCTAAGTGACAGGAATGTCCTTTGTAATTTATAATGAGTGCTTTCTGACCATAACTGAGTTTATGCTAATGAGGTGATACATCGTGGATGAATCTAGATAGCTTCAGGATGGAGGCTGGTTCCAAAGGAACCAACCACATGACTGAGGACTGGAACTTTCAGTCCCACTTCGACCTCCAGAAAGGGGCTGGAGGTTGAGTTCACAATTTCAATCACATCTATGGCATGAAACCCCATATAAAAGTCCTAAGCAGCAGGGTTCAGGGAGTTTCTAAGTTGGTGAACACACTGATGTGCTGGAGGGTAGCATGCTTGCAGAGAGCATGGAAGCTGCGAGCTCTGTGCTGCCCACAGCCCCATACCTTGCACGATGCATCTCTTTCATTTGACTGTTCTTGGATTATACTCTTCATAATGAAATTATAATCGTTAAGTATAAAGCTTTCCTGAGTTTTGCGTCATTCTTGAAAATTACTGAAAGCGCTGGGGGTAGACAGGAGTTCACAGGAACTCCTGAATTTGTAGTTGGCCAGGAAGAAGTGTGGCTGAGCTGAGGATTGCACATCCACCTGGCATGTGAAGTTGGGGCAGTTTTGTGGGACTGAGGCCTTAACTTGTGGAGTCCGCACTGACTCAAAAGTTAGCGTCAGAACTGAACCGCAGGACATCCAGCTGGTATCAGGGAAATTGGTGATGGAAAATGAGTGGTGGTGAACTATTCTTGGAGACAAAAGATAAATGATAAAAGCTGTTTTCTTTTAATTTCAAAGTCAAAATAAATCCACATTCATTCATTCAACAAACAAGGTACCAGAATGGTAACAAGTAGTCCAGATCACTTAGGATATACTATTGTTGAGTACTCTGGTTTTTATCCTGAGTGAAATGGGGTACCAATGTAGAGTTCTAAGCAGAAAATCTGACTTACTAAAAAATCACTCTGTCTGCTGGGTTCACATAAGGCTGTGGGCAGCCAAGTACAGAAACACCCTTATCAGGAAATTATTAACACGATAAAGGCAAGAGATGACGGTGGCTGATGTAGCAGGAAAAGTAACAATTCTTATCATAAAACTTTTCCAGGGGCACCTGGGTGGCTCAGTTGATTAAGCATCCTTGGTTTTGGCTCAGGTCATGATCTCAGGGTCCTGGATCAAGTCCCATGCTGTGCTCTGCGCTCAGCAGGGAGTCTGCTTGAGGATTCTGTCCACATCCCTCTGCCTCTCCCTCTGCTCGCGCATGCTCTCTCTCTCTAATAAATAAACCTTTAAAAAAACTTTTCCAAACATACAGAGAAGTAAAATATCATGAACAACCATATGCCAATCACAGAGAACATCCGGCCATACTTGCTCCATATTAGATTTTGACATTTTACTCCTAAAAACTCCACTACACATCTCTAATAAGGCACTTTTTCTGACATACACCTAAAACACAAACACTCTCCAGATACCATCTAATATTCAACCTATTTTCAAATTTCCTATATCATCCTCTAAACGTCTGCTATAGTTGATTTGTTCAAACAAGATTCAAGAAAAATCATGCATTGCATTTGTTTTTGCAATTGTGGAAAGAACACTTAATATGACATCTACCCTCTCAACAAAATTTTAAGTGCACAATATTAACTATAGGCACAATGTTGTACAGCAGACCCTAGACTTCCTCATCTTGTATAAGTGAAACTTTCATATTTACTGAAGAGCAACTCATCATTTGCCCCAACTACTAACTCCTGGCAACCATCATTCTAATCTCCGTTTTCATGCATTTGATTATTTTAGATATGTCGTACAAGTGGGGTCATGCACTATTTGTCCTTCTGTGATTGGCTTATTTCACTAAGCATAAACGTCTTCCAGATTCATCCATGTTGTTGCATATGGCAGGATTTCCAAGAACCATGCAACACATTTGGTTACTGTTTCTCATCTCTTCAGGCTCTTTAGTTTAGCATAGTCTACCCCCCCTTTCTTTTTTCTCATGGCATGGATTTGTTGAGGAGACTAGGTCAATTGTCCTGTAAAATATCTCACTTTCTGGATTTGCCTGATTGTTTCCTCATGATTTAGTGTAACTTGTTCCTCTAGGCTCTGCGCTTTTCTGTAAACTGGAAGTCAGAGCTAAAGCCCAGATATAAATATACTTTATAGATGTATTTTAAAAGTATAGTAATATCAGGATTTCCTGGCAGATTTGATGTCTGATGGGGAAAAAAAAGAAAGGTTTTATGGTTTGAGCAACTGGAAGGACATGCCAACAACTGAAATGAGAAAGATTTTTGACTGAGTGGGTTTTAGGTAGAAGACAGGGAGCTTAGTTTTAGATATGACAACTCTGAGAGGTCTTTTAGACTCAAATGCAGACACTGAATAGACAACGAGGTTAAGTCTGGAGGTCAAAGCAAAGATTCATGCTGGAGATACAAACTTGAGAGTCATTAGGATACGGATGATGTTTAAATCCATGAGTCATCAGTAAGTGAATGCAAACAGAAAAGGGGAGAGGAACAAGACCTGACTCCTTCGGCACTCCAGAATTAGGAAGTACGATAGAAGAGGAAAAATGAGCAAAGGAAATTCAGATCATCAGGTGAGACAGGAGAAAAATCCAGAGACTAACGGTATCCTGGAAACCAAATTTTTAAAAGTATTACAAGGAGATTAAGTCCTTTGAATGCTGCTGCCAGGTCCAGATAAGGACTGAGAATGGGCCATTAGAATCAGCAATGTGTAGATAACTGGCAGTCCTAACAAGTGCAATTTTAATAAAATGGTGGGGGAAAAAAATTCCTGACTTAAAAGTGGATTTAAAAGAGCAGGAAGATAGGAATCCAAAAGAGCTGGGTACAGACTATTTTAAAAAGTTTTTGCTACAAAGGGGAGGAGAAACTGACTGACAGAAGTGAGATCATTAGTATTTTTATTTTTATTATTTTTTAAAGATTTTATTTATTTGTCAGAGAGAGAGAAAGCGTGTGAGCAAGCACAAGCAGGGGGAGCAGCAGGCTCCCCGTCGATCAAGGAGCCAGACTCAGGACTTGATCTCAGGACCCTGGGATCATGACCTGAGCTGAAGGCAGACACTTAACCAACTGAGCCATGCAGGCGCCCTGAAATCAGAAGTATTTTTAAAGAGAAAAGAAGTAACGATTTGCTTGCATGCTGGTGGATATATCCAGCAGAGAAGGGAAAACTGATGATATAGGAAAGAGGGGCAAATTGGTAAAGTGATGATCCTGAGTAGGCGATAGGCAATGGGATGCAATATACAAAGTGCAAGTACTGACTTTAAGATAGAAACCTTCCCCACCAACCCTATAGCTCTACCTATCATAACAGGTAGCAAGACAAAGTCAAACTAATGCTGGCAGGTGGGTACATGTAGTCATGGGATTCTATGGAAATTGTTTTATTTGTTTCAACTTCCTCAGAAGTAGGATGTTTTATTTGTTTCAACTTCCTCAGAAGTAGGACCTACTTTGTAAGGTGATCAGATAAGAGAGATAGGGAAGGTGGCACCTGAGGTCTGAAGAGAGAAAAATGTGAGATAGTCATCTGGAAGACTGGGGGAATGAAACACTAGGGAAACACAGTATGATTGTGGGATTCCATAAGGTAACACCTGCAGTTTTTGTGGTGGGACATTTAAAATGAGATCCATCAGCATGTTTGCATTTTTTTTTCCAGCTCGGTTCAGCTGCATAGGTAAGAAGCAGAACTGGTAGGACATTAGATTTAACCAGAGTTGCAGTTTTGTGAAACAAATACAATATGAGAGGGGCAGGGGAGCTAAAAGTGTATGCAGGGGAGTAATTATGATTGACCATGGAGTTTTAGCTATATAAGAGGAAAGAAAGAACAGTAAAGGTGGACAGTATTAAGATCCCACTGGCACTAGAGAATTAAAGAATTATTGGAGACTTGATACCAGAGGAAGGGAGATGGAAAGACAGGAAACAATAATCAGTGGTAATGAGAAAACTGAGATTATGTGGGGATTACACTTTATCAGTAATTACAAGATATAGGGTATGATCATGGGAAGGAGTGCCTGAAATCTAGTAGAAGACAAGGTCAGTGGAGAGGAGTTCGAGAAACTGGTAGGCAAGGATATGAAGGATCATCTAGGTATACATCCAAATCAACAAGAATGCAGGTAAGAGTAGTACTGGAAAGAGCCGGCAGTGTGCCAGGATCCAATATTGTCGAGAAACGAGAAGAGATGACAACAACGAAGGGTAGTGGATGATGTCCTAAGATTCAAAACTAGAGTTTCAGGAAAGATGAAGGAGAATGGTCTGGGAGCAGCATTAAGGAGTACCACCTCTGGGCTAAGCAGTACTTGAAGACTGGGAGAAAAAACAGCCATCACTTGAGAAGCCTGCAGAACCAGTGTCAGGGGAAAACCAGATTTCTTTCAGAGCCAAAGGTGGATCAGGCAAAGTGCTGATTGTTCTTTGGCACAAGTCCTGAAGGTTAACCAAGAATCACAGGCTTAAGAGCATAAACAGCCAATTCAAATTTCTTGCTATTTCATATAAAACATCCTGTGCTCTCTCTGAAGTGGATTCTGCTTTGTTAAATATTTTTTTTTACCAATATTAATTTTCTTCAAACCAAAAAGCTGAAAATAGAAAGTTCATTTAACAACCACAGTTCCCAGGGCACCTGGGTGGCTCAGTCAGTTAAGCATCTGCCTTTGGCTCAGGTCATGATCCCAGGGTGCTGGGATGGAGCCCCGCGTCAGGCTCCCTGCTCAGGGGAGTGGGAGGAACCTGCTTCTCCCTCTGCCTGCTGCTCTGCCTACTTCTTGTATTCTTTCTCTTTCTGTCAAATAAATGAATAAAATCTTAAAACAAAACAAAACAAAAAAAATCACAGTTCCCTTAAGACATAAGGGGAAAAAAAAGGTTTTCATTTTGTATTTGTTAATGTACAGATGTAAAAGGAGGGAGTACATCTTAACGTTTTTGGTGACTGATCTATAGTAAAAATTAAACAAGAATCTAATCATCTATAGATGATGTCTGTCTGGTCACTAGGCAAATCAACATAATCAAAAGTCCTGAAAATATGGGAAAGGAATCTTTTTAATAAATACTGCAAAAAAAGAAGAAAAAAAAAGCCAATCCATAATACACAAAAAGTAATTCAAAATTCAACACAGACCTAAATGTAAGCACTGGAACTATAAAACTTCTAGAGGAAAACACAGAAGAAAATCTTTTTTTTTTTTTTTAAAGATTTTATTTATTTATGTGACAGAGAGACAGCCAGCGAAGAGAGGGAACACAAGCAGGGTGAGTGGGAGAGGAAGAAGCAGGCTCATAGCGGAGGAGCCCGATGTGGGACTCGATCCCGGAACGCAGGGATCACGCCCTGAGCCGAAGGCAGATGCTTAACGACTGCGCTACCCAGGCGCCCCTTCACACAGAAGAAAATCTTAAGTGACCCCAGGTTTGGTAAATATTTCTTATTAGAATTAAAAAAAAAAATGTTGGCTAACTGAATTTAAATTAAAAAACAAACAAACATGGGGGCACTTGGCTGGCTCAGTCAATGGAATTTATGACAATTTTTGAGGTTGTGGGTTCAAGCTCCACACTGGGTATAGAGATTACTTAAAAATAAAATCTTAAAAAAAAAAAGAATAAAAAAAAACATGAAAGAAAAACAAATTAGATTTTATCGAAATTTAAAAACTTTTGCCAAGACACTATTAAGAAAATGAAGGGGGGGCGGCACCTGGGTGGCTCAGGTCATGATCCCAGGGTCCTGGGATCTAGCCCCCCATCAGGCTCCCTGCGCAGCGGGGAGCCTGCTTCTCCCTCTTCGTCTGCCACTCCCCCTGCTTGTGCTCTGTCAGATAAATAAGTAACAAATCTAAGAAAGAAAGAAAGAAAGAAAGAAAGAAAGAAAGGGAAAAAGGAAGAAAGGAAGAAAGGAAGAAAGGAAGAAAGAAAGAAAGAAAGAAAGAAAGAAAAGGGAAGCCACAGATTGGAAGAAAATATTTTAAAACATACATCTGAAAAACGACTTGTATTTAGTATTTATATTTGTATTTATAAAGAACTCTAAATTCAGTAAGACAATTTAAATAAAAAACAGGCAAAAGATTACAGGAAACCATTCACAAAAGAAGATATATAGATGGCAAAAACATGAAAAGATGCCGGACACCATTAGTCATCCTAGGAATACAAACGAAAACCACAGTGAGTTATTACTAAACAGCCATCAGAATGGCTAAAATCAAAAAGACTGCCATATACACCTGAAATTAATGTAATATTGTGTATCAACCATACTTCAATTAAAACAAAACAAAACAGGAGCACCTGGCTGGCTTAGTTGGTAGAGCATGTAACTCTTGATTTCACGGTTGTGAATTCAAGCCCCATGCCAGATGTAGAGATTACTTAAATATAAAGCCTTAAAAAAACCAAAAAAACTGAAAAAACAAAAAACACTGACCTTAGCAAGTGATGGTGAGACTGTGGTGAAATAAGAACGTTTGTACACTGCTTGTGGGAGCAAAAACGGCACATCCACTCTGGAAACACTTTGGCAGTCTCCTAAATATTATTTCTAATAGTCTCAAACTAAAATAACCCAGATGTTCATCAGCAGATGAATAGATGAATAGATCATGGTATATCTATATAATGGAGTATGTATGGACTATTACAGGCAACGACACGAATGAATTTCAAAATAGTTATGTTGCATGAAAGAAGCCATACCTTCTCCCTCAAATAAGAAAATGTATTGTGTGAGTCGATTTATATAAATTTCTAGAAATTGCAAATTAATCTAAAGTAATAGAAAGTAAGTCAGTGGTTGCCTGGGGATGGAAAAGGGGTGGCAGAAAGAAGGGACTAACATTTTTTTTTTTTTTAAAGATTTTATTTATTTATTTGACAGAGAGAGACAGCCAGCGAGAGAGGGAACACAAGCAGGGGGAGTGGGAGAGGAAGAAGCAGGCTCATAGCGGAGGAGCCTGATGTGGGGCTTGATCCCACAGCGCCGGGATCACGCCCTGAGCCGAAGGCAGACGCTTAACCGCTGTGCCACCCAGGCGCCGCGGGACTAAAATTTCTTGAAGTGACTGATTCGTTCATTATCTTGGCTGTGGTGATAGTTGCACAGGCATCTACACAGGTAAAAATTTATCAAATACTATACTTTAAAAATGTACAATTTACTATATGTCAATTTCATCTCACTAAAGCTGCAAAAAAAGAGGAGAGCATTAAAAAGAAATGAACTATCAAGCCACATGGAGAAATCTTAAATGCAATATTGCCAAGTGAAAGAAGTCAATCTGAGAAGACTACATATGGTTATGATTTCAATTACATGACATTCTAGAAAAAGCAAAACTATGGAGACAGTAAAAAGATCACGGGTTGCTGGGGGTCTGGGGAGTAGATGACTAGTAGAGCAAAGGGGATTTTTAGGGCAGTGAAACTACTCTGTGTGATACTACAATGGTAGATACGTGTCATTACGTATTTGTCAAACCCATACAGAAAATGTACAACACAGATGAACTTTAATG
This sequence comes from Ursus maritimus, assembly GCF_017311325.1. Classification (NCBI taxonomy): domain Eukaryota; kingdom Metazoa; phylum Chordata; class Mammalia; order Carnivora; family Ursidae; genus Ursus; species Ursus maritimus. The sequence goes on from NW_024425341.1 coordinate 1,727,745, forward strand.
TAAAATAGGGATTTTGGGTGATGATGCTTTGGAGTAGTTCATCAATTACAACAAATGTACCACTCTGGCATGGGATGTTGACAGTGGGGGAAGCTCTGCGTAGTAGGGCAAGGAGTATGTGAGAATTAGCCATACTTTACACTCAATTTTTAAAAACCTTTTCTTTAAGTAGTAAAATATACACAAAATTTGTTATTTAAACTTGAGTGTGTGGTTCAGTGGCATTAAGTGCACTCACACTGTTGTGCAATCATCACTATCATCCACCCCCAGAACTCTGTCATCCCATACTGCAACTGTTTGCCATTTCAATTTTGCTGTGAAACTAAAACTGTTCTAAAAAACAAAGTCATACTAATTAAAAATAAGGGGGAGGGCATGAACCTACGTGGACAAAGAGATAAGACAACAGCAACAAAATTTTAGAAGCTGGAAAGCAGATGAATGGAAAAGGACTAAAAGGGTGGAGAGAGAAAAAATTATACTAACAAGAAACATACTTAAGCCCATTCATATTTGATAAAATTTCTATTGAAACTACAGAAAGATACAGTTTTTCACTTCTCAGCTCAGACAAAATGAAAAGATTTGCAATTTCCAGTGAAACTCTTTGCTCAGTACCCACACTCTTTTGGCTTTCCTCATACCTCTCTGGTACCTCTGTTGTCTGAGGTTCCAACCAGAATTAAATGTCAAAGTTCTCCAATGCTCGGGCTACACATATTTCCCTCTTATGCTATAGTATTCCCTAAGTGACTTAATCCACACTAATGGCTTCAATTAAGAGATACCCAAATTGATTCTGGACTTCTCTTCTGCACTTTAGAACTATATGATCTAATGCTAACTTATTTTCTCTTGATGTCTCAATTCCACTCAAATTCAATGTCCCCCAAACTAAACCCATGATATATCCAGCACTCCTCCACAGCAGATCCCCTTTCAGCATTCCCACATCAGTGGTCTGCCCCCTCTTCTGGTTATTTGCTCAAGTTAGAAATTTAAAAGTCAATTTTGATACCTCCCTTTTACTCACTAACCCATATCAATCATCAACATTTGGTTTTCTCTACTATTTTGAGTCTATCCATTTGTCTCTATCTCCTTTACTACCTCCTAATCCAAAGTACCATAATCTCCTTTCTGATTTACTACAAATTTCTTTCCAATTGATCATCCCTCATCATTATGGCCTCTTCTAATTCATTTTACACCTGCAGCCAGAATATTTTCAAAATGCAAATCAAACTGGAATCTAAATAAAAACTTAAAAAAAAAAAAAAGAAAAAGAAAACTGGTGCGGCCACTGTGGAAAACAGTATGGAGGTTCCTCAAAAAGTTAAAAATAGAACTACCCTATGGCCCAGCAATTGCACTACTGGGTATTTAATTCAAAGAACACAAAAATACTAATTCAAAGGGATACATGTACCCCAGTTGCTTAACAGCATTATCTACAATAGCCAAATTATGGAAACAGCCCAAATGTCTATCAACTGATGAATGGATAAAGAAGATGTGGTGTGTGTACACACACACACACACACACACACACACACACACACAAATGGAATGTTACTCAGCGATCAAAAAAGAATGAAATCTTGCCATTTTAACAACATGGAGTACTATGCTAAGCAAAATAAGTTAGAGGAAGACAAATACCATATGATTTCAGTCACATGTGGAATTTAAAAAACAAAACAAAGGGATAAAAAAGAGAGAGGCAAAGGAAGAAACAGACTCTTAACTGTAAAGAACAAACTGATGGTTACCAGAAGGGTTAAATAGGTGATGGGGATTAAGGAGGGCACTTGTTGTGATGAGCACCAGGTATTGTATGGAAGTGCTGACTCACTGCATTGTACACCTGAAACTAATATTACACTATATGTTAACTGGAATTTAAATAAAAACTTAAAAAAAATGTAAATCTGACCTTGTTAACCCTTCCTGCCTCCACACCTCCCAAATTGCTTCTCATATCCCTTGGAATAAAGATACAAGGCCCTACATGGTCTGGCAACATCTCTTGCCATTCTCATTTTGTAACATGCTCCCTCTCTCTGCTTTAGTCACTCAAACCCTCTCTCTTTCTGTGGTGGTGTTCACCATACTCCATCAGCTGGTATGGCCTCATCTGTGTATGGTCTTCTATATGCTAAGAAATCTGTTACCAATCATCTTTCAGATTTAATTTATTTTCTCAGGTAAAATGTTTGTGACTTCCTTAAATTAAGTATGTCTCTTTACAAACGTTCCTAACATTGTGTATTTCAGCCCTGTGGCACTGGTTGTAATAGCAATTTTGTTTTCATAGTTATTTAAAAATCTGTTTTTCCCAAGGTTATATATTCTCTGAAGGCAACTGACCTGTGAGTTGTGGCTCACCCCTGTATCACCAGCGCTGGACACAAAGTAGCCAATCAATAAATATCAAAGGGACAAGGAGGAACGGAACTTCCTTGAAGTTGTACATATTATACAGTTATTAAAAAGAGATAATATGCAACAATATGAATGAATCTCAGACATTATGTTGAGTGAAAGGAGTCAGACACAAAAGAATACACACTGTATGATTCCCTTTATAAGATGTCCAAAAACAGAAAAAACTACTTACTGGCCCAGAAGTCAGAATCATGGTTATCATTGCGGAAGGGGTATTGATCAGAGATGGTCATGAGGGAACCACCTGGGGCTAGATGGGTGTATGTTTCAATCTGGGTGGTGGTCACACAGATGTGTATAAACAAATATACGACATACGTACACACACACATTTCATCACTTTTTTTGGTATACTTTTCTGTATATGTTTTACCATAACAAAAGGAAAAAAGGAAGACATCTTGGGGGAAAAAGTAAAAAACTAAGTACTGATGAGAAATATGCCTAAAAGACCTTGGTAAATTAACTACTTTGCAGAACATAATGTATGCCATGATTTTGATTTGGTAAAACAATATACACATACAGTTCTTCTAGTTTCTGCAAATGACAGAAATCCTACCCTAACTAAGCAAAACATTCATTTACTGACACATACCTGGAAAGCTTACTTAGCTTCAGTGAAACTCTCGAGACCATTCAAAGACTAAAAATTATTAGGGCACCACTCAGAGGTGACCATGAAAATCACAGGATCACTGTTCTCAGAGTGCTAGAACCAAGCCTGACCAAGTTTCAAATGAGTCTTTTCAAGTACCATCAAAAAGTCTGTGCACCTTTGTATCTGTTACAGAAGAGAGCAACAGCAAGCTAGTTTCAACCATCAGTCCCTAGCTCTACAGACACACAGATTCTCTGAAATGTAGGCATCTGAACTGCTTTTCAGATGGGCAACTCTATATAGCTTACTGCAAAGTGAACAACATCAAGAATTCATTTACTGTTGATATTGATTCTTAACAAAACTGTAGGAAATCCCATCTAATCATATGCAAATCTTCCAGTATCAAAGGCCTACAGGTGGTCAGTGCTTCAAAAGACAAAAGTATAACCTAAGTCACATCAAGCCTAATGATTTCTTAAATTTATAAGTAATGTTTTATTTGAAAATTCCAAGATCAAGTCGGAGGTAGCCATACAACATCAATTTTACAACCTCTATTTTTTCAAGTACTTAGAAGAATTAGGTATGTTTCCTATATCCCAAACAAGTATGTCATTCTTTTAATCATTTGGTAGACATGAGTATCCATCATGCAGGCTGAATCATGACAAACTGATGATATTTAACCATTTGTGACCTACAAAGGGCATTTTCATATGATTCAGCCAAAAACCAAACCTTGTGCTAGGACACAAGAGTGAACAAAACAAATTCCTTGCCTGTGTGGATCTTACACTATGTGTGTATATACATGGGTGGCAGGGAGAGCAGTACAAATGAATATACAGTATATAAGATGGTGTTAAATACCTCAAAGAAGAACATAAAAGGTTAAAAGGGCTACAGCAGAGCATAGGGGGAATGGTTGTCACTTATTTTATGGAGTGGTCAGGGAAGGCCTCACTGATAACATTTGAGCAAAATTCTAAAGAAAGAGGGAGTAAGCCTCTAGATTCTTCTACAATGAGAAAATCTTATCACTAACATGAAAATTTCTGCCAAGCTTACGCTGAAACACACAAGAACAAATAATTCTGCTAAAATCAATGGAGTGTTCTAACAATTATGGCCCTAATTAAACTTTCAGACAATCTGCACCTACACAAGTACATGCCATCAAAATTATAACTGACATTTATAGCTCTTATTCTACATGCCACACACATTTCATGTAAACATCTTATTTTTTTGTCCATGTTTTCAATCTAATAAATATTCACATATAAGAATCCACAAAAAGACAAAGCAATTTATTCTTACATTTTTTGAAGAACCTGGGCCATCACAACCCCATTCGTTAAATCTTCTACGGTCTGGCATGGCGCATCCACATTAAATGTCTGGATCTGGGGGAAAAAAGGGGGGGTTAGGGGTTAGATTCCATGGTTAACTGTACAGGAGATTTCTTAGGCTTCTTATTGTGATTATCTCATCTTGAGAGTTGGAATAAATTTTAAAAAGCAGTAGAGTTGGAAAATTTTTCCCTTATGGGAAATTTTCTACAGGTTCTCATTGTCATTTTTTCCCTTAGGTAGAAAAGAAATTGTGGTGGACACCTGGTGACATCCCAGCATCCATTCTCCTCACAGATGACCACTCTAAGCAAGTCATGGTACCTTCATCCACTCTACCAGTGACTAACTTAGGATTCACAGGGCAAAGACAATTTGAACCAAAGAGTTGCAGGGAGATGCTTGAACTTGAGTTTCTAGGAAAGAAAAGCCAATCTCCTCTTGCTGTGAACAAGTATGTTGCCTCAACTGTCACGCAGTCATCTTAGGGCTCTTAATGGAATACAGTTTAAGATGAGGCCAATGCAGTGTACGACAGAGAAGAGGGATACAAAGAACTAGGTCCTTGAGGCCAAAACTGAGCCACTGAATTTAAAAAAAAAATGTGAAGCCTATTATGTGAGATAGATGTGTTTAAGGCTGGTCAGGTTGAGACTTTTTACTCAAAACCAAAACTTCTTTTTTTTATGATTTTTTATTTATTTGACAGAGATAGAGACAGCCAGCGAGAAAGGGATCACAAGCAGGGGGAGTGGGAGAGGAAGAAGCAGGCTCCCAGTGGAGGAGCCTGATGTGGGACTCGATCCCAGAATGCTGGGATCACGCCCTGAGCGGAAGGCAGATGCTTAACGATTGAGACACCCAGGCGCCTCAAAACCAAAACATCTTTATACAGATGTAGAAGTTATATTCACTATAATTAAGGTTAGATATTCAATTTTGATTCTAAATGTATTCTGAATTAGATCTAACTTTGCAAAAAACAAAAAACCAACGACTAACTCTGTACTGGTAAGCATGACATGGCCGAGAAATAAAAATTATTTCCATGGGTAAGATAATACAGCTGAGCCAAAAATTATTATACCCAGTAGTGCAACCAAGACTCAGAAGGATATAAACCACTGAGAAAAGACATGTGGCCAAGCTCTCCCACAGTTTATAGGTTAACAAAATGAAAGAGTATGACAGGATGTGCAGACAGCAACACAAAGATTAGAAGTGAGAGCGGGATGCAGTCTAGGAATGAAAAACAGCTTAGCATGGGATGGGGGGTGGGAATAGGAAGAGCTGGAACAGGGAAAAGAATACAATGGTGAAAGATGGGGGCACTATTGTGCAAAACCTCATAAGCCATGTTAGGACTTTATTCTAAAAGCAATGTGGTGAGGGGGGCAGTAAGCAAAGGACTCCAAGCTGGACACTGAGGCCATGAGATTTGCACTGTATAAAGATCATCCTGGCTGCAGTATGAAGAAAGGACTGAAGGGGAAGAGGCACAGAGACCTATTTTAGTAGGTTTACATTATTAACACAGATGAGGTCAAACTAAGTAGAGACAATGGAAATACTGGGAATAACACTCAGGTCTTCTCATGTTTTTATTTATTGGGTTACATACTCAGAAGTGAAATTACTGGGTCAAAGGATGCACGTTTTAAGGTTTTTGATAAATACAAAGTATGCATATTTAAAGGTTTTGATAAATTAATTCTAGTAATTCTGTTCTAGTAATTTTCTCACTTTGTAACAGTAGGTGTCTACTTCTCAGTACTGTATCATTTATCAAATCTCAAAAAAAAAAAAAAAAAAGCTACTGACAAATGCAGTCAGCAGCTGCTTTATATTTCCTATACCAGAAAGTCTTGTGGGTAGTGATGGTTATGGTGGTGGAATTATCTTAAAGATCACATAGCAAGTGGTTTTTACCTAGGTATCCATTTGGGAGAGTAATGAAAAGAAGCCATTCCCTGACACTAACCTCACATACAGTAAAGGTTCAATAAATAATTACTAAATGAATAAACGAACAAATAAATATCTGCAGGAACTGAAATTAAATTTTATTCTATACTATGTCCAGCTGCCTCGTCAATAGTAATGTGGTAACAACAACATAGTTTAAAAAGAAATAAACACCTGCTTTCATTTTACAGTTGATAAATCAATCTCTCTCTCTCTCTCTCTCTCTCTCTCTCTCAGGTTTAGAATGAAAAAGAGGCAATAGTGAGGGCCACATCTCATTTATCTCTTTACCACTAGTCTTAGCACAATGTCTGACACAAAATAAGCCCTAAGTGAGTATGTTTTGAATGTAATGAACTAATTCTATCCCAGCTTTGCTCCTAATTTGCTGTGTGAACCTGGGTGTACCACTTTACCTCTCTTAAGAGTTTTTTAATCTACCAATTGGGAAAAATGCATTATGGAGAGGTGTTTTGCTAAAAGAATAAATGAGAAAATGAATGTACATTAGGTACTCTGAAAGGTCTAAAGCAGTGGTTCCCAAACCTGGTGTACATCAGAATTATCTGGGAAGTTGAAGAAGGCTGAGAATCAACAAGCTCATCAAATAATTCTTATGTGGTGGGACACTGGTTGGAACCCTCAGATCCAAAGCAGATTAGAAAACGGTCTCTGGCCAATTAGAAGAAAAAAACTCAATAAAGCAAGTAATTCTTCAATAATGTAATAATTTACTACTAAAATTCTGTTTCTCTCTTGGGACTTAGAAAAAAACGATCTTCATTCTGATTTCTAAAATGTGGCTTCTGAACAATTACTTTCTCTGTACTGGCTCGTAAAGTAAATAAATACTTGATCATGAAGGATACATGTAACAAGCAAAGCAGGTCCTAAAGAAAATCTAGCTTTATGGAGTTTCCTTTGGGGATGATAAAACTGTTTTTGGAATTAGTGGTGATGGTTGAACAACCTTGTGATCATACTACAAACCACTGGACTGTACACTTCAAAAGAATGAATTTTGGGGCACCTGGGTGGCTCAGTCGGTTAAGCATCAGCCCTTGGTTCAAGTCATGATCCCAGGGTCCTGGGATCGAGCCCCACAACAGGTTCCCTGCTCATCAGGGAAGCTCCCACTCCCTGCTCCCTGCTCCTTGTGTGCCCACCCGCAATCTCTGTCAAATAAATAAACAAAATCCTTAAAAAAGAAAAAAAGAATTCTAAAGAAAAAATTTTTTAAAAATGAATTTTATGGGATGTGAATTATATTTTAATTTTAAAAATCTATCATCTACCAGTTCTCATCAACTCTGAGTTAATATCTACAGGATGTGTCGGGACAGCAGTAGGGTAAAATTTAAAGATAATTACACCTAAGTGCATTAAGTTGTGAAATTCTACCTAAAAGATTATAACCTCTCTTTCAATCCCAAGAAGCTCTATCAACATCACCCAACCACCATCTCACCCTCCCCACAAAAGCATGAGGAAAGTAAAGCATGAGATCACCTGGAATTAGTATCTCCACAACAGCAGTTCTCAACCAGGGGTGATTTTGCTTCCTATGAGACATTTTTTGTTTTAACACATAGGTGTGTGCTATTGGCATCTAGTAGGTAGAGGCCAAGGATGCTACTTTTAAATGTCCTCAAATGCACTGTCACAAAGAATTCTCCAACCCCAAATGTCAATAATGCTAAAATTAAAAATCCCTGCTCTAGAGCAGTGGTTCTCAAGGTATATGGTCCCCCGGCCACTAACAATAGCATCACCTGGAAACTTGTTAGGAATCAGAACCTCAGGCTGCAGCCCAGACCTACTGAATTACAAACTCTGGACATGGGGCCCAGCAATCAGTGTTTTAATGAGTCCTCTAACAATGCTAATCAATACCAAAGCATAAGAACCACTTGAATGAATGCAACTGAAACGCAGAGATAAAGTCATACTTACCTAAGGTCACCCACACTTAGTATGAAATAAAAATAGGATTTGAACCCAGGTAGTCTAATGTCAGAACCTATGCTCTCATCTACCATTTTATATTCACCCTCAATTTTTAAAAAAGAAAGAAAAATAATGTTTTTAAAAAATATGCTTTAACTTTTGTACACTGATTATTCTTCCATCACAGAACAAAAATTGTTGGTACAATGGAGTTAGGCAGAGAGAATGGAATGTGGAAGATACCATCACAAAAATGATACCTTCCCCAAGTCTATACACTAGTATACATTTTATTGACTGCTAACTAAGTAATATGAAAATTACAAGGATATGCTAGTGTTGCTGGGTTTCCAGAAGAAACATATTTAGCCTATATGACGATTCTTTTCCCACTTAACTTCTTGCCATTAACTGGTAGCATTCCACATTCTTTCTGGTTTTTTAGTCTCTAAAACCTAGGAAAGAACAATCTTTTCATGTAAAGTTCAAGAAATTAGGCTTGACAGGTGTAATACGCAGGGCAGATTTCTTTAACAGGTAAGAATACAATTTGACTCAAAGGGTGGGGAGAGGAGGTAGCGTGGAAAATTTCAAGCACATCCTGTTGAACTTGCTTGCTGCATAAACTCTGATTTGGAATTTAAGCTTAAGGTGTTTTCCACTGGTAGGATACTCTCTCTTTTCCTAAGTATTCTTCTTTCAAAAAAAATTTGGAACATTTGATTCTTGGGTTAGTAGCCTCTCTGATAGAATAGCAATTTATCCGGCATTTAAGGTAATTCGATGTCCACAGAAATGAATTCTGGATAGGTGACTAATAGTCATCCCTTTTAAGTGCCTGAGGTTTTATTATTTTAACTATTTCTAGTGGAAGAACTTCTAAAGTGCGGTATCTACCTCCAATCTAGTACTAAATGCTATATAGTGAAAATAAGCTTTTGATATTAAAGATCATAGTTATGATCTTCAATAATTGAGCATGGAAGTTCTTGAATTCTGTAAGGCTGTCAGCTCAAAGAATGAATCACATAGGCCTGAGTTTTCAGTTCTTGGATCTTCTAGGTCACTGGCAGCTGTCTGTACCTTGCCGAGTGTTGCAGTTACCTCCTAACCTTCTGTGTGCACAGAACCCACACGACCAATGTGGCTGTAAGTTTATGTAGAGTAAATTAGTCCAAATGGGAGTCTTGTCTTTTCTTAAGTAGGCTCCATGCCAACTGTAGGAGTGGAACACACGACCCTGAGATTGAGAATCACATGTTCTACTGACTGAGCCAGCCAGGTGTGCCAATAGGAGTCTTGTCTTTGGAGTTTATTGCATACATTTTTTCCCTTACACTTGGTTTTGGAATTGTTTTCAGATAAGCTGGCCTCAGATATGAGGGGAACTACTAGACTAAACGTACACTTCTAGCTACCTCATTTTCTGCATAAACATTTATTCTGCTTTGGGGCGCCTGGGTGGCACAGCGGTTAAGCGTCTGCCTTCGGCTCAGGGCGTGATCCCGGCGTTATGGGATCGAGCCCCACATCAGGCTCTTCTGCTGTGAGCCTGCTTCTTCCTCTCCCACTCCCCCTACTTGTGTTCCCTCTCTCGCTGGCTGTCTCTATCTCTGTCAAATAAACAAATAAAATCTTTAAAAAAAAAAAAAAAAACATTTATTCTGCTTTTTATAATGACAACTTAGAGAAGCCAGCATTTAAACTCTATTTTGAAACATTTCAATGCACAAGTTTTAAAATGTTTCCAATCTTAGAATTGTACATCTTTGTGTAGACTCTGCCCTCCAGTTGTTACTGAAAATCTGTAATCTTACTTTCTCCAGAAATTTTCCTTGATGAGCCTTCCAGTGACATTTCAAAAATCCTTTTCTACAACACCATATTCCCTGACCTCTCTCCATATCTGATAACCTGGATTTTCTGTTTTCTTGACATTTACCAGATTCTAAATAGATGCTCTCATACTGTGTGCTTCTCTTGATATCCCTTCAAACTTCCCTCTAAGACTCTTCCTCTAATTTTTTTTTAAAGATTATTTATTTATTTGACAGAAGAAGAGATAGCCAGTGAGAGAGGGAACACAAGCAGGGGGAGTGGGAGAGGAAGAAGCAGGCTCCCAGTGGAGCAGGGAGCCCGATACAGGGCTCCATCCCAGGACTCTGGGATCACGCCCTGAGCCAAAGGCAGACGCCTAACGACTGAGCCACCCAGGAGCCCCTGATTAGCATTTCTCACTCAAATAACTGCAATGATCACTATCTTTTTGCAGATGCCCTTGTAAATACACCTGTTTTCAAAACTTGTCTTCCTAGACTTCAAAGAATGTAGCCTTACTTCAGATTCAGTTAGCGTCCTCATCTTTGCCCTCTTGCCTTTTTCTAGCATTGAGGGAAGAACTTACTTGTACACTCAAGAAGGCACACCTTAAGATCCTCAATCTTCTGTTTACAACCTCTGCCAAATCTATTCCTTCCACAGTATCAAGAATGTAGTCATTCTTTTCCTTTATCTCTCCCCTGCCTTGGCCACATTATGCAGTTTAGCAGTTTTTCTCTTCTCTAAAATACAGTAGTGAAACCCATCTTCTCATCTGAAGTTGGAACCCACTACATTTGTAAGCTGTATGTTAACTATAACATTATTGCAAAAAACAAAAAACACCTTGAAATCCCATGAATAGCCTAACAAAGTTACAGAATATATCAAGCCCTACCAGTGTATATATTGTTTCAGAAAACATAATTGGCTCCTGACACAGAACACATTATGAAAATCTCAGAGTAGGGGCGCCTGGATGGCTCAGTCGGTTAAGCATCTGCCTTCTGCTCAGGTCATGATCTCAGGGTCCTTGGGATCCAGTCCCGTGTGGAACCCCCTATGGGGCTCCCAGCTCAGCAGGGGAGTCAGCTTCTCCCTCTCCCTCTGCCCCCGCTAGTGCTCGCTCTCTTGCTCCTCAAATAAATAAAATCTTAAAGAAAAGAAAATCTCAGAGTATTTACACTACCTCTGTTACAACCTACCCAAGGCAATGCTTCTTTAACCTTTCCATGTAAGTGCCCCCACACAGGAAAGTGACATCTATATTTCAGGGATCTGAACTTGTAACTCAAGGCACCACTGAACAGAATTTCTTTGACATCTGTATCTTACCTCTAACATTAACCCAAATGCTGTGGTCACCTCAATAAATATATTAGTGTCTTATTCTAGAAATGACATTTAACTCCCAGAGAAAGCACTAGGTTTATCCCGTGGCTCTGCAGACCTCTATACATACAAACACCCCCCGCTCCCCCCATAAAAACTGACACCAAAGTTTGTGAAACACACAGCCTGGGTTTTAGGTCCGGTTCTTGAAGAGGCTGCTAAAGGCACAATTGTTAGCATTAAAACTAAACAGATATTTACTTTAAAACATGACAATTTTAATAGGTGTTTAATAATTTAAGATTTGAAGCCTATAACGTCGCCCCAAAATGTCAAGTTCCATTACTGATTCCCACATATATTCCAGATTTGTTTTTATATTTATACCTTTAGTAAGTATCTCCACACCACTTACTTTCTAATCTCTGAAGTCGCATTTCAAATACCGACTCTGGGTGCCTTTTCGTATTTTTCCTACCCTCCCTTTCAAAGTACTTTTCTCTTCCAGTGGGCCCGGCTCATCCCTCAAGGGGCTACCCTCGGTCCTCCGTGAACGCTACAACAAAGGGGAGGAACGTCGTAACCAGGGGTCCCGAGTGCCTCTACCGGCTGTGCCGGACGCAGAGACAGCCAACGCTTGGGTGTCCCTGGCAGCGCGCGAGAGAAGCGCCAGAGCCCCATCAGCTGCAAACAACAACAATCCTAATCACAGTGCCGCCTGCACCCCATCATTAGCCTCCACCGGGCCGGTTTCCACTCGGAGAGCAGCCAACACGTCAAGCCCGGCAAGTTTCCCTCGGACTCCGGGCTGAGCCCCCAGCGCCGGGCCGCTCCCCGCCGCCCCCCGCCCGGCCGGGCCGCCGGGTAGACGCGGCCCGCACCGGCGTCCCCCGGCTCCGCCCGCCCCAGGCCCCGGATGTGACGGCACCGCCGCCCTCGGCGCTCGCCCCCCGCGACAAGTGTGGGGGATCCCGGAAAGGAGGCTGGGGGAGGGGGTCTTCCCCCGACCCGCCAGTCATCACATACCCAAGTGAGAAGGCTCTCGCACAGCTCCACCCGCTCCACCGACTCCACGTTGAACATCTTCCCCAGCTGGGGCTTGGCAGCGCCTCCCCACCTCACCAGAAACCGCTGCCGTTCGGTCTGGGGCTGCGTCGGAGGGTCCGGGCAGTTGACCTGGCCTCTGGCCCACCTTCTCCTCGGGCCCGGGCCGCCGACTACCGCCCCGGCGCTGCCAGCGGCTCTCGCACCGTCACCCCCGCTGCCCCTCCTTCTCCTTTCACTCGGGACCGCGCGCCCGCCGCGCGCGCCCCCGGCCACGCCCGCAGCCTCGCGTCCCCGCCTCCAGCCCCCCACACCCCTCCTCCGGAGAGCGCCGGCCCTGGCCAAAGCCGCGGCCGACGAGCCACTGCGCACAATCGCGCTCCGGCCGGCCCGCCTCCCTGCCGCCGCCGCGCGCGCCCCGACGCCGGCCCGCTGCGTGTCGCCTCGCGCACGCGCCCGGCCCTGGCGGCGGCGGCGGCGGCGGCGGCGGGTCCTCCTCGCCTGTCCGCTCGCACTCTCACGGAAGCTCGGCAGTGCGCGTGCGCCTGTGTCCGCTCTCCAAATTAAAAAAGGGACAGCTAGTGGTTGCCCGGGAGGGGTGGCGGGGGCCGTGCCCGGAAATAATCTCTATTCTCAGTCACCGGGAATTGGCGAGGTATCCTCTGCGGTGGAGAGGTACGCGCCCCCTCCCCCTCCCAGCGGCCGGGCCGCGGCCGGCCACGCCCACCCGGATTCGGGCTCGCGGGAGCGGCCGGCAGGGCTCCGGCGTGGGCGGGACTGCCCCCGGGGTCGCCTTCGGGCTTCGGGGCGGGGGGAGATGCTGACTTGGACCCCGGAGCTCCGCCTTCGTTCAGACAGCCCGGGGCTAAGCTCCAGAGTCGCCCGGCTCCCGCCCGGAATTCCGGAGACGGTGGAAGGGCCGACGTGGCGGGCGTCTCGTGGTTCTAGGTGCTTGGCCGGGGAGGAGAGCCGGCCGTTCCTTCCTGGGTCGCGGTGAGCCTCGACTCCCTGAAAAGTTCGGCTACTTAAGTAGGGAGAGGGTGTGCGCCAGTTGTTAGTCCGTGAAGACCTCGTTAGTTCTAGGGCCTGTTTCTCCTAGTGCAGATCTAGGAGTTGGCCTTCTTGTTTAATGGCTTGGTGGATGGTCTGCCAGCGAGCCCACCCACCTTTTTAGAGGCGTGGATTCCTGCAGAGATACCAATATATTTTTATGCGGTATAACGTACGCAGAGAAGTGCATACAACGTACGTGGTTAAAGAAAAATAATAGTAAACACCCAGATAAAAACAAAACACTGCCCATACCTCAGGAGTTCTACCCACACCTAGTGTTCCTTCCTGAAAACAATTGCCTCCCTAGACTGACTTTTATGATACTTCACTGCTTTTACTTATAGCTTTACTGTGTATGCATGCCTAAACAATATAGTTTTACTTTGCTTGTTTTTGAACTTTTATGAATGCAATCAGTGTATTTTGTGGTTTTGAATTTATAGTAAATTTGTGTATACCTATAGGTAATTTTTATTGCTCTCTAGTATTCCACTGTATGATTATAACAGCGTATCCATTCTGTTCATGGACATTTTGTTGTCCCAGTTTGGGGCTACTAAAAGCAGTGCTCTAAGTATTCTTACACCTGGATACTAGCGCAAATGTGTAGGGGGTTTCTTTAGGATATGTACTCCTAGGAATCCTGGGAGAATCGTTGAGTCATAGGGTATACATAACTACCAGGTAATGTCAGACTTATTTGGAGTGCAGCAAACTTAACTTCCTAGAGCACACCTTTACTTTGGTTTGCGAGTTCCTGGAGCCCCCATTTTCCCATTAGGAGTAGGTTTTGTCATTGAACATTCAGAATTGGAGTGAGTTTTTTTTTGTTTTTTTTTAAGATTTTATTTATTTATTCGACAGAGAGACAGCCAGCGAGAGAGGGAACACAAGCAGGGGGAGTGGGAGAGGAAGAAGCAGGCTCATAGCGGAGGAGCCTGATGTGGGGTTCGATCCCATAACGCCAGGATCACGCCCTGAGCCGAAGGCAGACGCTCAACCGCTGTGCCACCCAGGCGCCCCTGGAGTGAGTTTTTAATGATGCCTTACAGAGTACCAATTAACAGTTCACATTTGATGAATTTATCATTTTGTAAATGTAAGAAAAAAATCTTACCTAAAGTCTTCTCAATGGTCTTTAAAAAAAATGTATTCCTCCTTCCACCAAGGGCAGAGAAATCTTTAGAAATGATAAATGTGTCTTACCTGCCTTTGTTTCCTTTGTTGGTGCCTCAGGATCGCTGTCAAACCAGAGTTCCTACATTCCATACTAGGTTGTTTCTGTAGAATTCCTAGCACTTTAATGACCATTACCCTTATTAGGCACGTAAAATCAGTAAGTATATGTTACATTGACTTAAGCCTGACTCACCTGCAACTTGTCTTTGAAAGTGGAGAACAAGATGCTAGTCTTTTCTGGAGGGACTGTGGTGTAGTGAACACCTTCACTCCAGCTGCTCAGGTTTTCAAGGCTTTGACACAAATGACCTAAGCCTCCTTTTTCAGTCTTGACTGCTCACCCACAATGCATTTATGTATGATACTGCAGTGTTCTTGAGATTTCATTTGTGGCTCCAATTACCCTCAATGAAGGAAATTATATTAAAAGCTTCTTGGATGTAATTGCGGAAGTCATGTGGCCGTCATGTTTCTACGTGAACTTTGGTAAAAAGACTGAGTTTCTCCTTTGGAAGTTACAAAATTTCCTATATTTCCCTTATTCTTAATAATTTTTTTTCTGAAAGTTTTGGAAAAGACCAAGGAGAGAGGTGAGTGCAACTTGTCTTAGCTGTTTCCTTACTCTGGTTAGTTGGAGACTGGTTCTCATCTATAGCTGTTTATCAGACTGATTTATTTATTTTTATAGCTGTTTATCAGATTTAAATAAATATGGTAGTGTCCTGCGTGGCAATGTTCCCAAGTTTATGCTGTCTTCCCAGGGAATACATACTTAGAGCTTTGATTAAAAGAGAATTTCAGATGCAACATAGTGCAGCTATGGGGAAGGCACGGCTAAGTTTTATAGTGGTTCTTGACAGTTGTTAATAATAGTAATCAAGGGGTGCCTGGCTGGCTCAGTTGGTTGGGTATGTGACTCTTGATCTTGGGTTGTAAGTTTGAGGCCCATGTTGGGTGTAAAGATTACTTTAAAAAATAAAATCTATAAAAAAATCAGTAATCAAAATATTATGGCTTCCATTTACTGAGAGCCTATATGGTGGTCCAGGCAATATGCTGAATTCTCTACCTTCATTATTTCGTTATAAACTCCATAAAACAAAGAATTACACTTTTTTTTTGGTCAAACAAGTGGGCATTTGAGGGGCACCTGGCTGGCTCAGTAGGTAGAGTATGCGACTCTTTTTTTTTTTTTTTTAAAGATTTTATTTATTTATTCGACAGAGACAGAGACAGCCAGCGAGAGAGGGAACACAAGCAGGGGGAGTGGGAGAGGAAGAAGCAGGCTCATAGCGGAGGAGCCTGATGTGGGGCTCGATCCCAGAAAGATGGGATCACGCCCTGAGCCGAAGGCAGACGCTTAACCACTGTGCCACCCAGGCGCCCCAAGTATGCGACTCTTGATCTCAGTGTTGTGAGTTCAAGCCCGTGTTGGGTGTGGAGATTACTTAAAAGTGGGCATTTGGTGTGGTTAAAATTAATTTTATGTATTTTACGTATGAGGAAGCTGAGGTGTAAACTTTACATTAGTACAGTTGTGTGACTCCAAAGCTTACACTTCTTTGACATTAAGCTACTCCTCAATAAGAGCTAGTTAATCGGTAGCAAAACCAAAGCTAGAAACCAGTTCCTCTTCAGGCTTCTATCAATTAGACCACGATTTCCAAGATCTATGGTGTTTTCCGTGAATCCCAAATAGTAAAAATAAAGTCCTGGTAACTCTTATTTTCATATTGGTAATGGGGGAAGGAACTTAAAAAATCCTCAAGCCCAGTTTTTACATTTTGCAGAAAATGAAAGGTCCTTAGAGATTAAGTGAGAACACAGTTGTGGTAGTAGAACTGGAACTAGAATCTGGGCTGTTAATGTCCAAGCAGGCTTGAGTTGAGAGCCTGTGCTATTGGGCAAAACCAGCAGCACAGTTCTGGTCTAGACAAGACCTGACTGTGTAAAGCGCAAGTTGGAGAACTGAAGTTCAGATTGGAAAGACTGACTTTTCAAGATTGAGGTATTAGTCATGTCCTCAAGTAGAAAACTTTCTGTCGTTTATCCTCTGTAATCTTAGATCAGTATCTTACCCCATTTTTGAGCTATTAATTCCTACAGTTCCATTTTAAAATTACGATTATAAGAAAAACTGCTAGTGGAAGTTGAGCTATTGGCAGCCCCCAAGAGGATCAGCCATTAGTAGTTCTCCCTGTGAGATCTCTGGGTTTAGCTGGGCTTTCCATGTGACAGGAAAATGCAGTTAACCTCTCTGTTCCTCTCAGAAATTTATCAGCAGGGGCGCCTGGGTGGCTCAATCGTTAAGTGTCTGCCTTCAGCTCAGGGCATGATCCTGGCGTTCTGGGATCAAGCCCGGCATCAGGCTCCTCCTCTGGGAGCCTGCTTCTTCCTCTCCCACTCCCCGTGCTTGTGTTCCCTCTCTGGCTGGTTGTCTCTCTGTCAAATAAATAAATAAAATCTTTTAAAAAAAAAATTTATCAGCAGCCTCTTCCCCTCCTCCCCTCTCTCAGCCCAAACACTTTCTTTGGGGATACCAGCATTTGTGGAAGTGAAAAATAACTCTTCATTTCAATAATATTGGAAACTTCTGCTATAAAATGATGCAAATAACATTATATGGTTCTGCAATACTTAGAGCATCTTGGATCTCTGAGCTCTTGGAACTGTGCTTGAAACAATATCTATCATAAGCAATATCTTATTTGCAAAGAAGTTTAATATACAGTGGAATGAAAAAACAATTTGTACAGTGGAATTCAGTCATGTCACCATTGGTTACACATGGAAGGACACAAACAAATGTAACCCACTAAAAAAAAATACAAAGGAGCCTGGGGGAGAAAAAATAACTATCCCTCTACCCTATTAGGTTCTTGGCTGAGACGTCCCTGTAATAAAAGACATTAACAAGAAAAAAAAAGAAGGTGAATAATTTGTATACTTCCTGTGTACATGGGAGTTACCCAGGAAAACTGAGTAACTCCAGAATGGCCCAGGTGGTCACATTAAATACCACCTTTGCTAAAGACAAAAGAAAGATGTTGGGGGGGAGGACCCAGTTATGGGAGGTTACCAGGAAAAGCACAGTAAACAAGGGTAAAGTTGTTATGCAGATTTAAGTCTGTGCCTTCTCCATTCGTAACAGGCTCTAGGGATTTAGTCCTCCTCTTCTGGTATAGAGAGGGAAATACCTTTACAAATGGAGATTTCCCTTGTAAATGTCTCTTTTACAGAAGGGTAACTTCTACTTGGGTTTCAGAACTTTTCCTTTGCTCTTTTGAAAAAAGATAACCTAAAGTAATTCTTAAAACAGAGAGTCATTATTTGGGGGTAACAGATTCTCCCCTTCAGTAGTAAACTGCCTAAATTTATATCATTGGGAAGAATCGTTTCAACTCTGTGAAGTAATTAGATTCAGTAGAGACTGGAAATCTTGAGACAAGGGGATAACATTTTGGCTGTCTTTTGTGCAGCTGCAAGTAGTTCTCACTGCCCTTAGGACTTTTTGACACAGCTGTACAAAGCATCTCTAATTTTAAAAGAGAAACCTGGGGCTCCTGGCTGGCTTAGTCATTGGAGCTTAAAACTCTTGATCTTGGGGTTGTGGGTTCAAGCCCCATGTTGGGTTTAGAGATTACTTAAAATCTTTTTAAAAAAATAAAAAGAGGAAACCTGGTAAAATAAACATCTAAATTTACTACATGGCCCACCCCTAGATTATTTGACACTGTTTGTTCAGTTTCAGTTGGCAGTTCATTTGACTGTTCTTTTGAATGAAAAGAATGAACTTAGAGCTGCTTCTCTGAGTTTCGTGGTGTGTGGCCTTCATAATGGTCATTTAAAACCTATGATTAGAAAGTTCCTGATACATTAGGCTATTACTATGTGTAAAGATGGAAATTGGCTTTGATCTGTTTGTTTGCTTAGGTTTCTTCCATAAGGTAATTTCCTTATTAGCAGCCAATTCAGATTCTTTCAAAGGTGTTAGACTTTCACAAAGTTTCCTCTTAACAGAGACTGGCTAGGTTAATGAATAAAACTTTTCAGTGCAATAAGTTACATAGATACAAATTTTATTTTAATTATGAATAGTCATGTATGTTTAAGTATTTCCTTTATTTTCCTTTAGGTGTCTTATGAGGCTAAATCTTTTCTGTTTTGCAATATAAAAATATGAATTATCTGTGATACTTGGACTCTGATGTGGTTGGGTTATTTCCCTTCATACCTATAGAAATTAGGTATTACCATTTTTCTCAAGCTTAGTGTATGGGAAGGAGAGTTTCATATCCTCCCTTTTCTCTTCATAAGGAAATGCAGCCTCAGAGTGATTCCATATTCCAGGCAGTTCAAAGAATTCTGAACCATAAGCTGAGCTTAGTTCCAGGTGAGGCTAATAGTTTTTCAAGCACCAGAATTTTCATTAATTCAACTAATCTTAGATATAAATGTCCTATAGCCTAAATGTCTTTTACTTTTCAAATTACTAACGTTATAAATAAGGTAAGTCACTCATATTTAAACATATATTTATTAGGTCCTACCGTGTGCAGAGCACTACACAGGAATATTTACAGAAGAAGAAAATACATTCCCTATCCATACATGGTACGTTCTAGGACATATTCAGTGCTGTGAGGGTGAAGAGGGATCTGATTTACTGGGAGAATTGATTTAGTATACAAGAATGAGAAGAGCAGTTGGCCATGAGGAATGCCTTTTTTCCCTTAAGATTAAAGGAACAGAGCTTGAAGAAGAAAGGGTATTTTTCAAAAATTTGTTTTCAAAAAATGTAAATAGATGATAAATTAGAGTAATTGTTTACCTTAAAGGAGATAAAATTTTGTACTCCTCAAAATAATGTGTCTGGCAAATTTTAAAGAACTCGTTAATGGGAGAATCCCCACTAGAATTGTACTTAATGCAACTTTCCTTAAGTGGGTTCTTTAAAAAATAATATACATTAGAACTCAGTTATATTTATGTGGTTTTGATTAGTATATCTTATTTTCACTGTGTCATTTGTAACTTTTGTTTCTTTATCTTTTAGACTTGGAATGGCCAAATATCAAGGTGAAGTTCAAAGTTTGAAATTGGATGATGATTCAGTCATAGAAGGAGTAAGTGACCAAGTACTTGTGGCAGTTGTGGTCAGTTTCGCTTTGATTGCTACCCTGGTATATGCACTTTTCAGGTGAGACTAAAGGACAAAAGAATTGAAATAATGTATATTTGCAAGGGCCACTGCTTTCTGACTGCTTCTAGTAATTTTTAATACTTCATTTAAAAAAGTGAGTAATAGAGCTCAGTAATTGTGATGTGGAAATGTTGGGGTTTGGAACTGACAGCCAAGAAAGAATTCTTGAGATAATCTTTAGTGCAAAAAAGAGGTTTTATTAAAGAATGGGGACAGGATCTGTGGACAGAAGGAGCTGCACTGAGGTTGTGACGGGTGACTGATTATATACTTTCAGGTTGGGAGGGGGTTAGGAATAGCATAAGTCTCTAAATAATTTTTTTTTTTAAGATTTATTTGTTTTAGAGAAAGGGGTAGGGTGGGGAATAGCAGGTGGAGGAGAGAAGCAGAATCCTTGCTGAGTGCAGAGCCTTACGTGGGGCTCAGTGACCCGAACCGAAACCAAGAGTGGATGCTTAACTGACTGAGCCACCCAGACACTCCTCTAAAGAATTTTGGAAGGAAGAGTTCCAGGAGCTTGAGGGGGCTAGCTATTGTTAGGAAAAGGTCATTTATTACTCTCTAATAAAATGTTAGCGTGAGACCCTTTAGATGTATATCAGTGGGCCATATGCATGGAGGATGATTGCTAACATTTCTTGGGGTGGGGGGGGGTAGAGATAAAGGAAGTTTCCAAAGGAATTTTTATATGTTAAAGTAGACTTAACAGGACCCTGTGAGGTCAGGATAATGTTAAGCTAAGATTGCCTTTTGCCCTTAGCGAAGTGTCAACATTGAGGCAGCTGAGCTCCTAGAGGAAAGGTCACTCTACCTGTTTCAAGGACTTGTCAATGAGCTGTGGCAGTAAGGAAATTTAATTTTTTCTTTTGCCTTTGTTTCTCACATCAATTGTATATTTACTAAGGTATTTTATTTTTCACTAGGCTCTAAGTGCTACCATATATTGTTCCTGTGATCAGCTGTCTTATGAGATAAAACTTAAATACCGTATTTTGAATAAAATATTAATATTTTCTATGGAAGTATCATTGTTTAAAAATGTAATTTTCATAATTGAATCCCTCAATTTGTAAGTGATATAAATAATAAGTACAAGATGTTTTCACTCTTTAAGTAGAAAAACAGGCAAAAAAAAAGTTGGACAGTATGGAGGGAATTAAGATTCAAGTTAAAATTACTGTTATAGAATCAGGTATAATACTTAAAGGCTTCAGGTGTTTATCATTACACAGAGACTAGGATATAAACTAGGAATTTAAGTGTTAACACATGGAGATAAATAAAATCATGTATATGTATGTATCATTGAAAACAAGTAGAAAAAAGTATACAATAGAAAAAAGATTAATTTTAAAAATTACAAATCAGTGAGTTTGCTGTAAAATTATAGGAAAGATTTTTAAACATCAAGTTTCTTAGATATGATACAAAATGTGAGCAACAAAAGAAAAAACAGATAAACTGGACTTCATCAAAATTCCCAACTTGCATGCTTCTCATCAAGAAAATGAGAAACACCTGGGTGGTTTAGTTGGTTAAGCATCTGTCCTCAGCTCAGGTCATGATGTCAGGGTCCTGGGAACGAGCCTCACATTGGGCTCCCTGCTCAGCAGGGAGTCTGTTTCTCCCTCTCCCTCTGCCTCTCCCCCTGCTTGTGTGCGTACCATGCGTGCTCTCTGTCAAATAAATAATCTTTAAAAAAAGAAAGAAAGAAAATGAAAAGGTAACCTGTAGAATGGGAGAAAATATTTCAAATCATATATCTATACAGCACTTGTTTTTTGTTTTAGGTTTAAGTAGGTTCCATGCCCAGCATGGAGCCCAGCTTGGGGCTTGAACTCATGACCCTGAGATCAAGACCTGAGCTGAGATCGGGTTGGACACTTAACCGACTAAGCCACCTAGCCACCCCTATCTATACAGTACTTGTATCTAGAATATATAAGGAACTCAAAACTCAATAATAAAAAGCCAAATAATGTAATTAATAGGGCAAAGGATGTGAATACACATTCCTTCAAAGAAGATATGCAAATGGCCAATAGGAACATGAACTATGCTTGACATTGTTAATCATCAGAGAAATGCAAATTAAAATCACAGTGAGAAACAATTTCATACCCACTAGAATGGCTCCAATAAAAAAGTCAGTAATAGGGGCGCCTGGGTGGCTCAGTTGTTAAGCGTCTGCCTTTGGCCCAGGGCGTGATCCTGGCGTTCTGGGATCAAGCCCCACGTCGGGCTCCACCGCTGGGAGCCTGCTTCTTCCTCTGCCACTCCCCCTGCTTGTGTTCCCTCTCTCGCTGGCTGTCTCTCTCTCTGTCAAATAAATAAATAAAATCTTAAAAAAAAAGTCAGTAATAGTTGTTGAGGATGTGAGAAGATTGGAACCCTCATATACTGATAGTGGAAATCTAAAAATGATTCACCTCTTTGGAAAACTATCAGTTCCTCAAATGATGAAACATGGAGTTACCATGTGATGTAGCAATTTCACTCCTAGGTGTGTGTGTGTGTGTGTGTATGAGAAATAGAAATGAAAACACATCTACACACAAAAACTTGTAAAAGAGGGGTTCCTGGGTGGCTCAGTTGGTTAAGTGTCTAAGTCTTGATTTTGGCTCAGGTCAAGATCTCAGGTTTGTGAGATTGAGCCCACGTGGAGCCTGCATAAGATTCTCTTCACCCTTTCCCTCTGCCCCTCCTCCCCCCTAAAAAAACAAAACAAAACAAACAAAAAACCAAAAACACTTCTACAAGAATTTTCGTGGCAACGTTATTAATAACAGCCAAAAGGTGGAAACAGCCCAAATATCCATCAACAAATGAATGGATAAACAAATGTGACATATACATAGAATGGAATATTTTTTAGCAATAAAAAAGAATAACATACTGACACATGCTACATCATAGATGAGACTTGAAAACATTATTGCTAAGCGAAGTAGGTCAGATATAAAAACCACATATATGAGTCTGTTCATATGAATGTCCAAATAGGGAAATCTATAGAGACAGGAAACAGATTAGTGGACCGGAGTGGAAGATCAGGATATAGGGAATTATAGCTAAGGGGTACAGAGCTTTTTGAGGTAATGGAAATATCCTAAAATTGTGGTGATGGTTACATATATGTGTGAATATGCTAAAAACCATTTTGAGTGGATAAATTGTGTGGTATGTGAATTATATTTCAATAAAGCTGTTTTAAAAAGTGAGTCATGGGGGGCGCCTGGGTGGCACAGCGGTTAAGCGTCTGCCTTTGGCTCAGGGCGTGATCCTGGCGTTCTGGGATCGAGCCCCACATCAGGCTCCTCCGCTAGGAGCCTGCTTCTTCCTCTCCCACTCCCCCTGCTTGTGTTCCCTCTCTTCGCTGGCTGTCTCTATCTCTGTCAAATAAATAAAAAAAATCTTAAAAAAAAAATTAATAAAAAAAAAATAAAAAGTGAGTCATGACTAGGCAAATACAAATAGAGTATCTGTTCTTTATTAAGAATGAGATGTAGATATAACTTTATCATGTGGAAGTATCGGGGATAAATTGTTGAGTGAGAACTGATGATTGAAAGACACATCACAAAACCATAAGTCAAGTAAACCATACTGTTTAAAAATTATTTTTGATAAAATTAATTTTATTTTAAAATGTTTTTCTTTTCCCTTATTTGTTTTTCTAATTTTTCTGCTATGGATATTTATTACTTGTATAATAAAAGTGTTTTCCCCACAGACTGGAAAGATAAGAAGCCCAAACCAAAAGTTGGTTGTTTTCTTTTTTTTAAGATTTTATTTATTTATTTGACAGAGAGCACAAGTAGGGGGTGCAGCAGAAGGAGAGGGTGAAGCAGGCTACTTGCTGAGCAGGGATCCCTACGTGGGACTCGATCCCAGGACTCTGGGATCATGACCTGAGCCAAAGGCAGATGCTTAACTAAGCCACCCAGGTGCCCCCAAACCAAAAGTTTTATATTTGAAAAACTAATTGTATGTTGTAGATGTCAAAAACTTAACAGTGTTATGCTGGATTAATCTGAATAACCAGATAAAGATCACATTTGGGTTATTTACAGTTTGGGTGAATAATTTTAAACTGGTAAACATTCAAGTGGGTAAAGCTGTAAAAACCATATAAAATGGTTAAAGGGACTGGGGATATTAGCTTAGTGGAAAAGACTGTTGGACATAAGAGCGGCCTTTAAATATGATCAGGGCTTGTTTTTTTTAAGAATTAGATTTATTCTACGTGGCTTCGTGGACAGAACGAAGGCCAGTAGGTCAAGATAAATAATAAATTTTGGATCTACCTAAGAAGTAACTTTTCAAATTATACAAGGTGCTCCGTATTATACTTAGACATTGTCTTGAATCTGTCATATGATTGGGTAGGAGGTCAGTTTAAGTCCCTGTCCAGCTCTTCAGATTCAAATTCAATTGCCAGTTGTAATCCTGTTACTTCAGCTGAAGTTATCAATTAGTAATGAGTTGGGAGAGGGGTAGCATGTGTAGTTTACAATTTAGATAAAACTTTTGTCTTTTTTCTGTAATTTCTTTGAAGTTTTCAACCATTATAATTCTTTTTGTGTATTGTGGTAAGATAAATACAGCATAAAATTTACCACTTTAAGTATACAATTCATTGGCATTAAGTACATTCACAATGTTGTATAGCCGTCACCACTGTCTCTTCCCAGAACTTTATCATTCCAAACAGAAACTGTACCAATTAAATATTAACTTCCCATTCCCCCTCTTTCCAGCCCTTGGTAACCTCTATTCTACCTTTTATCTCAATGAATTAGTCAATTCTAGGTTCCTCATAAAGTGGAATCATATAATATTTGTCCATTTGTGTCTGGCTTATTTCACTTAACATAATGCTTTCAAGGTCCATCTACATTCTAGCATATATCAGAATAGCATTCCTTCTTAGAGCTGAATAATATTCCACTGTATGTATATACCACATTTTGTTTATTCATTTGCTTTTGATAGACATTTGAGTTGTTCCCACCTTTTGACTATTAGGAATGATACAACAGTGAACATTGGTGTACAAATACCTGCTTTCAATTGGAATTGCTGGATCATATGGTAATTCTATTTTTAACATTTTGAGGAAACTGTTTTTCACAGCGGCTGGTCCATTTTACATTCCCACCAGCAGTGCACAGTGGTTCCAGTTTTTCTGTATCTTTGCCAACACTTGCTACCTTCTATTTTTTTATAATTGTCATCCAAATGGCTATGAAGCAGTATCTCATTGGAGGTTTTTTTTTAAAGATTTATTTATTATTTATTTTAGAGAGAGAATGTGTGCGCATGCAAGCAGGGGGAGGGGCAGAGGGAGAGAGAATCCAGAAGCAGACTCCCCACTGAGTGCAGGCCAGATCCCAGGACCCCCGAGATCATGACCTGTGCCGAAATCAAGAGTCAGCCGCTTAACAGGCTGAGCCACCCAGGCGCCCCTCTTATTGGAGTTTTGATTTGCATTTCACTCTTGATGAATGATGTTGATCATTTCGTATGCTTATTGGCAATACATATGTCTTCTTTAAGAAGTCTATTCAAGTTCTTTGCCCATCTTTGAATTGGGGTGTTTGCTTTTCATTTTCGAGGTATGAGAGTGTTTGTTTGTTTGTTTGTTTTAGTAAGGTTTACACCCAACGTAGAGCTTGAACTCAAGACCCTAAGATCGAGAGTCTCATGTTCTACCGACTGAGCCAGCCAGGTGCCCCTATGAGAGGTTTTTTTTTTTTCATTGAAGTATAGTAGACAGAAAAGTTATGAGAGTTCTTTATATATTCTGGTATTAATCACATATCAACTGTATGATTTATAGATGTTTTCTTCTATTCTGTGAGTTGTCTTTTTACTTTCTTTATAGTGTCCTTTAATGCACAAAGTTTCTAACTTTGATAAAGTCAAATTTATTTTTTCCTTTAGTTGCCTGTGTTGTTGGTGTCCTATTTAAGAAATCATTGCCAAATCTAAGGTCACGAAGATTTTCACCTATGTTTTATTCTGAGATTTTTGTAGTTTTAGCTCTTAAGTTTAGGTCTTTGATTCATTTTGAGTTAATTTTTGTATGTGGAAGGAAGTAAGGGTCCTTCTTCATTGTTTTGCATGTGGATATCCAGTTTTCCCAGTAGCATTTGTTGAAAAGACCACCCTTTCCCCATTGAAGGGTCTTGGCATCCTTACCAAAAATAACTTGACCATTTATATGAGTTTATTTCTGGACTCTGTGTTCTATTCCATTGGTATATATGTTTGCCCTTGGGTCAGTACCATACCATTTTGATTACTGTAGATTTGTAGTAAGTTTTGAAATCAGAAAGTGTGTGTCCTACAACATCACTCTTTTTCAAGATTGTTTTAGCTTTTTGGGGTCCATTGACATAACATACAAATTTTAGGTTGGGTTTTTTCTTCTTTCTATCTTTCTTTCTTTATTTTATTTATTTTTTTAGAGTAGATTATTTTTTCCTAATCTTTATTTTTAGTTGTAGTTGACATACAACCTTAGTTTTAGGTATACAAATGGTAATTCGACAATTATATTCATTATCAAATGCTCGCCAC
Source organism: Ursus maritimus (assembly GCF_017311325.1). Lineage (NCBI taxonomy): Eukaryota > Metazoa > Chordata > Mammalia > Carnivora > Ursidae > Ursus > Ursus maritimus. Next base: position 1,754,278 of record NW_024425341.1, read on the forward strand.
AGTAAGGGAGTTTAGTTACCATCTGTCAACATATTAAATTACAGTATTATATTCACTGTATTTCTTATGCTGTACTAAACATCTTTGTGGTTTATTTATTTTATTATGGAGAGTTTGTACCTCTTAATCCCTTTCACCTTTTTTGCCTGTCCTCTTCCTCTCTTATAACCATCAGTTTGTTTTCTGTATTTATGAGTCTTCTTCTTTTTGTTTGTTTGCTCATTTGTTTTTTGGATTCCAGATACAAGTAAAATCATATGGTGTTTTTGTCTTTCTCTGACTTATTTCACTTAGCATAATACCAATAGGGTCCATCCATGCTGTCATGAATGGCAAGATTTCTTTCTCCACCCCTTCTAGATTTCATTCTTTCTTATGCTGAGTAATATTCCATTGTGTACCTGTATCACATCTTCTTTATCAATTCATCTATCAAAGGACACTTAGATTGTCTCCATATCTTGGCTATTGTAAATAATGCCGCAACAAATATAGGGGTGCATATATCTTTTTGAATTGGTGTTTTTGTTTTCTTTGGGTAATTCCCCAGAAGAGGAATTACTAGATTGTATGATATTTCTATTTTTATTTTTTTTTAAATTAAAACTGCCATTTGATTTTCCACAGTGACTGCACCAGTTTACATTCCCACCAGTAGTGCACAGAGATTTGCCTTTCTCCATATTCTGGCCAACACTTGTTATTTCTTGTCTTTTTTTTTTTTAATAATTTTTTATTATGTTATGTTAGTCACCATACAGCACATCCCTAGTTTTTGATGTAATGTTTCATGATTCATTACTTGCGTATAACACCCAGTGCACCATGCAATACGTGCCCTCCTTAATACCCATCACCCGCCTCTCCCAATCCCCCCTCCCCCTCCCCTCTGAAGTCCTCAGTTTGTTTCCCAGAGTCCATAGTCTCTCATGGTTCATTCCCCCTTCTGTTTACCCCCCCTTTCTTCTCCTACCGATCTTCCTATTTCTTATGTTCCATAAACGAGTGAAACCATATGATAATTGTCTTTCTCTGCTTGACTTATTTCACTTAGCATTATCTCCTCCAGTGTCGTCCATGTTGCAGCAAATGTTGAGAACTCATTCTTTCTGATAGCTGAGTAATATTCCATTGTATATATGGACCACAACTTCTTAATCCAGTCATCTGTTGAAGGGCATCTCGGCTCCTGCCACGATTTAGCTATTGTGGACATTGCTGCTATGAACATTGGGGTGCATATGGCCCTTCTCTTCACTACGTCTGAATCTTTGGGGTAAATACCCAGTAGTGCAATGGCTGGATCATAGGGGAGCTCATGTTATTTCTTGTCTTTTTGATAATAGTCATTCAGACAGGTGTGAGGTAGTACCTCATTGTAGTTTTGATTTGTGTTTCCCTGATGATTAGTGACACTGAGCATCTTTTCAGGTGTCTATTGGTGATCTGGATGTTTTCTTTGGGAAAATGTCTATTCAAGTTCTTTCACTGTTTATTAATCAGATTATTTGGGAGTGTTATGCTGAGTTGTATGTGTTCCTTATGTATTTTGGATATCAACCCCTTAGTGGATATATCATTTGCAGATATCTTCTATTCAATAGATTGCCTTATTACTTTATTGACAGTATCCTTTGGTGTGCAGTCTCAACAGCTTATTTTTGCTTTTGTCTCCCTTGTTTGAGGAGCAGATCCAGAAAAATATTGTTAAGGCTGATGTCCAATACATAAAATACATACATACATATTTCCTATGTTTTCTTCTAGGAGTTTTATGGTTTCAGGTCCTGATTTAGGTCTTTAATCCATTTTGAATTTACTTTTGTGTATGGTATACGAAAGTGGTCCAGTTTTAGTCATTTGCATGTAGCTTTCCAGTTTTCCCAAGACCGTTAATGAAGAGACTTTTTCCCCGTTGTATATTCTTGCTTCCTTTGTTGTACATTGATTGGCCATATAAACATGGGGTTATTTCTGGGCTGTCTATTCTGTTCTCTTGATGTGTGTATCTGCTTTTGTGTCAGTACCATACTGTTTTGATTACTATAGTTTTGTAGTGTATCTTGAAAACTGGGATTGTGATACGTCCAGCTTTGTTCTTTCTCAAGTGTGTTTTGGCTATTGGGGGTCTTTTGTGGTTCTGTACAAATTTTAAGATTATTTGTTCTAGTTCTTTGAGAAATGCTGTTGGTATTTTCTTTTCGTTTTTCAAAGATTTATGTATTTATTTTAGAGAGAAAGAGACAGAGACAAAGTGGGGGGAGGGGCAGAGGGAGAGAATCTTCAAGCAGACTCCCTGCTGAGTGGGGAGCCTGACACAGGGCTCGATCTCATGACCCATGAGACTGTGACCTGAGCCGAAATCAAGAGTCAGATGCTTAACCAACTGAGCCACCCAGGTGCACTGAAAAATGCTGTTGGTATTTTCATAGGAATTGCACTGAGTCTGTGGATTGCTTTGGGTGGTATGGACATTTTAACAATGTTAATTCTTCCAGTCTATGAGTGTGGTATGTCTTTCCACTTGTTTTTGTTGTTTTCAGTTTATTTCATTGGTGTCTTATAGTTTTCAAAGTACAGATCTTTAACCTCATTGGTTAAATTTATCCCTAGGTGTTTTATTCTTTTTTGGGGCAATTGCAAATGGGGTTGTTTTCTTAATTTCTCTTTCTGCTATTTTTTTATTAATGTATAGAAATGGAGCAGATTTTTGTATATTAATTTGGTATCCTGCAACTTTACTGAATTCATTTATTCTAATAATTTTTGGTGGAGTCTTTAGGGTTTTCAGTGTTTACTGAACCATAGACTAGAACAAACAATCCTAAAATTTGTATGGAACCATGAAAGACCTCGAATAGCCAAAGCAATCTTGAAAAACAAAACTGGAGGTATCACAATCCCAGACTTAAAGTAATATTACAAAGCAGTAGTAATTAAAACAGTACAATAGTGGCATAAGCACAGGCACATAGACTGGTGCCTGGGTGGCTCAGTCAGTTGAGTGTCTGACTCTTGATTTCAGCTCAAGCCTTGGGCTCAGGGTCGTGAGTTAAAGCCCCAAGTTGGGCTCCACGCTGGGTGTGGAGCCTTGTTAAAAAAGAAAAAGTACACACATAGATGAATGGAACAGAATAGAAAACCCAGAAATAAACCCATGCTTATATGGTCAATTAATCCTCAACAAAGGAGGCAAGAATATATAATGGGGAAAAGACCATCTCTTTCATAATGGTGTTGATAAAACTGTACAGCTGCATGCAAAAGAATAAAAATGGACCACTTTCTGTCACCACACACAAAAATAAACTCAAAATAGATTATAAAGACTTGAATGTGAGACCTGAAACCATAAAAGTTCTGGAAGAAAGCATAGGCAGTGATTTCTCTGACAACAGCCATAGTAACATTTTTCTAGATTTGTCTCCTGAGGTAAGGGAAATAAAAGCAAAAATAAACTATTGGGACTACCTCAAAATAAAAAGCTTCTGCACAGCAAAGGAAACAATCAACAAAACGAAAAGACAGCCTACTGAATGGGAGAAGATATTTGGAAATTGATATGTCCAATGAGGAGTTAATATCCAAAATATATGAAAACTTATACAACTCAACACCAAAAAAAAAATACAATTAAAAAATGGGCAGAAGACCTGAACAGACATTTCTCCAAAGAAGACACCCAGATGACCAAAAGATGCTCAACATCAATCATCATCAGGGAATGCAAATGAAAACATGATAAGATATCACCTCACACCTGTCAGAATGGCTAGAATCAAAAACACAAGAAACAGCCAGTGCTGGCAAGGATGTGGAGAAAAAGGAATCCTTGTGCACTGTTGGTGGGAATGGAAACTGGTACGCCACTGTGGAATCAGTATGGAGGTTCCGCAGAAAATTTAAAATAGAACTACCCTGTAATCCAGTAATCACTCTACTAGGTATTTACCAAAAAAACACAAAAACACTAATGAACAGGATACATGTACCCCTGTGTTTATTGCAGTATTATTTACAATAGCCAAATTATGAAAGCGGCCCAAGTGTCCATTGATAGATGAATAAAGAAGTGTGGTATACATATACAATGGAATATTACTCAGCCCTAAAAAAGAATGAAATCTTGTCATTTGCAACAATATGGATGGAGCTACAGAGTGCAATGCTAAGTGAAATAAGTTGGAGAAAGACAAATACGTTATGATCTCACTCGTATATGGAATTTAGAACAAAACAGATGAGCAAAGGGAAAAAAAAAGTGAGAAAGACAAACCAAGAAACAGAGTGTTAACTATAGAGAACAAACTGCTGATGGTTACCAGAGGGGAGGTTGTTTAGAGGATGGGTGAAATAGGCAATGGGGCTTAAAGAGTACACTTATGATAAAAAATAAAAATAAAATGTGATTATTGATAGGTCTGTAAGTTGCTGCCATTTTGTCAGCTGTTCTCTGGTTGTTTTTGTTGTTCTTCTCGTTTCCTTTCTTTTGCTCTCTTCCCTTGTAATTTGATGATTTTTTAAGTGTTTGCTTGGATTCTGTTCTCTTTATGTTTTGTGGGCTTTTGGTTTGTAGCCCCCATGAGATTCATATATAACGTCCTATGTATATATAGCAGTCTCTATTAAGTTGAAGGTACTTAAGTTCAAACACATTCTACAAGCAGTACATTTTTGCTCCTTCCCCTGCATGTTTTATGTACATGATGCCATATTTTACATCTGTCTTGTTTGTGTCTTTCTTTTTTAAGTAAGCTGTACACCTCACATGGGGCTTGAACTCATGACCCTGAGATCAAGATTCACATGTTCTGCTGGCTAAGTCAGCCAGGCACTCTTATCTTTTGTGCATGTGCGTGTGCATGTGTGTGTGTATCTCAGCTAATTTCGGTAGATATAATTGATTTTACTACTTTTGTATTTTATTTTAATTTTTTAAAAAGATTTTATTTATTTATTTGACAGAGGGAGAGACAGCCAGTGAAAGAGGGAACACAAGCAGGGGGAGTGGGAGAGGAAGAAGCAGGCTCCCAGCGGAGGAGCCTGATGTGGGGCTCGATCCCAGAACGCTGGGATCACGCCCAGAGCCAAAGGCAGACGCTTAATGACTGAGCCACCCAGGCGCCCCAACTTTTGTATTTTAACCTTCATACTAGTTTTATGAATGATCCACTACCTTTACCATATGTTTGCTTTACTAGTGAAATTTTTTCCTTTCATAATTTTGTTACTCATAGTTTTGACTTTTTCTTTTCTGCTTAAAGAAGTCCATTTAACATTTCTTGTAGGGCTGGTTTAGTGGTAATGAACTTCTTTAACTTTTGTTTGGGAAACTTTCTGTCTCCAATTCTGAATGACAGCTCTGGCAGATAGAGTATCCTTGCTTATAGGCTTTTTACTTTTGGAGTTTGAGTATATCATACCAGTTATTTTTGGCCTGCAAAGTGTCTGTGGAAAATCAGCTGATACCCTTATGGGGTTTCCCTTGTATATAACTATTTTATTTTCTCTTGCTGCTTCTATTGCTCTCTTTAATTTTTGGCATTTTAATTATGTGTCTCAGTGTGGACCTTCTTGGGTTCATCTTATTTGGGGCTCTCTGTGCTCCCTAGGCTTGGATGTCTGTTTCCTTCCCCAATTTAGGGAAGTTTTCAGCTATTATCGCTCCAGTAAGTTTTCTGCCCTTTTGTTTTTTTCTTCTGCTTATAATGTGAATGTTAGTGTGTTGTCATAGAGATCTCTTGACCTATCCTCATTTTTTTTTAATCCTTTTTTCTTTCTGTTCAGCTTGGGTGCTTTCCACTATCTTGTCTTCCAGTCATTGAGCTGTTCTTCTGCATCTTCTATCTGTTGTTGATTCCCTCAAGTGTATTTTTTATTGCACTTTTGTTTTTTTCAGCTTTAAAAGAAAAAATTTATTTGAGAGAGAGAGCAGAGAGCACAAGCGGGGAGGGGGAAGGTTCAGAAGGAGAGGGAGAAGCAGGCTCCCTGCTGAGCAGGGATCTGTAAGCGGGACTCAGTCCTAGGACCCCAGATCATGACCTGAGCCGAAGGTAAATGCTTAACCAACTGAGCCACCAGGTGCCCCTATTTTTCAGCTTTGGTTGGTTCTTTTTAGATTTTCTCTTTGTGATGTTCTCACGGAGTTCATCCACTCTTCTCTCAAGTCCAGTGAGCATGTTTATGACCATTACTTTGAACTCTTCATTAGGTAGGTTACTCATCTCCATTTTGTTTAGTTCTTTTTCTCAGGTTTTGTCTTGTTCTTTTGTTTGGAACATAATCCTCTCTCCTCATTTTTTTCTCATTCTCTGTGTTTGTTTCTGTGTGTTAGATGTGTCAGCTGTGTCTCCTGGTCTTGAAGGTATTGGCCTTAGGTAGAAGGTGTCCTGTGGGGCCCAGTAGCACAGTCCTCCCTGGTCACTAGAATCAGTGCTCCAATGGTGTCCTCCCTGTAGGCTGCATGTGTCCTACATACCCAGGCCTGGGTATGTATATTGCTGCCATTTTGGTGGGTGGGGCTGGTTCCTGCACAGCTGGCGGAGAGCCCCAGCCACAGCTGCTGCAGCCATGCTGATGTGCAGGCCTGGCTCTCCTCCCTCTGTCGGGCAGGAATTGCTTTGGAGCAGGTGCTGGTTCTAGCCAGGACTGCTGGCTGGGTGCAGCAGGAAAGGGTGCCTGCCAGGCTGGGGTGGTTGGGTGGGGCAGGTCCACAGGTAAATGCTGGGATGGGGTGAGTGAGCATGGCTAGCAAGGCTAGCAAGGATGGAGAGTATCAGAACTGTCTCCCATGGCCATCCGGCTACCTAGGCCAAAGGAAGGCAGGAAAAATGGTGCCTACCAGCACTTCCTTTTCCAGAGAAAGTTCCTATAGATCTCTGCCTTTCTGACACATGCCCTAAAATTAATCAGTAAATGTCCTTCACCTATAGTGCAGGTGCTTTTCAGGCTGTTGGTCTCTGCTGGTTCTCAGACCAAGTGATAGTATAGCACACTGGGTTTTTAAGAGCAGAGAATTGGTTTCCTGTAGCCCTCGAGCTCCTGGAGTTCAACTGCTGTTTTTCAAAACTAGATGTTATGAAGGCTTGTGTTTCCAGTGCATTTCCCTGGGACTGGGGGCGCCCCATGTTAGGCTTCATCCCCTCCCTTTTCAGAGTTGACCTTTGTGCCTGTGATATCCCTCCCACTTGTGGGATGCTATGCAAGGGGTTTGGATCCTGACCACATCTCTGCTCATCTTACCCTTCTCGATGTGGACTTCTCTTTATGTCTTTAGCTGTGGAGGAACTATTTTCCCGGTTTCAGAGTGAATTGGATTATATTATAATTATTCAATTTTTAGTAAAAAATTCTAATTTCAAAAAAAAAATGCAATTTTATTTTCTGTTCTCTGTACCCCTCCCCTCATAGGTGGAAAGATCTAATTAGATGTGGATAAGTGTTCAAATGCATGATAATATAATTATATAGTTGCTTATTTTGAAGGAATTTCATGGAAGAAATAAATGTGTTAATTGTTCTTCATATGATTTGTAAGCCTGCAGTTACCTCACATCTACAAGGTACTAGGCCTCTGGATTTCATTTGCCAGTTGAGCCTGAAATCAGCCCATACCCCGTGATCTTAGAACTCCTCACAGAGTAACCTGGAATGTTCAGTCCTGGAAGTGGAGACAGTTGTAGGCCATCATTTACATTTATGAAGTTACCAGTAGTTCTTGGTTGAAAATTCGACCCATAAAGAAAACTAATTTGGGGCGCCTGGCTGGCTTAGTCAGTAGAGCATGTGACTCTAAATCTTGGGGTCCTGAGTGGGAGCCCCATGTTGGATGTAGAGATTACTTAAAAAAAAAAAAATCTTAAAAAAAAAAAAAAGAAAACTGATTCATCTGACAATATTTTGTATTCAGAGTTTATTATATTTTATTCAACAGAAATGCACATCAGAACATTCATCCAGAAAACCAAGAACTAGTAAGGGTTCTTCGGGAGCAACTTCAAACAGAACAGGTACCATTATTCTACAAATACGTGCGTTTGTATAAGGAATAACAGTATTCCCCTTGCGTATGAAATTGTGATGAAACAGTAACTAACTTTTTGGAAACATGCAGTGATTTCCTGCTTTATTAATTTAAATTGTTCTATTGATTGTGTATTTTCAGATTAGGTAAATGACTAGTTTTAACTACTCAGATGTTTTCATGTGTGTGTGGTTTTTTTTTTTTTAACTTGCTTTAAAAACAGCAGTTTTCCTGTTATTTATGAGGAAATAATCACTGTCTAATTGGCTTTAATTAAATGTAGTGGAAAAACTATTTTTTCCCCAAAGACCCACATATTCCCTGAAGACCTACAAAGAGGTGACTACAGGGGGTGCCTTTTTTTTCCTCTTCTTTTTCTTCAGTGGTCAAAGTTAGGAAAACTAGTTAGGCAAAGAAGAAAACTTTTCTTTCTCTTGTATGCTTTTAACCAGATGGACTCTCTACGAATCAGAAATAGATTTCACGAAAGCTGGAATAAGTAGGATATTGTACACCTTCATGCCAGAGTCGCTAATATCAAAAAATTAAAATTAAAAATTGATTTCCCACTCACCAATCAAAATTTAATTCCAAAGAGTGTTTTACAATTTATCCATTCACCAAATATTTATTAAACATCTACCATACGTCAGACATTATTCTAGGCCTTGAGGATTCAGTTGTGAGCTAAACAAATAAGAATTTCTGCCTTCAAAAAATTTAAATTCACTGATATAAAAATAGTTTAAGCATGATAGTAGTACTCTGTTCCAGAGCTACTGTTATTAATAATTCATGCTGGGATAGTGTTTTATAATTTACAGTGTGCTTTTACATACAGCTATCTTATTTAATCTGGAAACATGGTCGGTGAGGCAACAATTATCATTCCCATCTGACATACTAGATGACTAAGATGTACTCAAATTCACACCGGAATAACGTGAATGGACCCGGCTGTACAGAAGACCCGCACTGAGCTGCATCTTCCAGATTCCTTTGCACCACTGTACAGTTCACCCCCTCCCACCTTCCTCAGACATGGCATTCAGCTCTAGTTGGAATACAGCTAGTGACTTAGCCCTTTTTGTGCTGTCCTATATGGTAGCCACTACCCGTATTAGGCTATTTAATTTTAAATTAGAATTAAGTAAAATTTAAAATTCAGTACTTTTTAGTTATGCTAGTCACCTGTAAGTACTCAGTACCCACAGATAAAGATTTCCATCACTGCATAAAGTGCTGTTGGGCAGCACTGATAATTGGTTTTTGTTGTTTTGGTTTTTGTTTTGTTTTGTTTTAGTTAATTTCCAAAGAATAATAATGAAGACAAAAGATAGAGAGTGGGACGTTAAGAGCTGTTTGTTTTTCTTTTTGCACCATTAAAAATGATATAAAAGACTATAATATTAATGTGTGACCATGGCTCATAGAATATTATAGTATTTTAGGACTGATTGAAGAAATAGGAGGTTTTAGTTATGTTTATTAGTTTCAGATGACAAAATCTTTGGTTCATCATGTTTAGTGAATTTTATAATTTTTTTTGGTAATTTGATGTTTTTAATGCCGGCTACATTGTTTATAAGAGGTGTGCTGGGTGCTATAAAAATAGGTTTTTATATGTATTTTAAAAGATACACATTACATACTAGTGCTAGATACTTTTCTAGTTCCTGGGTCACTATAAGGAGTCCTGTAGATAAAGTCCTTATCCTCATATACTTACATTCTGGCGGGTTCTTTATATCTGGATGCTTCTCGTAGTGGTGATTCTATTCCCCATACCTGTTACAGTCACAACACTGATGTAACCGAGGAACGTTAAATTTTATTAATCTGACCATGGGAAAGATTAAGCCCAAGTTACCAGTGTATTGAATTTTCCTTCTTCCAAAATGACCAGTATTCTCCTTTGAAAGTTTAACTCTGGGCCCTTGTGAGGTACAGCATACATGCAGCAGCTTGTCAGAACGTATGAATGAAAAAGATGTTAAAAATGGTTAAAGTGGGGAGGAGGGTGGGGACACTAAAGAGGGCACATGATGTGATGAGCACTGGGTGTTATAGGAGACTGATGAATCACTGACCTCTGCCTCTGAAACTAATACACTACATGTTAATTAATTTTATTTAAATTTTAAAAAATGATTAAAAGCTGATACCTGGGAAACAGCTTGACATTTCTTTAGCTTTTGCATTAGTTCAGCCTCATGTTTTTCAGCATAACTTACTCATTCTAACAGAGTGAAAGAGAAACTCCAGAGTTAATGTAGGTCATGTTCAGGAAGGAAGGTAGAGCCCAGGCAGCTTAAATCAAACAATTATATAGCCTCATAACTTTATCAAACGTATAAGACTTTAAACTAGTGCACATCTAAAAGCTGGTGAGGATTATGCCCTCTGGACTGTGTTCAGTGTAACTGCGTTCCTAGAGATACTCTTGTGTACTTGTGAATATCTGTCCTCTCATCAGGATGCCCCTGCTGCTCGACAGCAGTTCTACACTGACATGTACTGTCCAATCTGTTTACATCAAGCCTCCCTCCCTGTCGAGACGAACTGTGGACATCTCTTTTGTGGTAAGCAAATAACGCTGTATTGGGGGAAAGCGAGTATTTAGATCAAGACCCATATGTGTACACGGGCTGGAGTCCTAATTTTGTATTTCACGAAAGGGGTAGATTGCTTCTGATATCCTGCTGTACTTGTTAGCCACTCTCGTTTAGTGTCTGTGAGCTCAAAGATTAAAAAACACTAGTTGTTCAACTTCTCAATAAACAGAAATGTGTTTCTTTGAATGGTAATCCAAGTATATGAATACCATGAGGAATTCACTGAATCCCTCATTGTTTAACACTTTTTGGTAGTTTCATTTATTATTCATCCTTCCCAAGGCAGGAAAGTTCTCTTAAGGACCCTGCCCAAGACCTTCCCTTTAGCCCTCTTACCTCGTTTATACCCTGCATCAGCACAAAAGTTATTAGCCTGGGTTTTGTCATGACCTCAGCGGGTTGGTGAGCGAGAATGATGAACCTAGAGCATACAGTAGGACAAGAAGGGAACATAGATTACACGCGTGCTTAGTCTCAGGAAGGAGGGCTTTCTACCTCTGGGTGTTTTTCCTGACCCTCCAGAAAGATTTCATAAAGATGGGATATCGTATAGTCCTTGTTTATTATGGTCATATGAGACTGGGGAGAGTCGGTTATTGCATACCTACTATGTGCTGGACACTTACCATACTTCATCTCCTTGAATCCCGCGTATGAGGAAACTGAAGCTGAGTTAAGAAATTCTACAAAGGGTAACCCAGCTGCTAGAAGAGCCAGATTTTAAATGTAGGTCTAACTTCAAACCCTGTGGTCTGCTATGTGATTAGTAGCTTCTACGACTACTCTCTATTTAACATTTATCCATTCACTAGATCTGTTGTTTTATTTGTAGTATTTCTTTCTGTCTCAATGGTTGTATTCAAGACAGGATTCTAATTGCTCCCCAAATGTACCCATTTTCCACTTTAAGACAATTTAAAATGTAGCATACAGTGATCCGTTAAGTTTCTTTTTCCCCTTTGTATCTGTTGTGTGAGTTTATATAGAATTTTTAGGTATGTAGTGCTATCATTTATGCTTTGGGGGATGACATAAATAATTTGAAATCCAGATCATGCACTGCAGGGTTTTCTATACCTGCGCTCCTTCAGTAAGTGCTGACCAATCCCATTATTTCATCATCCATTAATTTTATCCTCTTCCCTAAAGTTTTTTCCCTAAGCTAGCTAACAAGTTATGAAACACTCATTTCAGTGTCTATCTTTGTCTGTTGGCAATGCTAATGAGCAGCAAAATCATGGAGTATCATAGAGAGAATTAAAGGGCCATCAGAGAAAGCAGATACTTTCCCCTCTCAAACCTCAGGTAGATATTCCTAATCAATTGGACATTCTTTCCAAGTCTGGATGTGGCCTCAACCATCCTTTAACACAGTACTTCAGGCAGGTGTTAAGAATCAATGAGATTTGGCAGGCTAGATGAGCTCCATTTGCCAACCCAGGCTTAGATGATTTACTGAGTGGATAACCCAGTCAATTGAAAGATGGCTGTATTGTGTTCTTGGTTTCTGGGTCTGAGGTAATTGGGTAGATTGCTTCTGATAGCCTGCTGTTAGATACTTTTATTTACTGTCTCTAGGTTCAAAGATTTAAAAGACTAGTCGTTCCACTTCTCAATAAACAGAAATGTGTTTCTTTGAATAAGTAGTTCAAGTATATTGATACTACATATTTCAAGAGCACCTTAGCTTAGCTCCTATATATGGCACTACAGTTCTGTTCCTTTCCAGTGAGCTAAGAATAATAGCAGCAGCAGACTTCATTTTATTTGCATTTGTAACCCACAGTATTTTATTTAGTTTTTTGGCAGTCTTATGAAGCGTTATTCCCATTTTACAAATAAACGGACTCAGATTATGACCCATATTAAAGTCAATCAGTCATCTCTCCCACCATCTTATTTAAGCGGATCTCTCATTTTATAGCAGGGAAAGTTGAAGAAAAGGGAAAGCCTTGAGCATATCATAGCAGATGTGTGTGAACTGGAGCGTTTGATTTGCTGGACCGTAGTTTTTCTGTGCAGTCAGTGGCCATTACATAATTTGCAAAGCAAGGACACCTGTACTCCAGTTTGTAGGAAAGAGATGTGGGATTAAATAAGTTAGTGTATGTTAAAACACATTGAATTTTTGAGTGAACAAGTAGTAGATAAAGTTGAGGCATCATTGTGGATGTTAATAATAATACCAAAAAGATTTATAAGTTTTGCTTTCATATAGTTTCTCTATGAAATTAGATTGCTCAAATTAATAAATATTATCTAACACAGCACTCTGAGAGTAGGAAAAGATACCAGATATTGTTTGGCTTTTAAATTCATCTTTAAATCATCGTACTGGTTTCTGCCCATAGTCACTGTACTGTCCAATGTGGATAGCCTTTGCTTAGCCTCTTGGATTGCTCACTAGTCTCCTCATACGGCATTTATTTTACCTCTGGCATTTGCTCCTTTCTATTCATAAAACTGGGAGCATCCTCCTTCCTGTTTTCTACATCTAAATCTTCCCTGTCCTACAAAGTTCAGTTCAAATCCTTTCTCATCTACAAATTATTCTCTGATGCATCCCAGAGTTCTCCCGCCCTGCATTCCTTTTGTACTTAAAGTTAATAAACGGTTCGAGATTTAACTACCTTCTGATTGATTTCACTATGTCACCTTGGTCTTCTCAATTTGACTGTCATTGCTTCTTCAAAATTCTGGACATTTATTTGATCTAGAAGAATCAGAATAAGGAATGCAGGAGGGCTAAGCTAGGTTGCTAAGACAAGAGTAAGAAAACAGAAAAGATGCTGGAGGCTGGAAGCATTTAGTTCAGATTCACAATGGGACCTGGATTGTCTGAGAAATAGGTGTCCTGCAGAGAAGAAATGAATTGGGCCCTTAAACATCAGACACTATTTTAAAATATTCCTTTTTGGGGTGCCTGAGTGGCTCAGTCGGCTAAACGTCTGCCTTCAGCTCAGGTCATGATCCCAGGGTCCTGGGATTGGGCCCCATGTCAGGCTCCCTTTGCTTCTCCCTCTCCCCTCCCACTTGTACTCTCTCTCTCTCTCTGTCAAATAAATGAAATCTTTAAAAAATAAAATAAAATAAAATATTCCTTCTTCGTTAGTGGCCTGAACTTTAAGTGCTTCTACAGTTAGCTTACCTGCCACTTTTTGAGGTCTATAAACTCTTCCTTTAAGGTGTTTTGCTGTTCATGAACACCTTTTAGCAGAAGAATCAAATCCACCGAGTATAAAAGTTGATTGAATTATTGAACTGGATTGTAAACTTTATTAGGTCAAACAGCATGTAATCTTTGTATACTTTGGTTCCTTGTTCATGGTGCTTAATTATTATTATTGATGCCACTGTAACTTGGCTTTCTAAATTCTTAAAAAAAAATAGAATTGGTGTTTCTGTAATATGTATACCAAATTTGGAACAGAAAATCCATACTGTGATTTATTGGTTGTCATATTTGCAATAATGTTTATTTATTCTATTTATTTTACATAGGAAATGCAATACTTCTATTAAGCCTCAGCATTGAAGCAGTTAATGCATGCTTGCTTTGGATTGTATAAAGCCAGAAATTTATCTGTATCTTAACTAGTAGTTTAAATAAAAATATTTTCAATGGCTGGGAATTGTTACTAGATTTGAATTTGCCTAAAGAGTTGGTTGGATGAAATAAAAAATATTTTAAAATAAGATGATACTATAAAAATATTTCAAATATTTGAAACTTTCTGAGGATTCATGGGCTTTTAAAATTTAAAACATTTAAAACATTAGTATTAATGGGCTTTTTTTTCCTCATTAGGTACCTGCATTATTGCATACTGGCGATATGGTTCATGGCTTGGGGCAATCAGTTGTCCAATCTGTAGACAAACGGTAATGTTTGTATCCAGAAAGCATCATTTATGCTAGTTGATTTTGTAAATTTTTATAATTCTGTATCTACTTTTGAATTGCTTTGATTTTTTTAAAGTTTTTATTTAAATTTCAGTTAGTTAACATGCAGTGTAATATAAGTTTCTGGTGTACAGTGTAGCGAATCAACACTTCCATACAACAGCTGCTGCTCAGCACGCCAAGAACACTCCTTAATCCCCATCACCAGTCTCACCCATCCCCCACTCACCTCCCTCTGGTAACCATCAGTTTGTTCTCTATAATTAAGAGTCTGTTTCTTTCTTTGCCTCTCTCTCTCTGTTTTTCCCCTTGTTTTGTTTCTTAAATTCCACATGAGTGAGATCATAGGGTATTTGTCTTTCTCTGACTGACGTATTTCACTCAGCATAATACTCTAGTTCCATCCATGTCATTGCAAATGGCAAGATTCATTCTTTTTTATGGCTCAGTAATATTCCATCATATATATATACCACATCTTCTTTATCCATTCATCAGTCAGTGGACACTAGGGCTGTTCCATAATTTGGCTATTGTAAATAATGCTGCTAAACATTGGGGCGCTTATATCCCTTTGAATTAGTATTTTTGTATTCTTTGGGTAAATACCTAGTGCAGTTGCTGGATTGTAGGGAAGTTCTGTTTATCCAAAGCTTCTATGATGTTATTTTCCATTATTTTTTTTAATGTCTTAAAGACAGCAAAAAAGGGAAATTCCCTTCCAGATCCTTCAGTTATAGTAAAAAACAACTGGTGAATGAATCCTCCCCCAAATTTTAGTAACTCTTCATTGTAATACCAGCAAAGGAATAACTGAACTAGCTAACAGGCTTAATCAAATATTTCCCCTACATATACTTCTTTTGAAATAAAAAAATATTTTTCCCTTTCAATTTACTTATAATCTGCCCTTCTCCAGTGAAGGTCTAGATAGCTTTATATGATGAATAGTAACTTTTTAAAATGTCTCTTTTAGAGACATATCCATATTACATGATCCAGAACAGATCAGACTATTTTAGTTAATATAGAAGCTACTTCAGGAGAGAGATAAGTTTTTATAAACATGTACTGAAGACTGAAATGTCAGCACAGATTTTCTCAATTTCTTTGACAAACTGGAAAAACAAAATACTGAAAAATTTGAGAAAATGAAGTTCTTAGTTTTTAAATTAGTAAATATAGTACAATAGAACATTCTATCAGTTGTATAGTTTTTTCATAATTTCCTGTATACTTATTTTATTTTTCATTTAAAATAAAAATACCTACCTTTCTAATAATGAGTTATGAACATGTAAAAAGACGGCAGCTCCTTAGGAAATCTTCCAGTGCGCAAAGTGAAATCCAGAAAGGATAGAGAGCTTTCAAATAAAGATGTCAAATTAAACACATACATTTACTTCTGCTCCTCTTTGGAACCCCATTAAAAGAACAGGACATTTTGTAAAGGCATAAACCCACCGAGACCAAAAAATGAAACAAAATGGTAGATGAGGCAACAATTTTTCCAAAATTCTTTGTAAACTATAACAGACATACAGAAAAGCACACAAAACATAGAAGTACTGCTCATTGCTTTATCACAAAGCAACACTTCAGTAATCACCACTCAGATGAAGAAATAGGAACTGGCCAACAGCCCACAGAAGCCTCCTCACGACCAAATCTCCCCCCCCTCCTTCCTCTCCTAGAGGCAACTACTATTTGACTTTTATGATAAGCATTTCCTTGATTTTCTTTATAGGTTTATTACCTTAGCATACACCTCTGAGATTATTGTCTAGTTTTGTCTGATTTTTGGACTTTATGTGAATAAAACCATACAGCATGTATTGTTACACATAGACACACATACCCTTTCAACCTCTGTTCTGGCTATCCATTTACCCCCATCACTGCCTCATTTTTTGGTGTAGAGAGGGAAGTTCAGGGCTTCTTTCCCCCTTGTTTCTACATTCCCAAATTCTGCCTCTTTCACATTTGACTTTGTATCACATGGCAGGAGGAAAATTGGTTGTTTTTCTTTTTTTGTACTGCCTCTCTGGCTGATTTGATTATGTGAAACAAGCCAGTCAACAGTGAAGTTTCTTTGCCAATACTACCTCTCATAATCTTTAGCTATCTGCCAGCAGCACTGTGACTAGGCCATAGGTTTCACATGAAAGAATTAGTTCCACCACCTGTCCCCTCTTCTTGGCTCTAACCATGGCTTTTCATAGGGTGTATATGTATTAGCAGGTGATACACTTTTGACCATCCCACCCATAAATTGCTAGTCTAGAAAGATAGAGATAAAATTGTTTTTATATACTAGCTTTTGGTTCTCTAACTACAGAATAATCCATCCTGGAAGTAGGACAGGTGGTAGGGACCTGTTCCCCACCCTGTTTCCCTGGATATAGTGCCCAGGCTGCGGCTTCTGACTCACATGCTCACCACTTCTCTTCCTGAATGCATACACTAACATACCGGTGGCCCTACCTGCACTTCAAGGGCCAGCTTGTTTCTGGCTTTCTGGGCACCCCAGGCAGAAGTCCTTATAACCCAAGCATCATAATAACCCTCACCACAGCGCCTTATAACAGGTCTGCCTCCCCTTCTGTCTTGGGTGTTGTGGTCAGCAAGGGGCAGGGCTTTGTCTTCAGTTTTGGGGTCTGTGTAGCACTTAGCACAGTGCCTGGCCTGCAGTAAGTGCTCACTTATTCATTTAAAGATACATTTTTATTAGCAAATTTGTGAAGAGAGGCTGTACCTGCTTTCCTACGACCTGCTGCTCTTCATCACTCCTTTGGCTGTTTGGAAAGCATCTGAGTAGTGGGAGGTCCTGGTTTTACAGCTGAACTGAGGAAGGATAAAAACAGCTAGATAATTTAAACCTAAATCTGTCACTGCTCCTTCCCATTTTTATCTCCTTGTACAGTGATCATTTCTATAGGCACTGATATATCTTAAAATGTACTTGTTTTTCAAGATACCATCATTTTCAGGTTACCTCAGTGTGGTCCTGGGACATTTGTGTGTCCTTACCTCTACCAGGGAGGAAACCAGGTTAAAAATATTACGTATCAAGAACTTCCTTTTTTGATGATAGTAGGGATGGGTGCTTGAGAGTGGTTCTCTGCCGTAACTTAATCTCTGTTTTTATGGTTGGTAGCATTCAAAGATATTTCAAATACCAGTGAGGTTGAAGAATAATGATTTTAATCACAAAAGAAATCCCTAATTTTTCACTCTCACAATGATAAGCATATATTTTTATGTTACTTTTCTCCTGAATATTTTCTCATCATTCTTATATCTTCAAATATTTGTTAGCCCAAACAAAGAACTACTGACTTTATCCCTGATGTGAACTGGAAAATATTAGAAACAGTGTTTGGTTGAGGTACCCATTTGATTTTATGGGAATTCAAATTACATTTTGCACTGGATTTTATTACAAGGCAATGATAACTTACTTTCCTCCCCATGTTGCCTTTATTAAAAGAAATGAGTGAAAAAAAAATAAAATGAGTGAAATACAAATTTAGAAGCTTTTCTCATTCTACTAAATAATAACCCAAAATGAAAACAATTAATGCTGCAGAAAGGTATAACAATGTTTGTTTTGTTTTGTTTTGTTTTTTAATATACAGGTGACTTTACTGCTAACAGTATTTGGTGAAAATGACCAATCTCAGGATGTTGTATCATTGCGTCAAGATATTAATGATTATAACCGGAGATTCTCAGGGCAGCCCAGATCTGTAAGTATTGTTATAGCAGGTGCAAAGTTAGAGTATAATGATGCTTCTCTTTGGTAAGGTGAGATTTACCGACAAATATTCTTTGACTATAAAAAATCTCATTGTTTGTGTGTTGGGTAAAGTTTCAACCTACATTGTTGTTGTCAATCACCATTACAGCTTTCCCAAAGACTACAGTTTTCTAGCTTAAAAAAAAAAAAAGCATTATAAAAGTCTTTATGAGAGAGATTTCAGGAAAAAAAAAAAAAGAAAAATTGGAGGGAAATGTAGAACAATTGACTCCTGTGTGAATCTAAAATAGGGATTGTCTAATGAGAAACTTATAACTGAGAACTGGAGAGTTCTATAGTTGTGTTTTCCACTTTTTTATTTACCCTGGCCTCTTTGAAATGTTTCCCTAAGTAAATCTAGGTGTTGGGGAGGTTTTCTGTTATGTCATTTTAGTTACTCAAAAGCATTTGATTTTTAAAGAACACATTAATTTTACAGTTGACCTCCCCCCCACCCCGAAAAGGTGTTTGGTAGATTAAAAACTGTCACATTTTACTGGCTCATTCCAGTTTTTTCAAAATCTAACAAATTCTAGAAGTGTGTGCATGACTAAATATGTACTTCAAAAATCAGTATTGTAAGTACAAATTTATATGGAAAGCCTAGACCTCTGAGCTGTAGAGCATATGTCTAAGTGTTTGCTTACATCTCCACTTGGATGGTCCATAGGCATCTCAAACATGGTATATACGATACTGAGTTGCTTCCCTCCTCAACTCAGTGTATTCTTTTCTCAGTCTTACTCAGCTGTTTTGATTTCTTGCTTTCCCTCATTCCGCTCATCTGATATATAAATAAATGCTATCATTTCTTTTCTCATTTGGGGAGATCCTGTCATTTTTAGCTCATAAAACTGTCCTGTGCCTGTAGCCATCATGCTAGCCTAAGCCACAGTCATCTCTTGCTTAGGATAACTGCAAGTGTCCTCTTCACTTTGACTTTTTTCTCTGCACAGCAGCCTGAGTAATATTTTGAAAACATAAGTAAGACATGATATTCTTGTATTTTAAAACTTCCAATGTGCTTACAAGGCCCTACATGACCTGGGCCCTCCCTCCCAAGTCTCACCCAAAATGCTTCACCTCCATCAGCCGCCTTTCAGTTCTCACATGACCCTTCAGTTGGCAATGCTTGTCCCTCTGCTCTTCTCATGGCTGACTGCTCATCCTTTAGGTCGGTCTTAAATAGACCTTCCTAAGAGAGGCTTTCTCTGATCAACTAAGGTATTCTCTATCATTGTCCTCTGCCCACCGTTCCTTTGTAGCATTTGTCACAAACCATACTGAAATCTTGCTCATTATCTTTCTCTCAGTAGACTAAAAGCCTCATGAGCGCAAGGACTATACTTATATATTCACCGCTATATTCTCATCGCCAGTATCAGTGCCTGGGATACAGTAGGCCCTTAATATTTGTTGAATAAATTAATGAATTATCCTTAAGAATTGATACTGCTACTCTCAGCCAAGAATATAAGCTATTAAAATTAAACACGTGTGTGCTCTTGTGCTTCCTTGCACGTATTTCTTATACTGTGATGTCATGTACATTTAAGGGCATACAGTGTCAACTTGTGGATAACGGGTAAATCTTCTAGATGTTTAAACAAAAAGAAAGCTTAATCCAATCACTGTTGTCCTCCCCAGTTATTTGGGGGCCTCTTCTGCTATTTTTCATCCAGCAATTTTTTTTCTTATATATCCTCCAGTGACATCTGTAGGATGATTCTTTGAAAATCAGCATGTTCCAAAGTCAAGACCTACCACTGAACTTAAAAAAAAAAAATCATTTTAAGATACTCATTCCTGTTTCTAAGTGTGAAACATATCATTGCTCAATTATTAATTTTTGGTAGTTGTCAGATATTTGATGAGTAAGAAGTCCTGGTCTGTGATGAAATTACAGTGTAATAGACACATTTAGCTCTTACTTTGATATTCTGCCTCATCTAAAGTTGGAGTAAGACTGAGATTAATATACAAACATTTCTTAATGACCCATTTCATACTTCTTGTCTACTTATTATAGATTTTGTATAAGTGATACCATATGAGAAGTGAAGAAACAGCTCTGGTAAAGGATAGGAAAGTATTCAAAAGATATACTGGCTGGTTACTAGAATATTTAAAATAGTTTACCATAGTCTTGTGAAAGTTGTGCAGCTGTTTTGCTTTACATGTTAGTTTCTCCCATAGAGAATAGAAAATTAACATAGGAACGGATTCTAAAAAGACCATTTTGGTTTTTTGTGACCAGTTTTCCAAAAAGGATTTACAAGATTATCTGGTCGAGTTTATAAAACTGTTTCCTTATCACTTGCTTAGTTCTTCCCAGTTTTGTCTCCACTTCCCTCTCTACTTATTTGGCACTCATGACCTTGGACATATGGTAATTATACAGATTGTTAATTAGAGCTGAACTGTGCCCAGTGGAATGACCACAGGAAGTGACTTTCTTCCTCTGGCCAGTTTCTCTGTATCTACCAGCCCCTGAGAAACAAGATAGTGAAAGGAGTTATGTTGAGAAGTCATGGTAGTTCACTACGACACAGGACCATATAGTCCAAACAGACTACCCAAAACAAATGCAAAGTTTGCAGGCAGAGGATAAACTAACTTGCTGAAGGTCATACAATATTAGTACTCTTTTGTTAACAGCTTTATTTAGATGTATTTTACACACCATAAAGTGCAGCCTGTTTAAAGTATATAATTCAATGGTCTTTAGTGTATTCAGAGTAAATATAATCCAGTTACTGTCATCATCTAATTTTAGAATATTTTCTTCATCCCAAAAGCTTTGGCATCCCTTCCCACTCTCCCCTTTCCTGTCCCATCCCCCCTACTAATTTACTTTCTGCCTCTATAGATTGGTCTATTCTGGATATTTCATCATTTCATTGAAATGGGATCATATAATATATGGCCTTTTGTCTCTGTCTTATTTCACTTAACATAGTGTTTTCAAGGCTCATCCATGTTGTGATATATACCAGAACTTCAGTGCTTTTTATGGCCAAGTAATATACACATTTTGTTTATCCATTCATCAGTTGATGGACATTTGAATTGTTTATATGTTTTGGCTATTATGAATAATACTTCCATTCATATTTGTGTACCAGTTTTTATGTGGACATATGATTTCATTCCTCTTGGGTATATGCCTCATTGTGGAATTGCTGGATATTATGATAACTGTTTAACATTTAGAACTGCCAAACTGTTTCCTAAGAGGCTGTTCATTCCCACCAATAGTGTGTGAGGGTTCCAATTTCTCTGAATGCCTCAATTTTCAAAAATTTATGTAATTTGTTAACTTTCAGCTATGAAAATTATGCTCATTTATGTAAAAACTAGTAATTGATGCTTTTGTACATATTCAGAAACTGAATCATTTTCATAAAGGTAGAGTCTGGCATTCCAGAAATCTTTGTGGCAATTAGTAATTCACTTAAACTCAAGCTAAGCCAAATAAACATCCTAGGAAGGAGTCCGTTTCATTGCTCTTCCTAGACTGTCAAAGGCATCCAAGTTAATGTGTCTTTAATGTAGACTACTTGTATATTGTCTGGCAATTTATAAAGGTCTTTTGTATACAGTATCTCTTTTAGTTCTTAATAGTCCTTGTGACACATACTTGGTTAGTTGTTGCCCGATCTCAGTTTGGTTAAACTTTCCCCAGGGTCACCTGACCACTCAGAGATTGACTTCGAGTTTAAACCCAGACCCAGCTCGAGCCTCAGGCTCTACTCCTATATACACTTAAGTGCTTCATTTGGTTTAATTTACTAATTCAAATTAGAGAGGACTTGAGTTTTGCCTCACTATATCCTATATTTTAAGTTTGTTGATATTTTAGTTGCCTTTCAGTTATCTGCAGTAAGATCTATTTTATAAGAACCTAGTTATCAAAGATGTTTTTAAATAAAATGCATGACTAGAAAATATGTGAAACTCCTTAATTCATGTTAACTGAGTTTGCACATCATAAGAAAAATATATTATTTTGATATCTGACATGTTAGATGACAAATCATATTTTGTTCTTCCCCCTGCCAGATTATGGAAAGAATTATGGATCTACCCACTTTACTGAGGCATGCATTCAGGGAAATGTTTTCAGTTGGGGGCCTTTTCTGGATGTTCCGCATCAGGATAATACTTTGTTTAATGGGAGCTTTTTTCTATCTTATATCACCCCTGGATTTTGTACCTGAAGCCTTGTTTGGAATTCTAGGCTTTCTAGATGATTTCTTTGTCATCTTCTTGTTGCTCATCTACATCTCTATTATGTATCGCGAAGTGATAACACAGAGACTAAACAGGTGAAAAAATGTGAGTTTACTAAAATCTTTCGGCTAATGTGTGAAACCAGACAGAAGGGCCCATGGCAGTCTACGGCATTGGAATATTATTGTACAAGCTTAAAACCGCTGTATGACAAACATTTGATTTCATTTGGCGAATGCCAGCGAGATATGACTGGAATTTGTACATTACAGGTTCTAATATTAAGGCTAGAATTATAATAATTTACAATTATATCTTAATTCTGTGTTGTCTATAAAGTCTCTGGAAAACATATAGAATTATATAAAAAGGGATGATTTTATATCTTTTTCTTTTTCCAAAAATTACTCAGATTAATTGGATGTATAGTAAGATACTGTTTTATAGTTTATCCCATTTATCCTTCTCAGTGTGTACCTACGTGATAATATATTGCTGTGAGATGCATCTAATTATTTTTGTTACAATAAAATGTTGTACAATATTGGGGGAAAGTCAGTGTGTCTTTTAGTACTAGCTACGTTTTAGGCACTTGCAGCAATTGTGCTTTTCCATCCTGATATAATTCTTTGCTATCAGCTAAAAGTAAAAGAAGGAACTTGGGGTTTATAATTGATTTCATGTTCTGGTTTATAAGACAGTTCTTAATCAATGGAAGAATTAACAAGGTACAAGACATTTATCTGCAGTCGGCACACATGATTTTCTCAGTTGTGACGTTTAAACAAGAGTTTGGGGGTCCTTTTATAGGAATAATATATAAAAGTAACTTGTAAAAGGAAATTTTTTTCAGGAACTTCTGTGATACTGCAAACACATAGTAGTTTGATGCATTTCTGAGGAAAGTAGATTCTTCATGGCAATGAGCATCATAGACCCTGGGAGGGGTATAGGAACGCTATTTAAATTTGACAAGAGAAATTACTGGTGAGCTATACCAAAAGAATGGACAAATTTTGTTTTCTCTTATCAGAAAACTTTTGTAATACTGTCCCTAGATGGCAGCATATAGCCCAGATTCCTCAGGTCTAACAGAATGAGCAAATGTTGTCTGAGGCAATTCAATAAGAAAGTTATCTTTTTTTGATGGCTACAGCGTAATGCTCTCATCTGCAGTTTTCTGTTTTAGAAGAATCAAAACCACAGGTATTATGAAATCCTAACTCCCTCAGCTGGCACTGCTCGTCTCTGAACTGGACAGCAGGGTAATCGATGCCAAGGGGTCCGTGTTGGCTCTGTCACCTTGCAGTCACTGATGGTCATACTGTCCATTCATGTATTAGTGAGCCTTGTTATGTATTGATAGGGAGAGAAAACCCAAATCGATCACGTTCTCTCAAGTTCATCAGATTAGTCCTCAATTAATGAAATGCTGAATGAAGTATCAATAACAGTATTTTCTAATTTGGGTGTAGGACAAAGCTGTTGCTTGTCATAGAGAAAAACAATAATGCTTAAATATAGCACATTATAAGTAAAGCATTTCTCGCATACTTGACATTTTATCCTTAGGACAGTTGTGTGAAGAAGGGGCAAGGCATTGCCTTCCTTTTCATAGAGGAAATCCGTATGTTACAGGTCAGAGTTTGGTCTGAAGCCATGCACAAATACGTGACTGAACAGGTATCTGACCCTTAGTAAGCTCCTTAGTATGGGTTCAATTGATGTGAAGGCTATTTTGAAGAGGGGAAGCAGGAGAGAAACTGGGATCCTTGGGAAGTCTTTCAGAACACACTGGAGTAGCAGCACTTAGGTGATTCTAAGAGGAAAGGTCTAGAAAGATTACATATCAAGACTTCATGAATTCTGATTCTACACTTCCAAATCAAATGTCCAATATGGTGGCATGCTTCATAGAAACATTTCAGCTGCAGTCACCAAGTTGAAAAGCTAATGAGTCGGGACTTTGTTAAACCACCATTTACCAGACTAGAAACAGATTTTTCGCCAATTACAAATTTGGTGTGGGGCTACAGCAATGTCATTTTTTTGAAAGGATTTAATTTTCTCTGCATGTATTCTGCTCCAAGTGTCGTGTTTCTAGTTACAATTTTCCTGTGATATTTGGAATTCCTTCTAAGACTTTCCCAGTAGGAGGTGTATTGTACCAACTTTTGTAACATACAAAAACACTATATAATGTGAAGTCTTATTAAATTGAAAAGAACATATGGACATCTCAGAATTTTAGGCCTGCTTATTATGTCATCTTCACTGATCACTGATAATAAACGTAAAAGGGATCTGAGAAAGTATTTAAAGCAAGTAGAATCGATCAGTGTTTTAAATATCATAGTAATACTCCTATGATTCGGTTAGATAATATAAATCAAAGGAACAATTTGGATTTTTGTAAACTGCAATATGTAACTTTCACGAAAACAGACGGTCCAACCTCAGGAGCAGAAGATAACTTTGGGCAGCTCTTGTGGGGAACAAGATGGTGGAAACAATTATTCTAACTGTCCACTAGAACAGTGGTTTCAGCTACTACAGTCCTCAGCATTTGAGAGCAACAAGGGACGAAAGGACTTTGTCAGTCCCTGTGGCTATGTGGATACAAACCTCAAAGGGCTGTTTCAGTGGACTGGTGGTTTGGTACAAACTTTGTGACTTAGGTTGTTTGAGCAGTTATTCTTTTGAATAAAAACAACATATCTAAAACTAAACTTGTGTTATATTCCTGTTTAATATTGTTTGCTTTAAAATTCAGAACTCCTGAAAATAGTGTTCAAAATAATTATTGCGAAGACTTTCTTTTTCACTAATGGACGTTCATTGTCTCATCACATTTCTAATTAATTATGCTTAGATATTTTTAAACTGAAAAAGTAGAAATGTTTTTGTTTTTGAGGAAAATTATTTAATCTGGGCAGTCTATTCTGGTAATAAAGGTGGAACTGGAATTCAAATTTAGGCTTATACCCTGATTCCCCACCCCTATTTCTTTTGAGTATATATTTGATAACTGAAACGTTACCCTTTTTTTATAACTTATTTTTTAAAATTTTTAATTCCAGTATAATCACTTTACAGTGTTAACATCAGTTTCAGGTGTACAATATAGTGATTCAGCAATCCTATACATTCCTCAGTGCTCATCATGATAGGTGTATTCTTAATCCTCTTCGCGTATTTCACCCATCCCCCCACCCATCTCCTCACCCATCATAAGTTCTCTATATTTAAAAGTCTGGTTTTTTCTTTATCTTTTTTCTCCGTTTGTTTTGTTTCTTAAATTCCATATATGAATGAAATCATATGGTATTTTTCTTTCCCTGTCTTAATTTCACTTAATATCATACCTCCTAGATCTATCCATGTTTTTGCAAATGGCACAATTTCATTCTTTTTTATGGCTGAGTAATATCCCATTATTTATGTGTGTGTGTGTGTGTGTGTGTGTGTGTGTGTGTGTAACACATCTTCATCCATCTATCAGTGGATGCTTGGGCTTCTTCCATATCTTAGCTATTGTAAATAATGCTGCAGTGAACATATCTTTATTTTTTCAAATTAGTATTTTCTTTGGATAAATACCCAGTAGTGGAATTACTGGGTCACATGGTAATTCTGTTTTTAATTTTTTGAGGAAACTGCATACTGTTTTTCACAGTGGCTGCACCAGTTTGCGTTTCCACCAGCAGTGCAAGAGAGTTCGTTTTTCTCTACCTCCTCACCAACACTTGTTTCTTGGGTTTTTTATTTTAGCCATTCTGACTGGTATGAGGTGGTAATATCTCATTGTAGTTTTGATTTGCATTTTCCTGATGACTAGTGATGTTGAGTATCTTTTCAGTCTGTTGGCCATCTGGATGTCTTCTATGGAGAAAGTCCTGTTCATGTCTTCTGCCCATTTTGTAATTGGATTATTTGCTTTTTTGGTGTTGAGTGTAGAAGTTCTTTATATATCTTTGACACTAACTCCTTATTGGATAGGTCTTTTGCAAATACCCTCTCCTATTGAGTAGGTTCTCTTTTTGTGTTGTTGATCGTTTCCTTAGCTGCCTCTAGAAGCTTTTTATTTTGATGCAGTCCCAATAGTTTTTTTCTTTTTATTTTTTTTTAATTTCCCTTGCCCTAGGAGACCTATTTAGACAAATGTTGCTACAGCTGTTGTCAGAGAGATTACCACCTGCTTACTCTCTCCAAGGATTTTCATGGTTTTAGGTCTCATGTTTAGGTCTGTGATTATTTTGAATTTGTTTTTGTGTATGGTGACATAAAGTAGTCTAGTTTCATTCTTTCGCACACAGCTGTCCAATTTTACCAACACTGTTTAAGAGACTTTTTCCCATTACGTATTCTTGCCTCCTTTTTTGAAGATTGACCATATAATTGTGGGTTTATTTCTTGGCTCTCTATTCCATTGATCTGTGTGGCTATTTTTATGCCGGTTATCATACTGTTTGATTACTATAGCTTTGTAATGTAACTTGAAGTCTGGGATTGTGATACCTCCAGTTTTGTTTTTCAAGATTGCTTTGGCTATTCGGGATCTTGTGTGGTTCCATACAAATTTTAAGATTATTTGTTCTAGTTCTGTGAAAAATGCTGTTGGTATTTTCATAGGGATTGCATTGAATCTGTAGATTGCTTTGGGCAGTATAGACATTTTAACAATACTGCTCTTCTAATCCAGGAGCATAGAATGTCTTTCCATTTGTGTTGTCTTCAATTTGTTTCATCAATGTTTTATAGTTTTCAAAGTACACGTTTTTCACCTCCTTGGTTAAATTTATTCCTAGGCATTTCATTCTTTTTGATGCATTTATAAATTGATTTGTTTTCTTAATTTCTCTGCTACTTTATTGTTAGTGCATAGAAATGCTATGGATTTCTGTATATTGATTTTGTATCCTACAATCTTATTGAATTCATTTATCAGTTCTAGTAGTATTTTGGTGGAGGCTTTAAGTTTTCTACTTGTGATGTCATCTGCAAAGAGTGGAAATTTTACTTCCTTACCAACCTGGATGCCTTTTATTTCTTTTTTTGTCTGATCGCTGTGGGTAGGACTTCTACTATGTTGAATAAAAGTGAGAGTGGACATCTTTGTCTTGTTTCAGACTGTAGGGGGAAAGCTCTCAGCTTTTCAGCATTGAGTATATTAGCTATGGGTTTTTCATATATAGTCTTTATTAATGTTAAACTATGTTCCCTCAGGCCTACTTTGTTGAGGGTTTTTATCATGAACGGTGTTGTATTTTGTCAAATGCTTTTTCTGCATCTATTGAAATGATTGTATGGTTTTTATCCTCTCTTGTGATGTTGAAATGTTCTTTTCTGAATCTGTGCCCTTATGTTTGCACCAACACCTTCCCTCACTCCTCTTTGAAACACTAAATGTACTAATGTACTCCAGGCTCTTTTTTGCTAAACAGCAATGCATAAACCTGGGAATGGGTCAGAATAGGAAAGGGCACTCAAGTTTTTATGGCCCTAAGACTTAAAGAGTTTCCTAGGACCAGGCCAGTGGGCTCTAAGAGCTGTTGACAGGAGGTGATACCATTATAGAAATAAAGACAAACACTGAGCTTTTGTTATTCTCTCAGAACCAGACCATCTTCATGGCATCAGTATTTGTTTTAAGCATTGATATACTGCCTACAAGCAAATTTGAGGTGTTATCTTCATCCACCTGCATCCTCTGATTTGTTCCATGTTCCAGAAGGGTGCACAAGAGGAGTAAACACCCAGTTGGAAACACTGAACATGTTTGGACACTGTCCTTACTCTCTTTCAGACTGTGGTATTAAGCTGTAGGCCTTTTGAGGGGAGTATAACATGTGACATAGAAGAGGGCTAAAGGCTAACGATGTTTTGACAAACTCACTGGCATCTAACAGTTTGAATTTTGTTTAAAAATAAATTTTTGAAAAGGTATTTAAAAATACGTGACATTCATGGGGCACCTGGGTGGCTCAGTCAGTTAAGTGACCGACTCTTGGTTTTGGCTCAGGTCATGAACTCAGGGTCTCAAGATTGAGCCCCGTGTCAGGCTGGGCAAGGAGCTTGCTTAAGATTCTCTCTCTCCCTCTGCTCTCTTTAAGTAAATAAATCTCTAAAAAAACAAAGTAATACCTGACATTCAGATTAAAACACTAATCCTTCTAATCAGTCTTAGAGAAAACCTTTAATTTATATCTACATAAAAATTACTCTAATCTTTGTTTCACTAATCCTAGACTATTAGAACTGGAAGGGACCTTAGGAAACCAGATGAAAGCTATAGATAACTCCCCAGAAAAAATGCATATATATATATATATATATATATATATATATATACACACACACACACACACACACACACACACACACACACACGTATGTATAATTTTCTTTCATTTTCAGAGGATTCAAAGACCTGGCCATTCATGGATTCCAAATTAAGAATTCTTCACTTAGTCCACAGCTTTTCTCTACAGATAAGGATAATGAGGGCCAGAGACAATGAACGCTAGGGTATTTTTAATAAAAGTTGTTTACAGAGAAAAAGCATAGTTGGATATAAATTAAAATCTGAACTATTAGATATTAGTGAGTTTAAAACATCTTTAGTCCTTAGCTCTCTCCTACATCAAAACAAGTGGCCTGTTTTTTTCCAGTTTATCCAAAAAGAAGACAAAGTTTACCCTTCTTGAGTAATTATTACAAAACTTATCCTTTTAATGTCAAGGGTTACATTTTCTTTTTTCCTTAAAAACTGTATTCATCTATTTCCTTAAGTCTATTAGTAAGTGAATTAGCTCTTGGCCTCTTAAGACTTTGAAAACCAACAGACTTCAACATTCCTCAGTTTACCCCTATTTAGTTTCATTCCCTTAAACGGTCATATAAAGCTAAGGCATATATTCATTTTTGATATTTATGTAAGGTAGCAAATGAAGAGATCAAACGACTATATAAACATCTCTCCCATTCTCGAAAAGAAAGGCAATTTTGCATATCTTGTGTAGCCCTTGTTTGCCTAATAGGCTGTTTTATTTTATTAAAGTAGAATAAGCACCAGGGATTTTTTTTAAACAATTTATTTAAATTCAATTTAATTAACATATAGTGTATTATTAGTTTCAGACGTAGAATTTAGTGATTCCTTAGTTGCATATAACACCCAATGCTCATTACACCAAGTGCTCTCCTTAATGCCCATCACCCAATTACCCCATCCTTCCATCCTCCTCCCCTCCAGCAACCTTCAGTTTGTTTACACTAGAGATTTTCTAAATCATCAGGGTCAGATGATGAATTATCATAAAGTGAACACACTGTTTATTACCTCAGTCAAAAAGACACATTACCACCATCCCATAAGCCCCCTTTCATTGCCTCTCTACTCCAAAATAACTTCTGACTTTTACTTACTTTTTACTCTTTAAAAAATAGGATCATATATTTGCTTTTCTGTGACTTCTTCAATATTATGTAGGAACCATCCATATTGTGGTGGATCCTAGCTTCTTTACTTTGATTCCCTATAGTATACTACAACTTATTCATTCAACTATTAACGGCCATTTGGATTGTTAAAAAGGCAGATTATCGTCTTTGAAAGTAGTGTTCCCGGCAGCCACTCCTTGACAAGTAGAGAATACTTATTTGAGCCTTAGGAAATGTTGAGAAGAAATGGGCATTTCGACGTAAGGAAACATTAGGATTATTTTCAATAAATAATAAAAATGTAGATTTCACTTCCAAGTTACGGATAGTTACAAGAAAGAAAACAGAAAAAAGGTGAGTGAAGAAGAGAACTTCATTGAGGGAAATCCAACCAAATAATGAAATTGACTACTTTCACTCTAAACAGATTAAAAATGATCACCAACCTCAAAGGGTGCTCTGCACTGGCTGGTGATCCTTGCATGCTTCTTTAGTGGCTTGCATTATCAACCTCTGACAATTTTTATACATTCTTTCTCTTCTGACATTCCCCACTCCTACACTCCCAGAGCTGATGACCCCACTTCATAAACTGCTCCCATCCTCCAAGTCTTCTATTTTGTGAGGGGTATAGAGCTCTCTTCTTTTTTAAAGGCCATCTGCATCTCAGTAAAAGCTATCACCATCCTTCCATCTAAATGCTCAAGCCAGAAATTCAATACAAGTCAACCTTAATACCTTGATTCCTCTCTCTTCCTCATTTTCATATCCATCTATCAGCACCAAGCCTTGACATTTCTGCCTCCAACATATTCTCAAATCCTGGTCATTCCATCTCCACTGCCACTACCCTAGTCCAAGTTACCAATCTTGTGTTACTTGCCTGAAATGGCCTCTTAACTGGGCTGCTACTCACGTGCACTGTTGCCCCTCTGATAAAC
This sequence comes from Ursus maritimus, assembly GCF_017311325.1. NCBI lineage: Eukaryota > Metazoa > Chordata > Mammalia > Carnivora > Ursidae > Ursus > Ursus maritimus. The sequence goes on from NW_024425341.1 coordinate 1,785,235, forward strand.
TCTTCACCTAACAGCCAGAATGATGTTGAAAAATGTCCTGTCTCTCCCCTGCCTAACAAGGGGCATTGGCTTCCTGCTGCATTTAAAGTCACCTACTTCACCCTCACTTCATGCCCTTCTTTCCCTGGCTCCCTGGGTCTACACCCCAGCCTCCATTCAGTTCCCAGAAAATACTAAACTCACTCCTGCCACAGGGCCTTCGTACACACTCCCTGTATGGAGAATGCTCTCCCCAGCCTCCCCATTTTCATTCTTTGCATTACTAGATTTTTTCCCATTCTTTGGTTCTCAGCAAAATGTTCCCTTCTCAGACTACCTAACTACCCTAGCCAAAGGAAGTTAGTTAGCCCTCCTCTAACCTCCTTCACTCTTAAAATATTCTAATGTATTCAGGCATCTCAGCACAATGTTATTTTATTCACATTCTTATTGTCTGTCTTCCCCTCACTAGGATAAGCTCTGTAAAGATAGGGACTGTTAATCTTGCTCACCAAGAGCAAGATAATGCCTGCTATTTGCTCAATAAAGGTTAATAGAGAATGGAAGGGGGAAAAAAGGAGAGAAGACAAGATCATTTCTTACTCCTTCATTGTTACCACCCAGGTGTAAGCCATCATCTCTCACCTGCATTGCCACAGAAGCCTGCCTACCAGTCAGTCTCCCTGCCTCTAAGTTCCCCCTGCTATCTATATTCAACACAGCAGAGTGACTGTTTTAAAAGACTGGATCACTACTCTGCTTAAAGCATGTTCTCCATCTCAGAGTAAAAGTCAAAGTCCTTATGCTAGCTTACAAGTCCCTATGTGACCTCATCCTGTTTCCTCTGACTTTATATTCCCCGCCCCCACCCCTCACTCTGCTCCAACCACACTGGCCCCTTTACTGTTCTTTGTACAGGCTGGGGGACACTGAGCATCAGTTTTGCCTTACCCATTCCCTCTGTCTGCAAGCCTCTTCCCCCAGATATCCTCTTAGCTAACTCTTGCCCATTCCAAATCTTAGCTCAATAGTCACTTCCTCTATTAGGCCTATCCTAACCATTATATTTAAAATTGCAACCCCCTCACTGCCGCAAGTCATATGGTCACCTTTTAACAGGTGCCTCCTCCCAACTCCAATAGAATATTAGTTCCATGAGGGCAGAAATCTTTGTCTTATTCACTTATTTAGCCCAACCCCCTAGAACCTAGCAAATGTTTAGTATTTGCTGACAATTGATGAGGAGTAAAAAATTTCAATGAACTCTTAGTTAAAATACACTTTTCAGTTCACAAGCAATTATCACATTCTGATCCTTATTGCACAGCAAACCACGGAGGAAATTACTGCCTGTCTGTCTCTGGAAATGCTGATAAACTATTATTTTAGTATTTGGTAAAGGGATATGCTCTGAAATTATAGGCACAAGGTTTCTGGGCCCAGTTGATTTAACAAACATTTTCTAGATAATTTATGCCAGACACTGCAAGGTGCTGGGGTTACAAGGCTAAGTAAGACTAAGTCTTACTCCTCAAAAGGATCTTAGTTCATGAAGTGGGACAAGGACACAGACATTACAGTATGGTTCATAATCATAGAGAGGTTAAGTGCAAGTTTTCATTGGAACAAGAGAGGTGCCCAAGTTGGGGAGCTTAAGAAAAAGAAGATAAGGAAAGCTTGTTAGCAAACATAACGCTGAGGCCACATCTTGAAGGTGGACAGGTCAGAGAAAGGCATTTCAGGCCAAGGGAAAACAGCCTATTTACGGAAGCCAGGAGAATGCCTGCCCTGTGTAAAATATAATGCTAGGAAAGAGTTAAGTTAAAGACAAGTGGGTGGAGTTGATGGTGAAAAGGTAGAGGTAGCTGGTCCTCAAGGGCTTTATGACTCACCCTAAGAAGTCTGGATTTTATCCAGTAGAGAAGGTAGCTTCTGAAGGATGTGAACTCGTGTATAACAATTACTTAATGTGGAAGAAAGATTGGAGAGACAAAACTGGAGAGTCAGGGGTTGTTGCGTAGGTCTGAGGGCCTGATCAAGAACAATGAAAAGAGAGATGGAGAGGGGTGGATTTAATTGGTATTTACTTATTTTATAAAATTTTCCTGGCCATCAAATGGATGTAGAGGGTGAGAAAGAAAACTAAGATTTCCGGTTTAAGCAACTGAATAGATAATTCACAGATGATAATCCGAAGGCAGAAAAATTTACATAAGAAATAGGAAACTTAGGAAATCATGGCATTTTATTGAATTCAAGCAGCAGGGTGTGTAGAGTCAGAGGAGCGCAGAGGATGGAACCCCAGGGAAACATCAGGATTTAAAAGGGGGTGGAACCCTGGGGAAACATCAGGATTTAAAAGGGGGTGGGGGGCAGAAAAAGTATAATAGAGCTATGGAATTTGTGAAATCTGCTATCCAGATCTCCAGGCTCTGATCTACACAGAGGGGAGGTGCACGCAACAGGAGGCAGATGGTGGGAAAATAGCTGCAGCGGTTCATGATTTCCAACAGCACCTGCACAACACTACAGCAATGGAAGGTTTCAGAAGTGTGTCTGTCTTTTTTCATTGCTAAAATTCTGGCGCCTGAGCTCTCAGAGAGCCTTGTGATATCTGCAGCGACAAGTAATGGATGAAGACTAGCGATGTAGAAAAGGATCCACAAAGTTTCACAAATCGTATACCGTCCGTGGCTGCCCTTTTAAAGAAACGTGAAGAATTACCCAATGACCTCAGCTTTACACCTGTCCTCCTTTAGGCCACCAGACCCAAAGACCACGCTGCTCTCCGCCCTAACCCGTCCCACATAACACAAGGAAATCACACAGGTTGCGAGTCTGACCCTGCACTGACGCTCCGGACCCCTCCCCTAGCCTCTCCTCCCAAACACTTCCTTTCTCCCTTCCGGAAGCTCGAGGCCCCACCCACTTCCGCAATGCCTGGCTTTAGCCAATGGCCTGCTTCCCAAGGAACGTTACCTCTGACCTAGGGGCTAATCAGAGACAGTGAGAGAAACTCCTCGCGAGAGGTGAGGTTGAAGCTGCCTCCGCCATCTTGGAGATGGGAGACGGGCGATGGCTGTGGTCCTTCTGCTAATGCAAACAACAAAACGGGCACAATAGTCAACCCGAGTGAGCTTATCATCACTGTAACTGTTGACCAAAGCTACAGAAGAAGCGAGGGTGTCAAAGCCCAGCGCGGCGACATTGATAGCAGCTTCTGCCCGCTGGAGCGGCAGAAGTGAAGTGACTGAAGACCGGAAGGATGGTGCAGTCCTGTTCCGCCTACGGCTGCAAGAACCGGTATGATAAGGATAAGCCCGTTTCTTTCCACAAGTAAGTACCCTGCGCGTCTCGCGGGGCTGGCCCCAGCTTGGGCTGGGGGCGCGCGGCCGGTTAGGCTCGGGGGCGGAGCCAGGCGCGTGTCCGCGCGAGACCTAATAAGAGGGGCGGGGCAGAGGCGGAGGCAGGGGCGGGGCACGACCGGGCCGTACTAGCTGTCTCTAAGGCCGCGAGCGGTGGCTGTACCCGCCCCGGGTTGGAGCTCCTGTTCCACCGCCCAGGGCTGCGCGTTCTCGGCGCGCGTCGCCGAGGTGACCGTTTCTCGCGCTCGAGGGTCGGAACCCGTGCGCGAGGTTCGCCCGCCGCCTCGGGTTGGCGTGGTCGCTACCCAGGAGCGATGTCTGACTACCCCGCGCGGGTCGTGAGGTCCAAAAAGCCGAGAGGCATCTGGATTTCGCCCCTGGGGTAGTAGAGAAGCTAGGTGGTAATAACGCCTTAGAAGTAAATTTGAAATATAAACAAAGACCTTTAAAGTGACGAAGCCACTCTTTTTTATCCTTGCTGTGGATGGGAGGCCAGCATCACAGTAATTAAAGATTGATTTTTGGCCAGAATTTCAGGGAGGATGTTTTTACCCAGTTTCTAGGAAATAACCTTAAAGGACCTCCAAGTTTTAGAAGAAGCTTCTGGTACTGCCAAGATGAATACTTAATGTTTTCAGTGTACAGTAACGATAACGTGGATAATAATAACACCGGCCATAATCAAGTGTCATAATAGAAGTCAGTATGAGCTATTACGGGCGCCTAGAAGAAGCCCTCAGAAAAGAACCTGCCCCACAACTTTCAGGACTGTTTTATCCGGAAGTGCTGCAATTAGAGTCCTGGAGGGAAGAATGTTCTCTTGAAAATGGGAAAAGAAAACTGCAAAATGGAAACGACTTAATGATAATCGATGTCTGCAAATGTGACACAATGGCATTTTCATTCAGCCAAATAAAGTATTTACAAATTTTATTACATTTACATTAACTTGTTTTGTAAGAATACCCGACTATAAATAGATGATAGCTAAGAAATTAGAACCCATGGTAAATTATAGGAATTATTTGTAGGTAAATAATTACAAAAGCAAATATTAAATATTCCTTCAGGTTTCTTGGTGGGGTCGTTTGTGTCTAACAGGGGATGTAAATGCATTTTATGTTTGATATGAGACCCGATAGAAATGAGTGCCTTACAACATAGATCTTGAGTGCTGATTGATGTACCACCACCACCACCACCACCCCCTGCCCTCCACCTCCAGGACCAGAGAGAACACTTAACACTTCCAGGATCTACCTCAGTATATCCTGATATTACTTCTTCATTTATTGGAATTTCTGGAAGATGATGAATTGACTTCCAGTTCTTCGAAAGTGTAGGAATAGATCAGAAGATGGTGACACGGTTACATACAGTCAGCTGCCCACAACCCCATTTCTAATGATATCTCGGAAAGAATCTAAAAATGTGGAGAACCTTTCATTGGTACTGGAAACTAAGGGTGGCATTCACATATCGGAAATAGTTTCTGCTGTCTATGAAACAAATCAAAGGAAGAGCTGATCTGCCTCGCATTCTTACCTATAAAGAACAGTTTGGGGACTAGATGGGAAATACCTTGACAGAACTCCATAAACAGCCTGAGCATTGTAGTGCTTGAGACAGGAGGTGCAAGGTGCTGAATTTTACCAGTGATTGCCACCACAGTTTGTATTTCTGGAGACCATTTCCAGCAAGGATCTTCTAGGGGTACTTTTACCAGTTTCTACACGGTGTTCCTAAAGTTCTTCATGATAGCAGAGTCAGGTTCTAGCATGCCCTAGGTAGAAGAGAAACTGGAACATAGAATTGAAACATCCTTTGGCTTCTTTCCAGTCTCCCTAGTTCACTAAATACTTGACCTGGAAAAGCAAAATCACAATAAATTTAAACTCTTCCCAAGCCCCCTTATCTGGGCCTGATGGACATATTCCAGTTGATTTCGAGGTAAATTAAGATAAATAATATTCTTATGCTGGAATTAAAAACAAATTGGAAGACTAAAATGAATAAATACAAATTTTAAAAATTAAAAAATAAATAAGAACTTCCCAAACTTGGGGAGAGACTTGGACATTCAAGCTCATGAAACTAGTAGACCACTCACTTTCAATTCCAAACACTCTTCTCCAAACATATAAATAAATAAATGAATTAAAATTTAAATTTATCATTATGATTTGACTATAATTTGATTAATTCATATTTGTCAGACTGATCCTAAGAGAACTAGAACCTTCTTTTTTTGCAATATGTAGATATAAAAATGCAATTTTGTTTTCATTGGTAAAAAAAAAATCAGTACAGCTTCACCCTATAGTATGTATTTTACTTAAAACTCTTAGTGTCTTTGACATAAAAAATTAAACATTAATAAATGAGATAGAGGAGATACACCATTTACCCTTGTATATTTACATGTGTGTACAATACCTGTATCAATTAGTGAAAGTTGTTTACTGTAATAGAGGAAGACAAGCAATATTACTATCTCCCATCATCTCCTCTTCCCATTGCATGCATCTGTTTTTGCGGCTGACTTTTGATATGTATATTTTTATATTTTATAAATTTTTAATCAGCCTGTCTGATTAAACAAATTGTATATATCATTGTATCTGACATTCTTATAACTATTCTGTGATCAGAAGATTCCTATAAATAAATACTGCTTTTTATGCTTTTTATTTTTTTAATTTTTATTTAAATTCTAATAAGTTATACAGTGCAATATCGGTTTCAGGAGTGAAATTCAGTGATTCATCACTTACATACTACACCCCCAAATAGTGCTTTAAAAAAAAAAATTCCATGCTGAGAGGGCTGACTTACATCATACGCTAGTGGGTGGTCACTTTATTTAAAGGATCTTTAAAACAAGTACATTCTTAACTAGGGTGAATAAAGGCACAACTAAAAACTGTCAAAAAAAAGATAGCAGAGCTAGTGTTTTAATCGAATTTCCCATAGCTTCTTAACACCAATATAAGATAGTTCTTTGCTAATCAGAAAAGTCTGGATGTGCTTTTTTTTCCTTTTAAAAGAAGGTCCGAGAAATGAATTATCTCTTCTTCTTAGGTTTCCTCTTACTCGACCCAGTCTTTGCAAAAAATGGGAGGCAGCTGTCCGAAGGAAAAACTTTAAGCCCACGAAGTACAGCAGTATCTGTTCCGAACACTTTACTCCGGACTGCTTTAAGAGGGAGTGCAACAACAAGTTACTGAAAGAGAATGCTGTACCCACGATATTTCTCTGTACTGAGCCACATGACAAGGTAACGTGTGTTTTCAAATACTGGGCCTTCTATTTATAAAATTCAAGTTTTTATTGTGGAAAATTCAGAGTAGTGTTAAGAAAATAAATGTTACCTGGAAGCCATAACTTGTACATAACCACCATTAACAATGATATACATTTTAAAAATACCAAAGTGCAGTTTATTAAAGTTAAACATCCTCACACCAAGAAAGTCAGTCTAGCTTTGTAACTTACTTTAAGGCACTGGAGGAGATAATGCTAAGTGAAATAAGTCAAGCAGAGAAAGACAGTTATCATATGGTTTCTCTCACCTATGGAACATAAGAACTAGGAAGATCGGTAGAAGAAAGGGATAAAGAAGGGGGGGTTAATCAGAAGGGGGAATGAAGCATGAGAGACTATGGACTCTGAGAAACAAACTGAGGGCTTCAGAGGGGAGGGGGGTGGGGGAATGGGTAGGCTGGTGATGGGTATTAAGGAGGGCAAGTATTGCATGGTGCACTGGGTGTTATACGCAACTAATGAATCATGGAACTTTACATCAAAAACCAGGGGTGTACTGTATGGTGACTAACATAATATAATAAAAAATATTATTATAATAAAAAAAAGGTCACTCTCTACCCCTACACGTATGTTGATAAGTTTTGGGTTTTCTTTATCAGGGACAATTCAGTTTCAAAGTATTTCCCCCTCAATTTTTTTTTTTTTAAAGATTTTATTTATTTATTCGACAGAGATAGAGACAGCCAGTGAGAGAGGGAACACAAGCAGGGGGAGTGGGAGAGGAAGAAGCAGGCTCCTAGCGGAGGAGCCTGATGTGGGGCTCGATCCCATAACGCCAGGATCACGCCCTGAGCCGAAGTCAGATGCTTAACCTCTGTGCCACCCAGGTGCCCCTCCCCCTCAATTTTTAATTAAATCTTATCAATCATTCTCTTTTTAGCATCCCACTTCTACTTCAGGTGAAAAGTATAATTAAAACTTAAATTGTTTTCTCATTTTAGAATGCTCCTATTTCAAGGATTCACCAAAAAAGTCTAATATTCTTTCTTGGTAATCAAAGTGTAACTGACACATGATGATGTTACATTAGTTTCAGGTGTACAACATACTCATTAGACAAATCTACATATTATGCTATGCTCATCATAGCTGGAGCTATCGTCTGTCACCATATAAGGCTATTAGAACACCACTGACCCTATTCCCTGTGCTGTACCTTTCATCCCTGTGACTTGTTCATTCCATAACTGGAAGCGTATACCTCCCTCTGCCCATTTTTTCTATCCCCCCTTCCACTCCCCTCAGGCAACCATCACTTTGTTCTCTATATTTATGGGTCTGATTCTGCTTTTCTGTTTGTTTTTTCTGTTGTTGTGTTTTTTAGATTTCACATATAAGTGGAATCACATGGTATTTGTCTTTCTCTGACTTTTTTCACTTAGCATGATACCCTCTAGGTCCATGCATGTTGTCCCAAAATGGCGAGATCTCATTCTTTTTTATAGCTGAGTAATATTCTGTTGTGTGTATATATGTGTGTGTGTGCATGTGTATGTCTGTACATATATATGTATGTATAGATATAAATGTATGTCACCCCCCCCCACACACACACAGGACATCTCTATCCATTCATCTATTAATGGACACTTGAGTTGCTTTCATATCTGGGCTATTGTAAATAATGCTGCAGTAAACATAGGGGTGCATATATCTTTTCGAATTAGTGTTTTCATTTTCTTTGGGTAAATACCCAGTAGTGGAATTACTGGATCATATGGTAATTCTATTTTTAAGTTTTTGAGAAACCTCCATACTGGTTTCCACAGTGGCTGCACCAGTTTGCATTCTCACAAACAGTGCATGAGGGATCCCTTTTCTCCATATCCTCACCAGCACTCGTTATTTCTTGTCTTTTTGATACTAGTCACTTTGACAGATATAAAGTGATAACTCATTGTGGTTTTGAATTTCATTTCCCTGATGATTAGTGATGTTGAGCATCTTTTCGTGTGTTTGTTGGCCATGTGTATGTTTTTGGAAAAATGTCTGCTCATGTCCTTTGCCCATTTTTTAATGGATTATTTATTTCTTTGGTGTGGTGTTGTATAAGTTCTGTATATATTTTGGTTATTAACTCCTTATCATATATTGTTTGCAGATATCTTTTTGCATTCACTAGTTTGCATGTGTTTTATTATTATTATTATTATTATTATTTGTCAGAATGAGAAAGCACAAGCAGGGGGAGCAATAGGCCAAGGCAGAAGCAGGCTTCCCACTGAGCAAGGAGCTTGATGTGGGACTCAGTCTCAGGACCCTGGGATCATGGCCAGAGCCAAAGGCAGATGCTTAACTGACTGAGCCACCCAGGCGTCCCACATGTTATTTTCTTTTTTTAAAAAGATTTATTTATTGTAGAGAGAGCATGTGTGAGGGAGGGGCAGAGGGAGGAAGAGTATCTCAAGTAGACTCCCCGCTGAGCACAAAGCCCAACCCAGGACTCAGTCTCACAACCCTGAGATCAGGACCTGAGCCGAAGTCAAGAGTGGGGTGCTTACACGACAGAGCCACCCAGGCGCCCCACACTAAGTTGCATTTTAATTTTCTTGATGGTTTCCTGCCCTGTGCAAAAGCTTTTTATTTTGGTGTAGTCACAATTGGTGTAGTCCACACAATGGTGTAGGAAAATGTTGCTAAGGCAGATGTCAAAGAAATTACTGTCTGTGTTTTCTTCTAGAATTTTTATGGTTTCAGGTCTCACATTTAAGTCTTTAATCCATTTTGAATGTAGTTTTGTGTATGGTGTAAAGAAGTGGTCCAGTTTCATTCTTTTTCACGTAACTGTAGTTTTTCCAGCACCATTTATTGAAGAGTCTGTCTTTTCCCTATTATATATTCTTACTTCTTTGTTATAGATTAATTAACCATGTAAGCATGGGTTTATTTCTGGACTCTGTTCTATTCCATTGATCTGTGTTTCTGTTTTTGTGCCAGTTTTGATTCTGCAGCTTTGTCGTATATCTTGAAAACTGGGATTGTGATAGCTCCAGCTTTGTTGTTCTTTCTTGAGTGTGCTTTGGCTATTTGGGGTCTTTGTGGTTCCATACAAATTTTAAGGCTATTATTTCTAGTTCTTTGAAAAATGCTGTTGGTATTTTCATAGGGATTGCATTGAGTCTGTAGATTGCTTTGGGTGGTATGGACATTTTAATAACGTTAATTCTTCCAATCCTTGAGAATGGTATATCTTTTCATTTATTTGTGTCATCTTCAATTTGTTTCATCTGTGTTCTGTAGTTTTCAGAGTATAGGTCTTTCACCTTAGTTAAATTTATTCCTAGGAGTTTCATTCTTTTTGGTGCAGTTATAAATGGAATTATTTTCTTAATTTCTCTTTCTGCTATTTCATTATTAGTGTATAGAAATGCAACTGATTTCCATATGTTAATTTTGTATCCTGCAACTTCACTGAATTCATTTATTACCTCTAATAGTTTTTTGTTCGAGTCTTTAGGGTTTTCTATATACAGTATCATGTCATCTGCAAATAGTGACAGTTTTACTTCTTCCTTACCAATTTGGATGCCTTTTATTTATTTTTCTTGTCTGATTGCTATGGCTAGGACTTTCAGTACTATGTTGAATGAAAGTGGTGAGAGTGGACATCTTGTCTTGTTTCTGATCTTAGAGGAGAAGCTTTCAGTTTTTCACCACTGAGCATGATGTTAACTATGGATTTATCATATATGGCCTTTATTATTTTGAGGTATGTTCCCCTAAGCGAACTTTGTTGAGAATTTTTATCATGAATGGGTGTTGAATTTTGTCAAATGCCTTTTCTGCATTTATTGAGGTGATCATATGATTTTATCCTTTGTTTTGTTAACGTAGTGTTTCACATTGATTTACGAATATTGACCTATCCTTGCATCCCTGGAATAAATCCCACTTGATTGTGGTGAATGATCCTTTTAATGTATTGTCGAATATGTTGATATTTATTTTTGCATCTAAGTTCAACAGGGATATTGGCCTGTAGTTTTTTGTTGTTGTTGTAATGTCTTTATTTTTGATATCAGGATAATGCTGCCCTCATAGAATGTATTTGGAAGTCCTTTCTCTTCTATTTTTTGGAATATTTTGAGGAGAATTGGTATTAACTGTTTAAATATTTGGTAGAATTTACCATTTGGTCCTGGACTTTTGTCTTTTGGGAGTTTTTTTATTACCTTTTCAATTTCATCACTAATGATTGGTCTGTTCATATTTTCTATTTCTTCCTGATTCGTTCTTGGATGATTGTATGTTTCTGGAAATTTAACCATTTCTTCTAGGTTGTCCAATTTGTAAAAATGTCATTCTTAAATTCCACAGGTGGATTCTTTTAAGCTGTTATTTGTCATTACTAAACTTGAACATACTCTGCATTATTGTTGTAGAAGGAAGATCTCCTGGAGCCACAAGAACAGCTTCCCCCGCCTCCTTTAACACCTCCCATTTCCCAGGTCGATGCTGCTATTGGATTACTAATGCCTCCCCTTCAGACCCCTGACAATCTCTCAGTTTTCTGTGACCACAACTATACTGTGGAGGATACAATGCACCAGAGAAAAAGGATTCATCAGCTGGAACAACAAGTTGAAAAACTCCGAAAGAAGCTCAAGACTGCACAGCAGCGATGCAGAAGACAAGAACGACAGCTTGAAAAATTAAAGGAGGTTGTTCACTTCCAGAAAGAGAAGGACGACATATCAGAGAGAGGTTACGTGATTTTGCCGAATGACTACTTTGAAATAGTTGAAGTGCCAGCATAAAAAAATGATGTTTATATTGGTTTTTAACGGGGCAACACCACACACCCTCTTCTAGCCTATAAAGGAGTTTCATTTGAAAAAATAACACTTGATTACTTGTATAAAAACAATTCAGAATATTTTTTTAAAAAAATAAATTAGATATATACTGTAAAATTGTAAATTTTTTGTTTGTAATTTCAGGGTTTTTACATTTTAACAAAATATCTTAAAAGTTATAAACTAACCTCAGAACTCCAATGTAAGTTGGTTTCAATTTGAGGAGTTTTGGTTTTTGGGTATTTATAGAAATGTAAAAATGAAAAGTAAAGTGAATGTAAACAGTAGAGCAAGGACAATTTAAGTTTAGAATTTAAAATTAATGCAGGTTATTCAAAGAATTTAGTTACATTGTAAGTCAGAAGTATAGGTCAGATCACGAGATATAACTTCTCAGAATATATATATTCTTACATATTCTTATTTGTAAAGTCAGAAGATTTGTTTATCTTTCTTAATCACTTGTCAAAGATAAATGGACAAGTCAATACTTAAAAAAATAAATTGGTTGTCTTCAGAGCAGAAAATGAAGAGTCATTCTATACCTAGTCAATATGAGTAAAGAAGTATGAAAGTGGGTCTGTCTTTTTTCCCCCCACTGTCTAGCATTATTAAATTAGAAGCGTATCTCCAGTGGAAGAGACATTCTTCAATAAAGTAGGCGTTGTTATTAATAAAGTAATAACAATAGGGGCCTGATGCATAGTATGCCTTTTTCTTTCATTATTCCCAACCTTAAGGAGCATCTAGTTCCCAACTGTTGTTATATGTGTATCCAGATTTCTAACAAATGTGTTGTGTCAGTAGAGTTTGATTTGTACCATAATATGACCAGTTGATTTTGGTCACATCTTCACTTAAAAAAGGATTTCTTCACTTTTAACACGTTAGAAATTATATCCCATTTACTTAAATGAGTGATTTGTATTCCAGAGCAACCTAATATGTAGTGTTAATGTTACTGAATGTTGAAATTTAAACACTGACTTTTTTGTTCAAACTATGAGTTGTATTCTGAGTTTGTGAGAAGTTTTAGTTACATATTTGAAATGAAAATATGTTCTGAGTAAACAAATACTGCCTTAGGAATTATCTACTTAGATTTAGAATAATTGTTCCAATTACAATTATTTTATATTTCAAAGTACACTGAGATAGTTGAAGTATAACAGGCCTCTTAAGGCAGTGTTAAAACTATGAAATGACATTCAAAAGTGTCTTTTGTAGATGTGGTTTTCAATGTATTTTACTGCTATGCTGCCGGTAGATAATACCTTGATTTTTTATGAACCAGTATTTCAAAAATAGAAAATTATAATCAGAAGATTACTTGAAGTTATATGGTCTGATAACATATAGAACTAACTCTAATGAATCAGAGGATGTTTTCTAGTTTCTCATGGATCTCATCACTGTTTTAGAAACCCATGAAGTAGTTTGGTTTTATATTTCATCTGTCTAGTAATTCCTGGAGGATATATGAGTAAACATCTTGCAAAGCACATATCTTATTGTCATCTACATAAAAGGAAATGTGTGTGTGTTTGTGTGTATGTGTCCCCAAAACCAAGAGTCCAACATTGAATTGTAAAAGTGGCAATCCTAATTACTTAGCATCTTAACATTATGATTTAACCTGGAGTTTCTTTTCATAACAAACATAAATCTCTATTTGGAGAGAACTGAGCAAGCAGTATGTATACCAGCTGTTTGCATTTAAATAAATTATCATAGTTTAACATAGGGAGTTTGAGGTACAGGTGGTTATTTCTGAATATGAGATGTAACATTTGGTGAATGTTTTAAAAATTCATTTTGTCTACTGTATTGCTCATTACATTGCCAAGTAAAGGAAATAAGTCCTATTCAAGCATGATGAAACTCAGTCTAAAACAAATGGACTCGGTCTTAATCTGGAATAAATGAGGGGAAGACTCGTATGAACTGCAGCATATTCTGAAAGATGACATTTATTTTAAGCACATACCGTAACATACTAAAATTTCCATTTATGTGCAATGATGTAATCCGGCAATAATGGTGAAAAGAAATAACTTTCTTATTAAAACTGTTAGGAAAACTATAAAATCATAGAATTTTAGAATTAGAAGGGACTTACAAATGACTGAACACTAGCCTGACTTCCAAACCCTACAGAAATCTGTAAAATATCCGTGACAAGTGGTCATCTGTTCTCTGTTTACTGTTTACATTTAAGCAGATATTCTCAGATTCTTTAAAATGGGTTTCTGGATTAGGATAGAAATAGTTGCCATTCTTTTTATACTTGGTTATAGTGGAAATATAAACTTCACTTTGAACTGCTGCATAGTTTGAACTGTCAAATTCCCGAGTTAAAGAAGTTTTAAAATTTTGTAAAATAATTTAAATGTTTAGTAACTGTATATTTGTTATGTGAACTAAAAATAATTGTCATTGCAGTAAAGAAACAGTGGTGTTTAAAATTATTAGCAAAACTTTTTACTTGGAAGTCCAAGTACATGAGATCTTTTTTTTTCTCTCAACTATAATTGGTGTAATCCCTTTCTTAGAAGTGTGACAATAATGGTGAAAGCAAGTGAAAGTTTCACTTGATATGGATTTTTTTTTTGGTTCAATTAATATTCTCTGATCATCTCTGGCTATTAAAAATACTATACACACATACTCAACACCTATGGCTTTTATAAAGTCAGTAGTAAGCAACGTAAAACAATATACTTTTAAAAGTCCATATAATCTGTAAAAAGAAAACTCCCATTTATGTTCCAGAACTTTTAAAAGACAGCCATCCGTGAATAGCATTTAAAGGAAAAAGAGAGCAGATTCACAAATCTGCTTGCTTATTACTCCTCCTGATATTGGCAACCATGTGAATTAGATTACCGATGAATGAAGGGCATTGCTCTTGTGATGGTTACTGGTGTGTTTCTGGGCATTATGATTTTATATATTGTGTATTAAAATACAATCCTCAATGTGAAAAAAAATATCAAAAAGCAAACTGATTTACAAACAAGCAAAAAAGCAGTTATAATTATTGTACTTAAAATAATGGAAAAGTTTGCTCTTAGAACTCCATATCTTGATGTCTTTTTTACCTTGGATGTTGTTTTATTCTACTGAGATTTTTTTCTGAATGATAAATATTTTTTAAACTCAAAAAAATCTATTGAGAATTTTTATTCTTTTCTAAATTCATAGTATTTGGGGTTTTGAGATTATCAAAATTTCATTTTCAAAATATCCTGAGGGATATGAATAAACGTCCTTTGTTTTAAACTATTTTTGGTGAGATAAACTGTACAATATTAACGACAAATAGACAAATGATTTCTGGAATCGCTACATGTTCACCCTAACTACCATGATTGGTTAAAAAAATTTTTTTAAACAACGATTTAAGGTCTCTGCATATTGTCTTAAGGTCATACAGCAAATGAAGAAACATTCAAGAAAATCTAAATCTCTAAAAGAACATTAAGAGCATTTACACCACAACTAATTCTTGCCTTAAACCACCACCACCACCACCACCACCACCACCACCACCACCCACACACACACAACTCTGTGCTACAGAAACTCCATTCTGAGTGGATATGGCCAAGAAGACAATGCTTACTCTCCTTCCAGTACCCACTGAAGTCCTGCGGTATCTCCCAAGGACGGGCAGGCAGCCAGTATTTCTCATACTCCCCTAGATTTGTGTTGCAAAGGCTAATTTGCAGGCAAGAGCAGCCAAAAGGTCAAGACTCCCTCTACCCAGCTCCCACTCAAGGTGGAGGCTTTACCTCAGGTGCAGCAGGCCAAGAGTACCAGGACTCTGATCACCCTCTTCCTAGATGCTCATAGGGTGAAGTTTCCATGCCAGGAGAGGCAAGTCAAGAAGACCAGAAGCTACCATCCCAACTGAGTTCTGATCATAAAGTAGGCATATCAACCCTAGAGAAGCAGATCATGGCCCCTACCACCGTAGCTACAGAGGAGTGACATAGATTTTTTTTCCTCCCAGGGGAGAGGAAGCCATAAGAACAGAGAACTCTGAAGCTCTCCCCGAGGGAACTGATTTTATCTGGAAGACTGTGGGGAAGTTCAGGACTAAGGGAACTCTCAAGGACAATGGAAAGTTTCATAGTAAAAAATTAAAAGGGGGCTGGTAGCTCCACCAGAGTAACCAACTAAGTTATAGGTAATTTACCGGAGAGAACAGGGAAAGAGGTAAGAAGAGCCCTCCTGGGGTCATAACAAGCTTCAAAGACAAGCCTCAAAAACTTCTGCAAAAAGGCCCGGATCTAATTGGATCAGACTACAGGGCAATTTGGCCCTAGGACATCATCGAAGCAAAGAGCAATCCACAGGCATGGAGCTAACATCTGAGTTTGACACCAGCAAAGACAGTTTAACAAAGAGACCACAAAAATAGAGAGAGGCCTGTTAAAAGCTCTATCACCCCAGGTGACTATGTGCATGCCCAAGGCTGCACCGTCCAAGAAATGAAATCAGAGACTTCATTCACCCTGAAGGGGAAATAAATGTCACTAAATTAGTCAAGTTATTAAATTTTAAAAAATCACAACAAGCCTGGGAGAAGAGTGGGTGGGTCACTAGGTCCAAAGATCCTACAATATATATAATCTAAAATGTCCAGTTTTTAATAAAAAGTTACAAGATATGCAAAGGAATAAGATAGTGTAACTCATACGGGGTGGGAAGGGGAGATGGGGAGATGGGGGCAAGCGGGAAACAGAAACTGAAAAGGACCAGATGTCAGAATTAACAAAGACTTAAAAGCAGCCATTATAAATAAGCTAAATAAATACTAGTTCCAAAGAACTAATGGAAACCATGCTTAAGGAAGTAAAGGAAGGAATGATGACAATATTGCATCAAAAAGAAAATATCATGGAGATACAAATTTTTAAAAAGGATATTCTGGAGGTATAAAGTGCAATAATTACAATGAAAAATTTACTAGAGAAGCTCAACAGTTATTTGAACTTGCAGAAGAAATATCAGTGAACTTGAAGATAGATCACACAATCTGAAAAACAGAGAACAAAGAATGAAGAAAATGAACAGAGCTTCAGAGAAACATAATACCTCTAAACGTACAATATATGCATAATGGAAGTACCAGAAGAGGGGAGGGTGGAATAGAAATGATGGGAAGAGGGAGAGAGGAGCAGAAAAATATTTGGAGATGGGTGCCTGACTGGCTCTTGTGTTTATGTGTTCAAGCCCCACCTTTGGTACAGAGATTACTAAAAAAATAAACTTAAAAATTATTTGAAGAAATAATGGGTGAAAATCCCACACATTTGATGAAAAACACTAATCTACAAATTCAAGATATATACTTATACTAAGATAAAGAGATCCACAACCAGATGCATCATAGTAAAAAATGATCAAAATCAAAGAGAAAAATGACATTATACGCAAGGGAACCCTAATAAGATTAACTTCTGATTTCTTACCAGGAAAAATAAAGACCAGGAGGCAGTGGGAGGACATTCAAAGTGCTGAAAGAAAAACCTGTTAGCCAAGACTATTATACGTAGCAAAACCATCAAAAATGAAGGTGAAGGTTTTCAGGAAGATAGTGCAGTAGGAAACACCAGGAATCTGTCTCCTCACCTAGGCAACAATGGCACTGATGTAATCTATCTGATATAAATATTTGGAACTCTGGAGTCTATTGGGGGCTTGCAACTTCCCAAAGAAGGCTTGGATGGCAAACTGTGGTTAATATCAATCAATTTCAGCTGTTAGCTCAGTGACACGCACCCATTTTCCACCCTTAGCCCCATGGCAGGCAGTGGAGGAGTTGTAGGAGAAACTTTATATATGCAGCTGGTGAAAGCTATGGTGAGCAATAAGGATCCTGTCCTCCAAATATCAAAGAACTGTGTTCTAAAAGGTGACTGCTATTTCGATCATAAAGGTGAAGACATAGAGGTGGGCAGCCATTGTCACATCCCCCTCACTCCACAAGGTCCTCAACTCTGACCAAAGTGACTTCAGGGAACTTAAGGGGCTGGTGCCTTCTCTTCCCTAATTCATTTTTTTCTCCTCTTCTGGGAGCCAGGCAATAAAGGCTGGCTCAAACCACCCATACTTACAGGGAAATTGGAAAGTCATTGTGCATACATACCCAGGGAAAAATGAAATCTTGGAGAAAACCTGAGAAGATGTTAAGTTTACACTTTATGCTGACCCTTGGAAGATTCATAGTAGATAGGCTAAAACAATAAAAAACAAAATAAAACCCAGCAAACCCTAGGGAGGGGAGAGAATCAGATTTCTAGTTACCACATCATAGGATTCAAATGTCCAGTTTTCAACAAAAGAGTCATAAGACATACCAAAAAAAAAAAAAAAAAAAAAAAAAAAAAGGAATGTATGGCCCATTCAAAGGAAAAAAAATAAATCCAAAGCAACTATTCCTAAGAAAGATCAGTTGGCAGGCCTACTAGACAACTTTAATATTAAAACAAGTTTAATGAATATGCTCAAGAACTAAAGGAAGACACGGAGAAAGTCAAGAAAATGATGTATGAACAAAATGATATTATCAATAGAGATAGAAAACCTAAAAAGGAATTAAAAAGAATTTCTGGGGACCCTTGGGAGCTCAGTTGGTTAAGCCTCTGACTCTTGATCTCAGCTCAAGTCTTGACCTCAAAGTTGTGAGTTCAAGCCTCATTTTGGGCTCCAGGTGGAGCCTACTAAAAAAGAGAGAGAGAGAGAAATTCTGGAGATGAAAAGTACAATAAGAGAAATGAGAAATTCACTAAAAGGCTTAAAAAGCAGATTTGAGCAGGCAAAAGAATCAGCAAACCTGAAGCTAAGACAATTGAAATAGTTGAATCTGAAGAAAAGGGGAAAAAAAAGATTGCAGAAAAGTGAACAGAACCTAAGAGACGTGTGGGACACAAATTAGTAAATCAATATATGCATTGTTGGAGTCTCATAAACAGAAAAGAGAGAGAAGGGTCAGAGAGAGTATTTGAGGAAACAATGTTTAAAAATTCCCCAAGTTTGGTGAAAGACATGAATATAAATAACCAAGAAAGTCAACAAACTCCAAATAGGACAAACTCAAAAAGACTCATACTAAGACACATTAATAATCAAACTGTCAAGAAACAAAGAGAATACTGAAAGCAGCAAAATAGAAGTGACTCATCGCATATAAGGAATTCTCAGTAAGTTATCAACAGATTTCTCATGTGAAGCTTTAGTGGCCAGAAGACAGTGCACTGATATATTCAAAGTGCTACAAGGGAAAAAAAAAAAAAAAACAACAGATAAAAACAACAACAAAAAACCCCCCAAACACCTGTAAACCAAGAATCCTGTATCTGGCAAAATTGTCGTTCAAAATGAGAGAGAAATTACGACCCTCCCAGATAAACAAAAGCTGGGGGAATTCATTACAGCTAGATCTGCCTGCAAGAAATGCTACAGGGCATCCTGCAGGTTGAAATAAGAAGAAACACCAACTTGTACAGCCACTCTGGAAAACAGTGTGGAGGCCCCTTAAAAAGTTAAAAATTGAGCTACCCTATGATCCAGCCATTGCACTACTGGGTATTTACCCCAAAGATACAGACGTAGTGAAGAGAAGGGCCATATGCGCCCCAATGTTCATAGCAGCAATGTCCACAATAGCTAAATCGTGGAAGGAGCCGAGATGCCCTTCAACAGATGACTGGATTAAGAAGTTGTGGTCCATATATACGATGGAATATTACTCAGCTATCAGAAAGAACGAGTTCTCAACATTTGCTACAACATGGACGGCACTGGAGGAGATAATGCTAAGTGAAATAAGTCAAGCAGAGAAAGACAACTATCATATGATTTCTCTCATCTATGGAACATAAGAACTAGGATGATCAGTAGGGGAAGAAAGGGATAAAGAAAGGGGGGGTAATCAGAAGGAGGAATGAAACATGAGAGACTATGGACTATGAGAAACAAACTGAGGACTTCAGAGGGGAGGGGGGTGGGGGAATGGGATAGACCGGTGATGGGTAGTAAAGAGGGCACGTATTGCATGGTGCACTGGGTGTTATACAGAACTAATGAATCATTGAGCCTTACATCGGAAACCGGGGATGTACTGTATGGTGACTAACATAATATAATAAAAAATCATTAAAAAAAAAAAAATAAAAAAAGAAGAAGAAACACCAACTTGAAGCAATATGAAGAAATAAAGATCTCAGTAAAGGTAAGCACAAAGGCTACTGTTATTGTAACAATGGTTGTAACTCCACCTTTTGTTTTCTACATAATTGCATAAACATTTTAAAAAATTATTAGCTTAAAATGTGGTATTATGGTAACTTTGGTTTGTAACTCCACCTTTTGTTTTCTACATAATTTAGTTTATGTTTTTGGACTCACAGTGTAATTTTGTGACATCAATAACTGAAAGGGGTAGGAATAAAGCAGTAAAGAAGCAGAGTTTTTGTATGTCACAAGTTAAGATAGTTTAAATTCAAATTACAATGTTATAACTTTAGGGTGTAAAATGTAATCCCCATGGTAACCACAAAGAAAATAGTTATAGAATATACACAGAAGGAAATGAGAAGGGAATTTAAATGTTTCACTATAAAAAGAATTCAATGAAATACAAAGATAGTAGAACAGGAAGTAAACAAAAAAAGCTATAAAGCATATTGAAATTAAGTAGCTAAATGATAGAAGTAAATCCCTCTTTATCAGTAATTACTTTAAATGTAAATGGAATAACTCTAATCAAAAGACAGAGATTAGCAGAATGAATTTAAAAAAACAAACAAACGTGATCTCACTATATTATGTCTCAGAGAGACTCGCTTTAGATCCAAAGACACAAATAGATTATGCATAAAAGGATGGGAAAAAGATATTCAATGCAAATGGTAACCAAAAGAAAGCAAGGGTGGCCATCAGACAAAATAGGCTTTAGATTTTAAAAAGTTTACAAGGGACAAAGAAAGGATATTTTGTCTTAATAAAAGTTTCAATACAGTAGTAAGACATAAAAATTATAAACATTCATATACCTAAAAACAGACCACCAAAATATATAAAGAAAAATTTGGCACAATTGAAGGAAGAAATAGTTCTACAAAAATGAAGATAAAGTAAAAAAGATTCTCAGATAAACAAAAACTGAATCTGTTGCTAGCCAACCCACCTTAAAATAAATACTAGAGGAAGCTTTTCAGACTGAAAGCAAGTGACACTCAACAGTAATTTGAATTAAAAAAACACAAAGATTGCCAATAAAGGTAATTGTGCAATTATAGAAGACAGTATAAGTGCATTTTTTACTCTTAACTAATTTAAAAAGCAATTACATAAATCTATGTGTGTAACTGTTAGCGTATAACATAGAGAAATGTAATCTATTTTACAGTAACAAGTGCGTGGGAAAAAAGCTGTGCTGAAGTAAGGAAATAACACCAGACAGTAATTTGAATCCATAAGAAGACATGTAGAGAAATAAAAATGATAAATAAAAGGTTAATAAACTATAAATATATACTTGCTGTCCTTTTTTCTCTCAGCTTTTTTTGAAGATATAAAATATATATACATTGTAGTAATTATAAAAATGTACTGTTGGGTTTGTAACATATATAGATGCAATTTGTATAATAATTATAATAGACAAATAGGAGGTAATAGAGGTACATAGAAGTAATGCTTCTGTACCTCACTGCAATTAAGTTGGTACAGCTCTGAAGTAAATTATGATAAATTAAGATAAATATCATAAGCCCTATAGCCACCACTAAAAAATAACTCCAAAATGTAGGAGGAAGAATCATTAAACGAATTAACATTTTAAGCTAGAAACCTTTACTTCATGCAAAAGAAAGCAATAAAGGAGGAGTAGAGAAAAAAGACACAAGCCATACAGAAAACAAAAACCAAAATGCCAGATATAAATCCAGCTACATCAATAACAGCATTTAATGTGACTGGATTAAA
This sequence comes from Ursus maritimus, assembly GCF_017311325.1. NCBI lineage: Eukaryota > Metazoa > Chordata > Mammalia > Carnivora > Ursidae > Ursus > Ursus maritimus. Next base: position 1,806,701 of record NW_024425341.1, read on the forward strand.
CAATCCAATCACAAGGCAGAGATTGTCAAACTGGATAAGAAAAATAAGCTCCAACCATAAGCTGTCTACAAGAGAAACAGTTTATATTAAAGATAAAAATAAGTCAAAGTAAAAAGATGGAAATGACATGCCAGGCAAACAATCACAACAGAGCTGCAGTGGCTATGCTAATATCAGACAAAACAGACTTTAAAGGAAAAAAGAAAACATTACTAAATGTAGAAGGATATTTGGTAATGATAAAAGGTGAATCCATCAGAAAGATAACTATTATAAACATATATGCACCTAACAACTGAGCCCCAAAATACATGAAGAGAAAAGTGAAATAGACAATGCAACAATAATAGTTGAAGACTTCAATACTCCATCTTCAATAATCAGAACAATTAAGTTGATAATTGACAAGAATATGGAAGACTTTAACAACACTATAAACAAATTAGACCTAACGGACCTCTATGAAACATTGCACCTGACCACTGCGGAGTACATACTCTCTTCAAATCACATAGAACATATGCTGGGCCATAAAAAAACCAAAGTCTCAGCAAGTTTTGAAGTATTGAAATCATATAATGTATATTCTCTGACCAAGATGGAATTAAATAAGAATTCAATAACAGAAAGAAATTTAAGAATGTAAAAATTACAAAACACATCCTTATGCATCCAGTGGAACAAAGGAAAAATCACAAGAGAAATTAAAAAATATTTTATGAACAAAAATAAACATGAAGTATCAATACTTATGGGATGCAGCCCAAGCAATGCTTAGAGGGAAATTTATAACCTATGTTTAAAAAAAGAAGCAAGATCTCAACTCAATAACTTAACCTTCTACCTAAGACATTGGAAAAAGAACAAACTAAGCCTAAAGGATGCAGAAGGAAGAAAATAATAAATATTAAAGTAGAAATTAATGAAATAGAGAATAGAAAAACAATAGAGAAAGTCCAAGAAACTCAAAATTGGGGCGCCTGGGTGGCACAGCGGTTAAGTGTCTGCCTTCGGCTCAGGGCGTGATCCCAGCGTTGTGGGATCGAGCCCCACATCAGGCTCTTCCGCTATGAGCCTGCTTCTTCCTCTCCCACTCCCCCTGCTTGTGTTCCCTCTCTCGCTGGCTGTCTCTGTCTCTGTCGAATAAATAAAAAAATCTTTGAAAAAAAAAAAGGAAACTAAAAATTGGTTGTATGGGAAAATCAACAAAAGGGACAAAATTTAGCCAGGCTAACAAACGATAATTAAATCCAATATGAATGACTGCTTAAAGGCATTTCACAGAAATGGAAATATATTTGACTGATAAACATATACAAAAAAATGTTTAATCTCATCAATAATTAGAGAAATGGAAATAGAGACCATAATGAGACATATAATTTCATCCTCGTTTGATGGTTAAGAATTAAGAAGTGAAAAGGTAAATAAATTTAAAACAAATCTTAAATAAATGAATATATTAACTGAACAGCAATCTGAATCATGTCTCTTAAGAAAGAAAAATACAGAATTGACTTTACTCATTCAAATTCCAGTCAATTAATATTATATTTTTAACCTAGCACTTTAATCATAATGTGTACACATAGCTCATGAATGAACAAACATAAAATTAAGCATACTGAGACAAAACATCTTCCATTCCATTCTTTTTCTGTTGAACACGAGATCGACTTTGATACTCAGCAATTAAAATGTCATATATTGTTTTCAAATATCCTTCTCTATTTTTAACGGACTGAGCCACCCAAGCACCCCACTAATCTTCTCTATTTTTAATAAATTAACAGAAAATCACTTGCTTATTGTATAGTTCCTAAACAAGGCCAAAAAATAAACATATTACGAAAAAAAAGTCTGACAATACAAAGTATTAGAGAGAATGTAGACCACTGTGATATTTTGCATATTGCTAGTAAGATTATATACTGATACACCCATTTCGGGAAACAGTTTAGCATATATACTAGCACACCCATTATATTTATATGTCCAAGAGACATTCTTACACATATGCACCAGAGACGTGTACCAGAATGTTTATAGAAACACTGTTAGAAAAAAAAGAAAAAAGGAACTAATCCGAATGTCCATTGATAGAAGAATTGATGAATTGTGGTTTGGTCACACAATAGAATATCATATAACAGTGAAAATGAATGAATTAGAGCTCATGAAAAAATGTGGATGAATCATAATAAAATAATGTGGGCTACAAGCAAGTCTTAGAACACAATGTATAGTTTTGTACCCTTATTCTAAAGTACAAAACCAACAACATTAAGTAATATATTATTGAGCCACATAGGTATATAACTTAGTTTTTTAAAAAAGTATTTAGGAGTAACACAAAATTCAAGATGGTGGTTATCTTTGGGAGGAGCAAGGCTAAAGACGAGGACAAGGTGAGAGCCTTTAAGTACATGCGAGTTGTGGGCAATCGCCTAGTTCTAGGGTTGAGTGTGTTGGTGTGTATCTAATATAGCATTAAACAAGCTAATATAGAAAAATAAAAAAATGAACAGAAATTAAATAAAAGGATTAAAACAAAAGAGTACCATATATGGGCCAATGATGACAGTGGGTTATGAATCAAGGATTAAGCAGTTAATATAATTTTGTACACCTGAGGTTCCAAAAACAAAAAAATGAAAAAAAAATAGCAACAAATAGCCAATCTATTAGCAGTTAATATAGATTAGACACCTTACTAAACACTTCATACCGTTTGATCCTCAGGACACCTGAACGAGTCTGGAAGATATTATTATTATCCTCGTGTTACAGATGGAATCATGAGGGACAGAGAAATCCCACAGTTAGAGGCAGAGCTAGGATTGGAACTCCATCAGCCTGACTCAAAAATTGGCACCCTTAGCCATCATGATATGCTGCCTTCCCTAAGAAGTAAAAAAAAGTGGTCCTAACTCTAGATGAGAGGAGTGCATGGCAAAGAAAACCATGCCTGGGGCACCTGGGTGGCTCAGCTGTTAAGCGTCTGCCTTCCGCGCAGGTGGTGATCCCAAGGTCCTGGGATCGAGCCCTGCATAGGGCTCTCTGCTCAAAAGGAAGCCTGCTTCTCCCTCTCACACTCCCCTTGCTTGTGTTCCCTCTCTTGCTGTCTCTCTCTGTCAAATAAATAAATAAAAAAGAAAAGAAAACCATGCCTATTAGACGTGATACTATTCTTTTCAAAGCAAAGAATCTGAAAAACCAGGGCCTGACTAGGGTTCTAGACTCTTTTTTTTTTTTTAAGATTTTATTTATTTATTTGCCAGAGAGAGAGACAGCCAGCAAGAGAGGGAACACAAGCAGGGGGAGTGGAAGAGGAAGAAGCAGGCTCCCAGCAGAGCAGGAAGCCCAATGTGGGGACCCTGGGATCACGCCCTGAGCCGAAGGCAGATGCTTAACGACTGAGCCACCCAGGCATCCCAGGTTCTAGACTCTTTAGAAAAAGAAACGGTTACATATTTTGAACATTCTGAATTCTAGCCTCTCAGGAGGAAGTATTTTAAACACTAGAAGCAAGTTGGAAATGACCTCAGAGACTTATTTGCACAAATTTCAGGACATGTAGGAAGCTTATGAATATTTGTTATGATTTGCAACAAATGGATGAAACGTAAGGGCATTATGCTAACTGCAAGAAGAGAGAGAAAGACAAACACTGTCTGATCTCACTCATATGTGGAATCTAAAAATGCTGAACTCAGAAACTAGAGGGTGGAGGGGTGATTACCATAAACTGGCGGGTAGGGTAATTGGAGATGTTGGTCAAAGGGTATAGACTTCAAGTTATAAGACAAATAAGTTCTGGGGATCTATTTAATGGCATGGTGATTATAGTTAATAATACTGTATTATATAAGTGAAAGCTGCTAAGAGATCTTAGATGTTTTCATTACCAAAAAAAAAAAAGGGGGGGTAGCTGTGTGACCTGATGGAGGCGTTAGCTAATGCTATGGTAGTACTCATTTTGCAATATATAAATGTATCAAATCAGCATGTCATACACTTGAAACTTACACACTGTTATATGTCAATTATATCTCAGAGAAGCTGGGAAAAAAGAATGCATGATAACGAATTTAAGTCACAGCATAATTACTTCAAAAATTATTATCATTATTATTGTTATTCCTGCAGAAAGTACTTCTATATGGCAGAATCTTTTTCATTTGAAGTTTTGACTATATTTTGATTTGCATTGTTCTAAGTTGAAAGTTAAATTCTGATTCAGGTAATGATGAATAAAGATCCCATCATAAAGTTTTTATGTTATTCTACTGTATGTAATTCTCACTTAACTTGGAAATGGTAGTTTTTAGCCCTGTAATAAATTTTATTTTTTCTTGATGTACAATCATGTTTTCTTTTTAAAAATTTAATTTTATTTAAATTCAATTAATTAACATATAGTGTATTATTAGTTTCAGAGGTAGAGTTCAATGAATCATCTGTTGTATATAACACCCAGTGCGCATCCCATCACGTGCCCTCCTTAATGCCTGTCATCCAATTACCTCATCTCCATACCCCCCACCCCCCAGCAACCCTCGGTTTGTTTCTTATTGTTTAGAGTCCCCTTATAGTTTGTTTCCCTCTCTGATTTCATCTTATTTTATTTTTCCCTCCCTTCCCCTATGATCCTCTGTTTTGTTTCTTAAATTCCACATATGAGTGAAATCACATATTTGTCTTTCTCTGGCTGACTTATTTCACTTAGCATAATACCCTTTAGTTCCAACCACGTTGATGCAAATGGTAGGATTTCAATTTTTTTGTTGGCTGAGTAGTATTCCATTGTATATATATATACACCATTTCTTCTTTATCAATTCAGCTGTCAATGGACATCTGGGCTCTTTCCATAGTTTGGCTATTGTGGACACTGCTGCTATAAACACTGGGGTGCAAGTGCCCCTTCAGATCACTATGTTTTTAACAGCAAAATTCTTTAATAAGGTTTACAATGGAAAAGGTCTCAGAAAAAAAAAAGAAAGAAAAAATTTCTCCACTCATGTGCCCTCCTTAATGTTCATCACCGAGTTACCCTGTCCCCCCGATCCCCCCTCCCTCCAGCAACCCTCAGTTTGTTTCCTACGATTAAGTGTCTCTTATGGTTTGTCTCCCTCTCTCATTTCATCTTGTTTTATGTTTTCCTCTCTTCCCCTATGATCCTCTGTCTCGTTTCTTAATTTCCACATATGAGTGAGATTGTATGATAATTGTCTTTCTCTGTTTGACTTATTCCACTTAGCTAGGTCCATCCACATCATTGCAAATGGCAAGATTTCATTTTTTTGATGGATGAGTAGTACTCCATTGTGTGTGTGTATGTGTATGTATGTGTATGTATGTGTGTGTGTGTGTGTGTGCATATATATATATATATATATATACATCTCCTTCATCCATTCATCAGTTGATGGACATCTGGGCTTTTTCCAAAGTTTGGTTACTGTGGATATTGCTGCTATAAACACTGTGGTGCACGTGTCCCTTCAGATCACTACATTTGTATCTTTGGGGTAAATTCCTAGTAGTGCAATTGCTCGGTCATAGGGTAGTTCTATTTTCAACTTTTTGAGGAACCTCCATACTGTTTTCCAGAGTGGCTGCACCAGCTTGCATGCTCACCAAGAGTGTAAGAGGGTTCCCCTTTCTCCGCATCCTCACCAACATCTGTTGTTTTCTGACTTGCTAATTTTATCCATCCTGATTGGTGTGAGGTGGTATCTCATTGTGGTTTGGATTTGTATTTCCCTGATGCCGAGTGATGTTGAGCATTTTTTCATGTGTCTGTTGTCCATTTGGATGTCTTCTTTGGAGAACTGTCTGTCCATGTCTTCTGTCTATTTCTTGATTGGATTATTTGTTCTGTGGGTGTTGAATTTGATAAGTTCTTTATAGATTTTGGATACTAGCCCTTTATTTGATAAAACATTTGCAAATACCTTCTTCCATTCTGTCAGTTGTCTTTTGGTTTTTGCAACTGTTTCCTTTGTGGTGCAAAAGTTTTTTATCTTGATGAAGTCCCAATAGTTGATTTTTGCCTTTTTTTCCCTTGCCTTTGGAGACATGTCTAGCACGAAGTTGCTGCAATCAAGGTCATAGAGGTCACTGCCTATGTTCTCCTCTATGATTTCGATGGATTCTTATCTCACATTTAGGTCTTTCATCCATTTCCAGTCTATTTTTGTGTATGGTGTAAGAAAATAGTCCAGTTTCATTCTTCTGCCTGTGGCTGTCCAATTTTCCCAACACTATTTGTTGAAGAGACTGTCTTTTTTCCATTGGATATTCTTTTCTGCTCTGTCAAAGATTAGTTGACCATAGAGTTGAGGGTCCATTTCTGGGTTCTCTATTCTGTTCCGCTGAACTATGTATCTATTTTTGTGCCAATACCATACTGTCTGGATGATTACAGCTTTGTAATAGAGCTTGAAGTCTGGGATTTTTTTTTTTTTAAGATTTTATTTATTTATTTGACAGAGAGAGACAGCCAGCGAGAGAGGGAACACAAGCGGGGGGAGTGAGAGAGGAAGAAGCAGGCTCCCAGTGGAGGAGCCTGATGAGGGGCTCCATCCCAGAACGCCAGGATCATGCCCTGAGCTGAAGGCAGACACTTAACGACTGCGCCACCCAGGCGCCCCTGAAGTCTGGGATTGTGATGCCACCAGTTTTGATTTTCTTTTTCAACATTCCTCTGGCTATTCAGAGTCTTTTCTGATTCCATACAGATTTTAGGATTATTTGTTCTAGCTCCACAAAAAATGCTGATGGTATTTTGGTAGGGATTGCATTGAATGTATAGATTGCTCTAGGAAGCATAGACATTTTAACAATACTTGTTCTTCCAATCCATGAACATGGAACATTTTCCCACTTCTTTGTGTCTTCCTCAATTTCTCTCATGAGTGTTCTGTAGTTTTCTGAGTATAGATCCTTTGCCTCTTTGGTTAGGTTTATTCTAGGTATCTTATGGTTTGGGGCACAATTGTAAATGGGATTAATTCCTTAATTTCTCTTTCTTCTGTCTCATTGTTAGTGTATAGAAATGCAATTGAGTTCTGTGCATTGATTTTGTATCCTGCCAGTTTGTTGAATTTCTATATGAGTTCTAGCAATTTTGGGGTGGAGTCTTTTGGGTTTTCCATGCACAGTATCATGTCATCTGCAAAGAGTGAGTGTTTGACTTCTTCTTTGCTGATTTAGATGCCTTATTTCTTTTTGTTGTCTGATTGTTGAGGCCAGGACTTGTAGTACTATGTTGAACAACAGTGGTGAGAGTGGACATCCCTGCCATGTTCCTGACCTTAGGGGAAAAGCTCTCAGTTTTTCCCCATTGAGAATGATATTCACTGCGGGCTTTTCATATATGGCTTTTATGCTATTAAGGTATGTTCCTTCTATCCCTATGCTGTGAAAAGTTTTAATCAGGAAAGGATGCTATACTTTGTCAAATGCTTTTTCTGCATCTATTAAGAGGACCATATGGTTCTTGTCCTTTCTTTATTTATGTAATGTATCACATTGACTGATTTGCAGATGTCAAACCACTCTTGCAGCCCAGGAATAAATCTCACTTGGTTGTGGTGAAAAATCCTTTTAATGTACTGTTGGATCTTATTGGCTAGTATCTTGGTGAGAATTTTTGCATCCATATTCATCAGCGATACTGGTCTGTAATTCTCCTTTTTGGTGGGGTCTTTGTCTGGTTTTGGGATCAAGGTAATGCTGGCCTCATAGAAAGAGTTCGTAAGTTTTCCTTCCATTTCTAAATGATTTTTTATTATATTATGTTAGTCACCATACAGTACATCCCCGGTTTCCGATGTAAGGCTCGATGATTCATTAGTTGTGTATAACACCCAGTGCACCATGCAATACGTGCCCTCCTTACTACCCATCCCCAGCTTATCCCATTCCCCCACCCTCCTCCCCTCTGAAGTCCTCAGTTTGTTTCTCATAGTCCATAGTCTCTCATGTTTCATTCCCCCTTCTGATTACCCCCCCTTTCTTTATCCCTTTCTTCCCCTACCGATCATCCTAGTTCTTATGTTCCATAGATGAGAGAAATCATATGATAGTTGTCTTTCTCTGCTTGACTTATTTCACTTAGCATTATCTCCTCCAGTGCTGTCCATGTTGTAGCAAATGTTGAGAACTCGTTCTTTCTGATAGCTGAGTAATATTCCATTGTATATATGGACCACAACTTCTTAATCCAGTCATCTGTTGAAGGGCATCTCGGCTCCTTCCACAATTTAGCTATTGTGGACATTGCTGCTATGAACATTGGGGTGCATATGGCCCTTCTCTTCACTACGTCTGTATCTTTGGGGTAAATACCCAGTAGTGCAATGGCTGGATCATAGGGTAGCTCAATTTTTAACTTTTTAAGGGACCTCCACACTGTTTTCCAGAGTAGCTGTACCAACTTGCATTCCCACCAACAATGTAGGAGGGATCCCCTTTCTCCACATCCTCTCCAACAATTGTTGTTTCTTGCCTTGTCTATTTTTGCCATTCTAACTGGCGTAAGGTGGTATCTCAGTGTGGTTTTGATTTGAATTTCCTTGATGGCTAATGATTTTGAACATTTTTTCATGTGTCTGTTAGCCATTTGTATGTCTTCATTGGAAAAGTGTCTGTTCATATCTTCTGCCCATTTTTTGATTTGTTTATTTGTTTCTCGTGTATTGAGTTTGAGAAGTTCTTTGTAGATCTTGGATACCAGTCCTTTATCTGTAGTGTCATTTGCAAATATCTTCTCCCATTCCGTGGGCTGCCTCTTAGTTTTTCTGACTGTTTCCTTGGATGTGCAGAAACTTTTAATCTTGATGAAGTCCCATAAATTCATTTTATCTTTTGTTTCTCTTGCCTTTGGGGATGTGTCATGAAAAAGGTTGCTTTGGCCGATGTCGTAGAGGTTGCTGCCTATGTTCTCCTCTAGAATTTTGATGGATTCCTGTCTCACATCGAGGTCTTTCATCCATTTGGAGTTTATTTTTGTGTATGGTGTGAGAGAGTGGTCAAGTTTCATTCTTTTGCATGTAGCTGTCCAATTTTCCCAGCACCATTTATTGAAGAGACTGTCTTTTTCCCACCGGATGTTTTTTCCTGCTTTATCAAATATTAGTTGCCCAAAGAGCCGAGGGTCCATTTCTGGGCTCTCTATTCTGTTCCATTGGTCTATGTGTCTGTTTTTGTGCCAGTACCATGCTGTCTTTGTGATCACAGCTTTGTAGTACAGCTCGAAATCCGGCATTGTGATGCCCCCAGCTTTGTTTTTCCTTTTCAACAGTTCCTTGGAGATTCGGGGCCTTTTCTGTTTCCATACAAATTTAAGGACTGTTTGTTCCAGTTCTTTGAAAAATGTCCTTGGTATTTTGATCGGGATAGCATTGAAAGTGTAGATTGCTCTGGGTAGCATGGACATTTTAACTATGTTAATTCTTCCGATCCATGAGCATGGAATATCTTTCCATCTTTTTATGTCTTCCTCAATGTCTTTCAAGAGTGATTTATAGTTTCTAGAATATAGGTCCTTTACGTCTCTGGTTAAGTTAATTCCAAGGTAACGTATGGTTTTTGGTGCTATTGTAAATGGGATGGATTCCCTAATTTCTCTTTCTTCGGTCTCGTTATTCGTGTATAGAAATGCAACTGATTTCTGAGCATTGATTTTGTATCCCGCCACGTTACTGAATTGCTCTATAACTTCTAATAGTTTGGGAGTGGCTTCTTTTGGGTTTTCCATATAGAGTATCATGTCATCTGCAAAGAGAGACATTTTGACTTCTTCTTTGCCAATTTGAATACCTTTGATCCCTTTTTGTCGTCTGATTGCTGTTGCAAGGACTTCTAGTACTATGTTGAATAATAGTGGCGAGAGTGGGCATCCTTGTCGAGTTCCTGATCTTAAGGGAAAGGCTTCCAGCTTTTCCCCATTGAGAATAATATTTGCAGTAGGCTTTTCATAGATGGCTTTTATGAGATTGAGAAATGTACCTTCTATTCCTACACTCTGAAGGGTTTTAATCAGGAAAGGATGCTGTATTTTGTCAAATGCTTTTTCGGCATCGATTGAGAGGATCATATGGTTCCTGAGTCTTTTCTTGTTGATATGATGTATCACGCTGATTGATTTGCGAATATTGAACCACGCTTGCATCCCAGGTATGAATCCCACTTGATCGTGATGGATAATCCTTTTAATGTACTGTTGGATTCTATTAGCAAGTATCTTGTTGAGGATTTTGGCGTCCATATTCATTAGGGAAATCGGTCTGTAATTCTCCTTTTTGAGGGGGTCTTTGCCTGGTTTGGGGATCAAGGTAATATTGGCCTCATAGAATGAGTTTGGTAGCTTTCCTTCTGTTTCTATTTTTTGAAATAGCTTTAGGAGAATAGGTATTATTTCTTCTTTGAATGTTTGGTAGAATTCCCCAGGAAAACCGTCCGGGCCTGGAGTTTTGTTATTTGGAAGGTTGTTTATCACTGACTCAATTTCTTCATAATTAATTGGCCTGTTTAAGGAATCAATTTCTTCCGGTTTCAATCTTGGTAGTTTATAGGTTTCCAGGAAGGATTCCATCTCTTCCAGATTGCTTAGTTTATTGGCATATAGCTGTTGATAAAAATTTCTAATAATCCTTCCAATTTCAATGGTGTTTGTCGTGACCTCTCCTTTTTCATTCATAATTTTAATAATCTGGGTCCTTTCTCTTTTCTTTTGGATAAGTCTTGCCAGTGGTCTGTCAATTTTATTGATTCTCTCCAAGAACCAGCTTCTAGTCCTGTTGATCTGCTCTACTGTACTTCTGGTTTCTGCTTGATTGATTTCAGCTCTAATTTTGGTCAACTGCTTCCTCGTGCGTGGATTAGGCCTGTCCCTCTGTTGCTGTTCCAGCTTCTTGAGGTGAGAATATAAAAACTGCATTTTAGATTTTTCTATTCTTTTGAGTGAGCCATTTCAATTTTTTGTAACAGCTTCAGAAGAATAGGTATTAATTCTTCTTAAAATGTTTGGTAGAATTCCCCTGGGAAGCCATCTGGCTCTGGGCTCTTGTTTGTTGGGAGATTTTTGATTACTGCTTCAATTTCCTTGCTGGTTATGGATCTGTTCAGGTTTTCTATTTCTTCCTGGTTTAGTTTTGGTAGTTTGTACATCTCTAGGAATGCATCCATTTCTTCTGGATTGTCTGATTTGTTGACATATAGTTGCTCAAAATATGTTCTTATAGTTGTTTGTATTTCTTTGGTGTTGGTTGTGATCTCTCCACTTTCGTTCATGATTTTATTTATTTGGGTCCTTTTTCTTTTCTTTTTGATAAGTCTGGCCAGGGATTTATTGATCTTATTAATTCTTTCAAAGAACCAGCTCCTAGTTTTGTTGATCTGTTCTGCTGTTCTTTTGGTTTCTATTTCATTGATTTCTGCTCTAATCTTTATTAATTCTCTTCTCCTACTGGGTTTAGGCTTTTTTTGCTGTTCTTTCTCCACCTTTCTTGTTTCTTGAGAAAGGCTTGTATTGCTATATACTCGCCTCTTAGGACCACCTTTGCTGCACCCTAAAGGTTTTGAACAGTTGTGTTTTCATTTTCATTTGTTTCCATGAATTTTAAAAATTCTTCTTTTATTTCCTTGGTGACCCATTCATTCTTTAGTAGGATGATCTTTAGCCTCCATATATTTGAGTTCTTTACAAATTTCTTCTTATCATTGAGTTCTAGTTTCAAAGCATTGTGGTCTGAAAATATGCAGGGAATGATCCCAATCTTTTGGAATCAGTCGAGAACTGATTTGTGACCCAATATGTGATCTATTGTAGTGAATGTTCCGTGTGCACTCAGAAGAATGTGTATACTGTTGCTTTAGGATGGAATGCTCTGAATATATATGTGAAGTCCATCTGGTCCTGTGTATCATTCAAAGCCCTTGTTTCCTTGTTGATCTTCTGCTTAGATGATCTGTTCATTGCAGTGAGAGGGGTGTTAAAGTCCCCTACTATTATTGTATTATTATCAATACGTTTCTTTAATTTTGTTATCAATTGGTTTAGATAATTGGCTGCTCCCATGTTAGGGGCATAAATATTTGCAATGTTAGATCTTCTTATTGGATAGACCCTTTAATTATGATATAGTGTCCTTCTTCATCTCTTATTACAGTCTTCGGTTTAAAATTAATTTGTCTTATATAAGGATTACTAACCCAGCTTTCTTTTGATGTCCATTAGCATGATAAATGGTTTTCCACCCCTCATTTTAACTCTGGAGGTGTCTTTGGGTCTAAAATGAATCTTTTGCAGACAGCATCTTGATGGGTCTTACTTTTTTATCCAATCTGATACCCTGTGTCCTTTGATTGGGGCATTTAGCCCATTTATATTCAGAATAACTATTGGAAGATATGAATTTAGTGTCATTGTATTACCTGTAAAGTCACTATTTCTGTATATTGTCTCTCTTCCATTCTGGTCTATGTTACTCTTGGGCTTTCTCTTCCCTTAAAGGATCCATTTTAATATTTCTTGCAGGGCTGTTTTAGTAATCACAAATTCTTTTAGTTTCTGTTTCTCCTGGAAGCTTTTTATCTCCTTCTATTTTGAATGACATCCTAGCTGGATAAAGTATTCTTGGCTGCATATTTTTCTCATTTAGCACCCTGAATATATGATGTCAGTCCTTTCTGGCTTGCCAGGTCTCTGTGGCTAGGTCTTCTGCCAGTCTAATGTTTCTACTCTTGTAAGTTACAGACTGCTTGTCCTGAGCTGCTTTCAGGATTTTCTTTTTGTCTCTAAGATTTGTAAGTTTCACTATTATATGTCAGGGTGTTGACCTATTTTTATTGATTTTGAAGGGGGTTCTCTGTGCTTCCTGGAGTTGAATGCCTGTTTCCTTCTCCAGATTAAGTGAGTTCTCCACTATAATTTGCTCCAATATACCTTCTGCCACCCTCTCTCTTTCCTCCTCCTCTGAGATCCCAATTAGTCTAATATTGTTTCGCTTTATAGTATCACATATCTCTTGAATTCTCCCCTTATGATCCTGTAGTTATCTCTCTCAGCTTCTTTATTCTCCATCATTTTGTCTTCTATATCACTAATTCTCTCTTCTGCTTCATTTATCCTCACAGTTAGAGTCTCCCTTTTTAATGCATCTCATTAATAGCCTTTTTTATTTTGACTTGATTAGATTTTAATTCTTTTATTTCTCCAGAAAGGGATTCTCTAGTGTCTTCTGTGCTTTTTACAAACCCAGCTAACATCTTTATAATCGTTATTCTGAACTCTATTTCTGACATCTTACTTATGTCCATACTGATTAAGTCCTTGACAGTCAGTACTGCCTCTTATTCTCTTTTTTGAGGTGCGTTTCTCCATCTTGTCATTCTGTCCGAAGAAGAATAGATGAATAAGAGAACAAATTACTAAAATGGCAACAATGATCCCGGAGAAATATACACTAAACAAATCAGAAGAGACCCGAAACTGAAAAAAAAAATTAAAAATAGGAAGAGAGAGAATGTAATCAGACCGGTGAGCAGAACAGAGCAATACTCTGGATCCTGTTGTATTTTGGTTTGTTTGTTAGAAAACTAGATCCCAAGCTTGTAAAGAAAGAAAAACTTATATATGTACAAAAAATTAAATACAACGAAAGGATAGAATGTAACTGTAAAGATGAAAAAGAGAGAGAGAGAGAATATAAGCAGATAGGTGAAGAAAACAGAGCCACACACTAGATTCTGGGTGTGTTTTGGTCTGTTTGAAACTGTATCCCAAAATTGTAAAGAAAGAAAAACTTATATATAGACAAAAATAAAATTAAATACAATGAAAGGGTAGAATGTAACTGTAAAAATGGAAATTTAAAAAGATTTAAACAAAGAGTTGATAAAATAAGAAATTCATTGATAAAGGAAAGAGAAAAATATTAAAATTGAAAGACTAAAGAATCATGGGGAAAAACCCATGAATTCTATATACTATTTTCCCCTAGTGCTGGAGTTTTGCATTTCTGTGTGATCAAGTAAACTTGTTCTTGGCTGGATGTTCTTGTTGATCTTCTGGGGGAGGGGCCTGTTGAGCTGATTCTCAGGGGTCTTTGCCCCAGGTGGAATTGCACCGCCCTTCCCCATGGCCAGGCTAAGTAAGCTGCTCGCTGGTGTCCGGCCACACTCCGTGCTCACCAGCCTGTGACCAAGCATTTCTATCTCAGGCACACGACCCCAATTCAAGACTCCAAACCCCACAGACTCCTGCGGCACACTCCCATGCCACTCCGCCCCGGGGAGGGAGGGGGTGTCTGGTGTCAGTTCTGCTGCTTGCTGGGCCCCTGCTTGGAGAACGGTCACCTGACTGTGCCACGGTTCGCAGTTTATGGGCACCCCAAGCTGAGAGCCCACTCCTGGGCTCACTGATTGCAGCCGGCTTCCCCACTCTGGTGTCTGGGACCTCTGCTGCACTCAGGCACCTCCGGTCTTCCTGTGACCTTGAGGATCCTGAGACCACTCTGTCGCACTCAGGATTCTACCCCACTTAGCTTCCTGAGCGCCTTCCAGGCAGGGACGTCCATCACCAGAGCAGACTTCTAAAAGTTCTGACTTTATGCTCCACTGCTCTATCACTTGCCGGCAGCCGGCTGATGAAAGCTCCCTCCCCGCACGGTCTATCTTCCCATATACCGTCTCGGATTCACTTCTCCACACCTCCAACCTTGCAAAAAGTGGTCTCTTTTCTATTTGTAGAGTTGCAGCTATTTCCTTAGATCTCTGGTTGAGTTCACAGGTGTTCAGAATGATTTGATAGCTATCTAGCTGAATTCCTGGGACCAAATGAAACTAATGTCGCCTTCTCCTCCGCCAGCTTGGACTCCTCTTCATAAACTTTCTATAAGACAAAGAATATCTTAGCCTGAGGATGCTAGCATAGAATCTTTCTTTCTTTCTTTCTTTCTTTCTTTCTTTCTTTCTTTCTTTCTTTCTTTCTTTCAGATTTCACTTATTTATTTGAAAGAGAGAGAGACTGTGCACGAGCAGGGGGAGAGGGAGAAGCAGACTTCCCGCTGAGCGGGGAGCCCGATGCAGGACTTGATCCCAGGACCTTGAGATCATGACCTGAGTCAAAGGCAGACACTTAACTGACTGAGCCACCCAGGAACCCCTAGCATAGAATTTTTCAATTTCTATTTTCTCATAACTTAAAATTTAAAACTGTTGAAATCTTTTTTAAGGAGCTGCTATCTTCAAATATATGAAGGACTTTCCAAAAGTAAGAGTGGACATAATTTTGTCCATTATTATTTTGGACAGAAGAATCAGGACCAATGAAGCTGAAACATAAAGTCTGATAAGCACAGAATCTCTTGATCTAGTATTGCAGTCTCTGGGGATCCTTGATGTCCTTGGGCTTTGATTTTGGGGTGAGCTCAGAGTTCTTGTTATTCTGACCTCTCCCCAGCATTAACCATGATTTTTTTTTACCAAGGCCTTCATAGAAGGGCATTATGATTTCGCCAGTAGGAGGCCTGATCACAATCCTTTCTGTGTGAATATTTGTCATTCTTTCCGGCTGCCGCTTGTCTGAATCCCCTTTTTATAGCTAGAGAATTCCCTTATCTGTAAGTACTTGCCAAAGACCAAGTCCACTTTGTACTATGAAGGACCAAAATGCCAAATACTGGTTTTCCAGTCTTTGTGGCAAGGGCATTAATGTCCACCTTAGTCTTTATATCAGAAGCTAATAATGCAAAAAGGTGACATAGGGAGTCTAGGGGAGAAAAAAAAGTGAGACATCGTCTCTGATAGGGATTAGAATAGAGCAAGGTTGGTCAGCACTGGCTATGGTGCTGGTGCAGCAGCTAGTGCTAAGGGTATTGGCGTTACGAGCTTTGGTATCTATGCTTGGGAGTGGGAGTAGCGGTGTTCATGCCATACCATTTTTGTGGCATGATTTGCAGCATTGTTCTTTTTTTTCTTCTTAAAGATTTATTTATTTATTTATTTGAGAGCAAGAGAGAGCGGCAGAGAAGGGCAGAGGGAGCGGGAGAGGAAGTCTCAAGCAGACTCTGTGCTGAATGAGGAGCCCAACGGGAGGCTTGATCTCATGACCTGAGATCATGACCTGAGATAAAACCAAGAGTCTGATGCTTAACAGACTGCACCACCCATTCACCCCTCAGCATTGTTCTTGACTTTTGACCTCAATTTTGGTTCTTTGATTCTCTCAATAATTCTTATTTACCATACCATTTTAATTATCATCAAATCCAAGAAACCTTCCAATGATCAATGAATCAGCAGTTCATGTACGACTATGAAAGAGAAATGGCTGCCAATTTAATGATGATGCAATGTCTTCTTACCACCAGGAATTTTAAATCTGTATACTCATAAAAGATGTTTTTTAAAGATGTATTTAGACATAGTTCCTTATCATATATCACCTGTGGATACATGAAAAGGAAACTATTAACAGAACAAACGTCTTAAGGTATTCCTAAAACATCTTCTCATTCAGAGTCTGATTTTTTAGAATCCTTAAGAAACATTTTTTCTCCATGCAACATTGCTCTCTATGCCACTGAGAGCTTAGGTGATGAAGTATTTATCGAAAGGCGCCCCACTATTGTCCACTCGAGTTCTTCCGTGTCCCTCATACCAGTGCTTCAAGTTGCGATGCTCACACTTTCTTGATCTTACCATAGATGTCAGACAAAAGCAGGCTCATGTTCTTCCCTCAAGTGGACCTTAAATGGCTTATTGACAGAAATGTCCAGGATTGCCTTTTCCATCATGCCAATGGGAATATTAACCTAGTTTGCATACGTTCAGGCCATGACAACTATGTCACGACTGCCACCTGGCCAAAGGCAGTTATAAGGCACCATCTGTTGAAAGATATTCCTGATTTCAAAAGATTCCAAAAGTAAAAAATATGTGGGTAGGAATCAGTGAAATATGGTCATTTTTTCTCTGCTTAAGTTAGCCAGAATTGATTTCTGTTTGCTTAAAGCAAAGAGCCTTGACAGATACACTCCCTAAGTCACACACTCAAATTAGACATTCATAATAGCTAGGGTCTTAAAATAGAAATCTTGGAAATATGGTGCTCAGAAGGACTTAGTTTGCCCCACCTCATCACTTTCCCATTTTACCATCTAGTATAGATGCCTAGTAGCCAACTGGGTCCCCATTCTCCATCTTGAGGGAATCATGATGAACAGGGGAACCACTCAGTTGGCTAAAGTAGGAGCATCAAAATAGTCCGGTCTGCTGAATTTAGGCTTCTTGCTTAAATTATGCTGAGAGGTGGGGAAAAGTTCAATACCTGATCAGCTTTTGGCTTGGGACAGCTGCAGGGTACCAAGAGTTGTGGTCATTGGCTAGCTCCTCCGTCATTTATTTGAACTTTTGTTTTGTTTATTGTTTACTGTTTTTTTTACTTTTGGAATCTGTTTTTTATGTATGTCCAGAAAAATTATTTTCTCTCTTCCCCTTAGCATTTCTCATTAGGGAACCTGTGGTATATTTGGCACAGGAGTCCCTGTTAGGTCAGTATAAGACTTTGGAGGTCCTAGGTCTCTGCTCACATTCATTCATTCAAGTTGCTACAAGATGCCTGGGTATTTACAAGTTTGGCCATCATGGGACTACTGAACACATTCCTGTGATATTTGATGTTGGCAGTCAGGTTGATAGCTGTTTAACATGTTACTAACATATTTACAGCTGAGTCATTTGATAGTTCCCATCAATAAAATGACACCAACACAGAATGTAAATAATGCATGTACACTGAACAGGAGAACTCACTTTGGGGTTATTTTATCCTAGGAGATATCTAGACAATCTCTTCCAATTAGAAGATGCTAATGATACTTCTCCATAGGTCAAGATTTATAAATAAGTAACTTGGTTCATTTATTAATATTTTAAAAATATATGGTAATTATCTTTTTCTCATTAGTTCATATCAACAGTAAGAGTAGTTACTATAAGGGGGGTTAGCAGAACTTTACATTTTCTTTCTTTCTTTCTTTCTTTTCTTGAGAGAGAGCATGTGTGAGGGAGTGTAAGGGGGGGAGGGACAGAGCGAGAGGGAGCAAAAGAATCCCAAACAGGCTCCATGCTCAGCACAGAGTCCGACACAGGGCTTGATCTCAGGGTCATGAGATTGAGCCCCAGGTCAAGCTCCACACTCAGCAGGCGGTCTGCTTGGGATTCTCTTCCTCTCTCCCCCTCTGCCCCTCCCTCACTCTCTTGTGCACTCTCTCACAAAAATGAATAAATCTTTAAAAAAGAAAAAAGAAACTAATGGGTAGAAAGAGGTAAATAAATTTGTGTAAGAACCAGGGAGTCATCTGGAAGAAATGGGACTAAAACCTGGACTCCCCTCCCCTCCCCAACCTTTTTTTTTAAAATAAACTTTTTATTTTGGGATAATTTCAGATTTTTAGAAAAGTTGCAAAGTTTCAGCTTCCCCTGTCTTCCTCTTACATAGTCTATGGTACCTTTGCCAACCAAGAAACCGATATTAGTATGTTGCCATTAACTAAACTCCAAACTTACGTTTCACCACTTTTTCCACTAATGTCCTTTTCCTGTTTCAGGATATACACTGCATTTTGTTGTCACGTCTCCCTAGTCTCCTCAGGTCTGTAGCAGTTTCTCAGTCTTTCTTTGTTTTTCATGACCTTGACAGTTTCAAGGGTCACAGTGGACTCACTTCTGAAGATTCAATATTATTAGAACCTTTGTAAGGGACCAAGTGAGGTCTACGGGCAGGGAAGGCCCCAAGGGCTCCTTCAGAGGACCTCATATGAAGAAATGGTTCATCTGGCCTGGTGACAGGGAACCCCGGGGCAGGGCGTGAAAGTCCTGCTCCATCTTCCTCAACTCCCAGCAGGTGTGCTTAGGTAGCAGCACCTGAGCACATGGGCATAAAGTGCGTGAGGCAGCCAGACCAAGTGAGTGCCAAGAATGAGGGACTGTCCGTGTGAATGACCACTGGGGCTGGAACAGGATTTTTACTAGCTGTGGAGGGCTGCAAAGGAGCAGACACCACAGTCTGCTTTGGAATGACTCTCTCTACAGCAGCTCTTTGGCGGATGCTGTCCCAGCAGAGTGCCCATTACCATCCCTCACTCTGCAGTCGTTTCACTGCCTTAGCTTCCCAGGGCTGGCATCCAGTTCCTGCTTTTGCAGGAGGAGGCTAAGAAAGAGATAACGAGCTTCCTAGTGATCTGGTCATGGTGGATTTGAGTGATTGCTTTGAGAAATAAAAGTGATGTGGGATTCAATACCACCCTTCATGCTAAAAACACTCAACAAAATAAGAATAGAAGGAAATTACCTCAACGTAATAAAAGCCATGTATGAAAACCCCACAGCAAACATCATATTCAATAGTGAAAAACTGAGAGTTTCCCCCTAAGAACAGAAACAAGGCAAGAACGCTTGCTTTCATCACATCTATTTAAGATAGTACTGGAAGTTCTAGCCAGAACAATTAGGCAAGAAAAAGAAATAAAATGCATCCAAACTGGAGAGAAAGAAGTAAAATTATCTCTGTTTATAGAAGCTCTGATTTTATGTGTAGAAAACCCTAAAGACTACACAAAAAAAGCTGTTAGAACTAATTCATTAATTTAGCAAAGTAGCAGGATAAAAATTAATATGCAGAAATCAGTTGTTATCTATATACATGAACAACAAACAATTTGAGCAAGAAATTACAAGAGAAATTTCATTTACAATAGCATAAAAAATTCTTAGAAATTAACTTAACCAAGGAGTTAAAAGACATGTGTATTGAAAACTATAAAACATTGCTGAAAGAAATTAAAGGAGACATAAACAAATGGAAACACATTCCATGTTCATGGATTGGAAGACTTTATGTTGTTAAAATGTCAGTATCGGGGTGCCTGGGTGGCTCAGTCAGTTCAGCATCTGCCTTCAGCTTCTCCCTCTCCCTCTGCCATTCCTTTTTTTTTTTTTTTTAATGATACATTAGTCACCATACAGTACATCATTAGTTTTTGATGTTGTGCTCCATGGTTCATTGTTTGTGTATAACCTTGCTTGTGCTCTCTGGCTCTGTCCCCTGTCAAATAAATAAATAAAATATTTAAAATAAATAAATAAATAAATAAATAAATAAATAAAATGTCAATATTGCCCAAACAATCTACAGATTCAATGTAACCCTTGTCAAAATCCCAATGGTGGTTTTGTTTTGTTTTGTTTTTTGCAGAAATAGAAAAACCCATCCCAAAATTCATAAAGAATCTCAAGGGACAGCGAATAGCCAAAACAATCTTGAAAAAGAAAAACAAAATTGGAAGACTCACACTTCCTGATTTCAAAACTGACTGCAAAGGTACAATAATAGAAACTGTGGTATTGGCATAAAGACAGACATAGACTAATAGAATGAATATAAAGCCCAGAGATAAACCCTCACATAGATGGTCAAATGACTCTTGACCAAACCATTCAGGATAGTCTTTTCAACAAATGATACTGGGAAAACTGGATGCATGCAAAATAATAAAGTTGGACCTTACCTAACACTATACAAAAATTAATTCAAAATGCATTAAGGACCTAAATGCGAGACCTAAAACAATAAAACTGATAGGAGAAAACATAGAACAAAAGCTTCATGACATTGGACTTGGCAATGATTTCTTGGCTATGACACCAAAGGCACAGGTAACACAAGAAGAAATAGACAAATGGGATTTCATGAAAATTAAAAAAATTTGCTCATCAAAAGACACTATCTACAGAGTGAAAAGGCACCCCACAGAATGGGCAAAAAAAATGTTTGCAGCTCATATATCTAATTAGAGATGGATTGATATCCTGAATATATAGATAACTCCTAAAACTCAATAACAAAATACCAAACAACCCAATTCAAAAATGGGCAAAGAACTTGAATAGATATTTCTCCAAAGAAAATATAGGAATGGCTACTAAGGGCATGAAAAATGCTCAACATCACCAGTAAATAGGGAAATGCAAATTAAAACTACAACAATATATAACCCCACATTAGCATGGCTACTATAAAAGAAAAATCAAAAAACAAAAAACCCCAGAAAACAAGTGTTGGCAAAGATTGGAGAAGATAGAGATCTTGTACACTGTTGGCAGGAATATAAAATGATACGGCTGCTGTGGTAAACAATATGGCGGTTCCTCAAAAAATTAAAAATAGAACTACCATATGTTGCAGCAATCCCACTTCTGGATATATACCTAAAAGAACTACAAGCAGGGTCTCAAAAAGATATATGTATACCCATGTTCATAGCAGCATTATTCACAGTAACCGAAAGATAGAAACAGCCCAAGTGTCCACTGACAAAAGAATGGAGAAGCAAAATGTGATATAGACATTCAATTGAATATTATTCGGCCTTGGAAAGGACGGATATTCTGCAATATGCTATAATGTGGATGAATCTTGCTCCAGTATGCTAAGGAAAATGAGCCTGTCAGAAAAAGACAAATACTGTGTGATTCCACTTACGTCAGGTATTTTAGAGTAGTGAAAATACAAAAGACAGTGGTTGCCAGGAGCTGGTGGGAGGGGAGAATGAGGTCCAGAGTTCAGTTTTTCAAGATGAAAAGATTTCTGTGGATGGATGGTGGTGATGGCTGCACAACGACGGGAATGTATTTATATCCCTTAACTGTACACTTAAAAATGGTTAAGATGGTAAATTTTATGTTATGGATATTCTACCACAGTAAGAAAAGAGTGACGAGGGATTATTGACTTAGGCTGGTGAGACAGGTCACAGGGCTGCCATTTATGAAGCGCCTGCCGCTGCACTTCCGGCTCGCGAGAACCTCGTGAGGTAGGTTGGACACGAGCGCTCCCGTGCGGACGATGCGGCGAGGACAGACCCTCCGGGAGATGCTGGAGGCGCAGGACTGGCTTAGCAAGGGGCTGTCCAGGAGGCTGTATTCATTATGGTTTGTTTTTTCTGTATTTATGATGTTTTGACATCTCTTGGGGGTCTTTTGGACCCGGGAGAGACTGCCCTTCCCAGGCCTGCGACTTCCTGGGGACAATGGGTAGGCAAGTGGGTAGCTTGCCTAGAATACACCTTCCTTCCTTCCTTCCTTCCTTCCTTCCTTCCTTCCTTCCTTTCTTCCTTTTTCTTTCTTTCTTTCTTTCTTTCTTTCTTTCTTTCTTTCTTTCTTTCTTTCTTTCTTTCTTGATCTTATTTATGTGACAGAGAGACGGCCAGCAAGAGAGGGAACACAGCAGGGGGAGTGGGAGAGGAAGAAGCAGGCTCCCAGAGGAGGAGCTGGATGTGGGGCTCGATCCCAGGACTCCAGGATCACACCAAAGGCAGATTCCTAACGACTGAGCCACCCAGGCGCCCCTAGAATACACCTTTCATGTGCAGACTGGCAGACGCAAGGCTGGGCCCTCCCCACCCTCTTCTCTGACTCTCGCACACCAAACCGGTATCTCCCCAGCCCTAAATCACCCCAGTGTCAGGAATGGGACACTGGAGACCACCCCTATAGCCCAAGCCACCGGAATTATCTGAACTAGCTAATCCTAAACTGTAACCGCCAGCCCCACTCCCCCCACACTGCCTAGCCTTTCCCTTAAACCCCAGTAGAAGCTCTGACCTCAGCTTTCCCCTCCTTCCTGTCTTCTGCCACCTCACCAAACCTGGCTTTCGCCCTGTGACCCCGTGTGGCCTTACAATGGCCCCTTCCCTTGGGAAATGCGAGTGATAAATTCTCTTAATGGCACTGGCCTCTCCTGTTGGCACTTGGTCACTTGTGTGAATTAAAATCGTGCAGCAATACTTTTTGAACACAGGTCTGACGGGCTGAAACCAGAGGTTGCCTCTGGAGGTCCATCTTTCTAAAAAGGTCATTTCCTCCTCTAGAAAGTTCCCATAATTCTGGCTTCACCTAGATGTTCCCTCTGGCTCTGCCCCTCCCCCAAACATAGCTAGAGTGTGATTACGCAGTGGAGTCCTTCTCCTGGACACCTCTGTGGTGTGCCCAACCCTCTCTTTCCCCGGCCTGGCACGCTGACCCGCGGGAGGGCAGAAGTGCAGAGGATCTTTGGACTCGGCTGCCTCGCCGCGTGAGAGCTTCCAAAGAAGCACTATTCTTCATTTAGACCTCTTGGTGCTAGTGTCACGTAGTCTGGGGACCCTTTGGCATAAAGCAATCACAGAGAGTTTATTAATTTACCCAAGGTCTCGCAGCTAGCAAATGGTTGTGCTGGGATTTGAACCTGGGTTCCGAATGTCAGTTGTCCTGATTTCTACAAATCTCATAGGCTACCCACGACCTCTTACTTTTTTCAAAATCAGAAGACCATCTCTGCCCAGCATTTCTCTGCTTCAAGTATGTGATGCTGCTGGAATGTTGCTATTAGACAAAGCAGCTAAACGACAATTCAGGACAGTATGTAATTAAAGGCTATAAAGAGAGATTGTGACAAGTAAAATGACTGGCTTTTTACACCTTTTTGCCTTTGATGGTTCTTCCCTGGAATGGCCTCCCCTCCCCAGCACCTGCACAATCCCTTTGGCCGTTTTGCTCTCCTAGGAACACCTGACCACCCCTTCTTAGTGTCTCTCCTGTGCCCTGGGAGACTTAATCATAGTTCTTATAATTCAGTATTGAAATTGGTCATTGACATGACTGTCTTTCTCTGCTAAACCTTTGTCCCCAGTAGAGTGCTCAGCCCATAATGGGCATCCAATTGTTAAGAAATAAGAGCCAAAACATGGAAGTAAGGCAAAGGATGACCGCATGTCTTCAGTGTCAGACCAGTGCATTATGGGACAGGCCCATCGAAGACTATTTCATTCTCCAAGAAACTATACCTTTGTCTGATTGACTAGTTAATAGTGATTAGAACCAAGACCCTTTGAAGTTGCATGCTAACCCGTAAATTTTTTTCCCCAGTAGGGATGCTTGAGATTTCTATCTGGTAGAAGAGATAACCCCACAGGTGACAGTTTATTTCCGTCTGTAGACAATAGCCTGTTTTGGTCATCATATTCCAGCATCTGGCTTCAGTACCTAGTCAGTCTTTCCAATACTCGACCAGCTCTATTACCTTGCTGATTCCCTCATGAAGAAGTGAATCTTTGACATATGCCCTGTTAAATGACAAAAATTCAAGGGAATAAATTTTAAAGATCTAATTGTCTTTATTAATTGAGTCATGAATCCGACAGTATCCCATCTAACAAGTAGAGGGGAGCTCCAAAGGGCTGCAGAAAAGGAAGCGTTTTTAAAGGTAGAGAGGGAGTGGTAAAAAGGAAATTATTAGCCAAGAATCCATTCTTTTAGGCAAGGTCACGCTCCTAAAGGGAACGGAAGGGGTCTATCAGTAAACTTCCTAGTGCTGACCGGGAAATTCCCATGTTGACTACTGAAAGGTCACATTTCTGGGGGGGTGAAACTGCGGTTAGACTAGGTATTAAGTCTTGGGGCCTCAACCTAAATGACACCATTTTGGGCCTGAGACTTTCTTTTTAACCGTAGACTATACATTTGTAAAGTGAAATGAAGTACTCTTTATTTTATTTTTTAAAGACTTTATTTATTTATTTGACAGAGAAAGAAAGAGAGAGGGAGCACTAGCAGAGGGAATGGCAGAGGCAGAGGCAGAAGCAGACTCCCTGCTGAGCAGTGAGCCTGATGCGGGGCTCGATCCCAGGACTCTGAGATATGACCCGAGCCAAAGTCAGACGCTTAACTGACTGAGCCACCCAGGCGCCCCTGAAGTATTCTTTAAATGCTCCCACTGACGCCTCAGATTTCAGAAACAGATATTTCTACCGGGTCTTAATTTTCAGGGCAGAGAAAAGATAATGAGAGAATGTGACCCGGTTTATTTTATGTGGCCGATATGCCAGAACTGGACAAACAGTGTAAGAAAAGAACATTTCAGGCTTGCACTCACGCATTTTGAGATAAACTCAAGTTAAGTTTATACCCCAAATGCAAGACTGGTTTAAGTCTGAAAAAAATCTATTAATGTTATTTACTGGAGTAACAGGATGAAAGAGACACAAACCAAATAGAATTATCAATATATCCAGGGCCAAAAAGATAAGTTTTAACACACATTCATGGTAAAAACAAAACAAAAAGTAAACTCTTACAAAACTAGGACTAAGGGGAACTTCCTGATAAGATCATGGGCTATCCGAAGGTGCTGGTTTTCACCATTTCTATTCAACTCTACCACATCCCAGGACAGTGTAATAAGATCAGAAAAATAGGGAAGAGGAGAATTTAAAAAGAAAAAAGAAAATAGAAATCCATAGAAAATATGATTGCCTTCATAGAAGATCCAGAAGAATCTTCAAATACAGTCTTAGGGGTTGATGAAAGAATTTAACAATGTTACTGGACAGAAAACTGATATAAAAAATCAGTTGCAGACCCTAGCACCAAAAAAATCTATTAAAAAATGTCATTTAAAAACTATACATTTAGCTTTTTTGCAACGGGTTTGCCGCTAGAACACAGATGTCGTGAAAACCACCGCTTAACCTAAACCAAAATGGGAAAGGAAAAGACTCACATCAACATTGTCGTCATTGGACACGTAGATTCCGGCAAGTCTACCACTACTGGTCATCTGATCTACAAATGTGGTGGGATCGACAAAAGAATTATTGAGAAATTCGAGAAGGAGGCTGCTGAGATGGGAAAGGGCTCCTTCAAGTATGCCTGGGTCTTGGATAAACTAAAAGCTGAACGTGAACGTGGTATCATCATTGATATCTCCCTGTGGAAATTCGAGACCAGCAAGTATTACGTGACCATCATTGATGCCCCAGGACACAGAGACTTCATCAAAAACATGATTACAGGAACATCTCGGGCTGACTGTGCTGTGCTGATTGTTGCTGCTGTGTTGGTGAATTTGAAGCAGGTATCTCCAAGAATGGGCAGACCCGCGAGCATGCCCTTCTGGCTTACACACTGGGTGTAAAACAGCTAGTTGTTGGTGTTAACAAAATGGATTCCACTGAGCCACTCTACAGCCAGAAGAGACACGAGGAAATTGTGAAGGAAGTCAGCACCTACATTAAGAAAATTGGCTACAACCCCGACACAGTAGCATTTGTGCCCATTTCTGGTTGGAATGGTGACAACGTGCTGGAGCCAAGTGCTAACACGCCTTGGTTCAAGGGATGGACAGTCACCCGTAAAGATGGGAACGCCAGTGGAACCACACTGCCTGAAGCTCTGGATGGCATTCTGCCACCAACTCGTCCTACTGACAAGCCCTTGCGTCTGCCTCTCCAGGACGTCTACAAAATTGGTGGTATTGGTACTGTCCTTGTGGGCCTAGTGGTGACTGGTGTTCTTAAACCTGGCATGGTGGTCACCTTTGCTCCAGTCAGTGTTACAGCTGAAGTAAGGTCTGTTGAAATGCACCATGAAGCTTTGAGTGAGGCTCTTCCTGGGGACAATGTGGGCTTCAATGTCAAGAACGTATCTGTCAAAGATGTTCGTCGTGGCAATGTGGCTGGTGACAGCAAAAACGATCCACCAATGGAGGCAGCTGGTTTCATGGCTCAGGTGATTATCCTGAACCATCCAGGCCAAATCAGTGCTGGATATGCACCTGTGCTGGATTGTCACACAGCTCACGTTGCTTGCAAGTTCGCTGAGCTGAAGGAGAAGATAGATCGTCGTTCTGGAAAAAAGCTGGAAGATGGTCCCAAGTTCTTGAAATCTGGTGATGCTGCCATTGTTGATATGGTTCTGGCAAGCCTATGTGTGTTGAGAGCTTCTCTGACTGTCCTCCTCTGGGCTGTTTTGCTGTTCGTGACACAAGACAGACGGTTGCTGTGGGTGTCATCAAAGCGGTGGACAAGAAGGCAGCTGGAGCTGGCGAGGTCACCAAGTCTGCCCAGAAAGCTCAGAAGGCTAAATGAGTATTACCCCCAATACCTGCCACCCCAGTCTTATCAGTGGTGGAAGAACGGTCTCCGAACTGTTTGTGTCAATTGGCCATTTAAGTTTAATAGCAGAAGACTGGTTAATGAGAACAGTGCATCGTAAAACCTTCAGAAGGAAAGGAGAATGTTTTGTGGACCATTTGGGTTTTTTTTTTGTGTGTGTGGCAGTTTTAAGTTATTAGCTTTTAAAATCAGTAGTTTTAATGGAAACAACTTGACCAAAAATCTGTCACAGAATTTTGAGACCCATTAAAAAACAAAAGTTTAATGAGAAAAAAAACACCAATACATTTAGGATAAGAATATGAGCTACCTAAGAATGAATATAATAAAAGAATCTTTATGGAGGTGATTATAAACCTTTATTCTAGATGACCTAAATAACTTGATTCACAGATCCGGCGCAAAAGGCCATCAAGGTCATGAAAATAGTCACAAAGAAATATCACTGCACACCCACCAGAACCACAAAAATTCAGGAATCTGACAATATCAAGTGGGGAGGAAGATGTGTAAACATTATGACAAAACAATCACAGTATTGCTATCTGAGAAACTCAGCATTTACATATGAGGACATGTTCTAGATGTTAGACAAGCAATGTCTGTGTTAGTAAAAAACTGGAAGCTATTTAAATACACATCGAAAAGAGTAGGGGCAAATAACTCATGACATATCCACTTAATAGGATTCTATGTGGCAGTGAAAACGCACTGTTGGTCAACATGGATGAATCTCGGGGCACCCGGGTGGCTCAGTCGGTTTAGCATCTGCCTTCGGCTCAGGTCATGATCCCAGAGGCCTGGAATCGAGCGCCACATTGGGCTCCCTGCTCAGGGGGGATCTGCTTCTCCTTCTCCCTCTGCTGCTCCCCCTGCTTGTGCTCGCTCGCTCGCTCTCTCTCTCTCAAATAAATAAATAAAATCTTAAAAAAAAAAAAGGATGAATCTCATAAACACAGTGTGGGATTAAAAAGTAACCTGCAGATTTCATACAGAAAATCCTATACAAAATGATACTCTTTATATAAACTTTGAAGCCATACAAAATATCACCAGCATAGCTTAGGGATACATACATGTGCAGAAAAATTATAAAGTGTGTTGGGATGATAAACTTATAATTCAAGATGAATACTTCGGAAGAGAAGGGGAGATGTGGTCAGGGAGAGGAATACAGGAGATTCCAAATTTTGTTGATAATATTTTATTTCTAAAGCTGGCACATTGTGAGGGGGTTCTTCATACTTTATGAATTATTCAGATTTTTTTTAAGTTGCAACCAATAACCAGCAGGTGGCAGGGAAAGCTTGGTATTTGAAGTGTCTGAAAGGAAGAAAAGCCAGGTTTTTCGGTCTCCCTAATCACAAAAATAACGTCTCCTTGAAAGTCCCTGTGATCACACATCACTCTCCAAATTAAAACGGAGTAACCCAAACTGTTATTTTCCTTCCCCATACACATTTGCATTCTGGTAGTCTTCATTCTTAATAATTACAGTGTGATCTTTGCTTCGGAACTTCTCTAACTTTCCGGTGGGGCAATTTGGGCTTGTATTCTGCTAGCACCGTCTCTGCAGTGCTTTTGTGAAACGGGCTTGTACTGAAGGTCTGCGGTAACAGAGGGGTATTGCAGTCTCTCTCTCTCCCTCTCTCTCTCTCTCTCACACACACAGAGTAAAGCTTCAGTCATCTCATCCCTGTGAGTTTCTTACCATCTCCCTCAGCTAAAGTGTAGACCATCAACCATATTGCTGACATCTGCTTTCCCAGTCACTTTGAAGAAATTTTTTTCTTTTTTTTTGGCCCCCAAATTCCACGCAAATGACACATTTACCTTACTTTGTTACATAGAGCAGCTAAGCAAGGCAGACTAGCTCAGCAAAAAGATCCATCTGCATATTTTCTTAAGTGATGCTGCAATCCTCTACCTACAGATACTGTTTCTCCTCTAGAGTAGCATTAGAAAATTCTAGAAATTCTAGAAAATTCTGTGAGGTCATGGTCTGAATCTGGTCAGCAGACATATTTTGTGGGGCCACAAGCTATTCAAGATGTTTTTAAAATGACATTTAAAAAATAAAATGTTTTTAAATTTGTCAAAATTAAGAAGAGAGGGACACCTGGTTGCTTAGCCGGTAGAGCGTGTGACTCTAGGTCTTGGGGTTGTGAGTTTGAGCTGCATATTGGGCATACGTATTACTTAAAAAAAGAAAAAAAGAAGAACAAAAAGAATCAAGAGAAATCACATCTAATTGAAAGTTTGTGTTTTTCTTGAAAAAAACCCCAGCAATCCTGGCAACACCATTCCACGTGGCTCCATGGGCTAGAGCAGAGCAGGGCTGTGGTGTATTTGAGGGGCAGATGCAGGTAACTTCCCCCACTTGCCCTTTCACTCCTGACTGTTGCTTGTTTGGCTCTAAGAGGTGTTTGAGTTGGCAGCCCTTGCTTAAAGCAACAGTCTTAAACTGTAGCTTGCTTTAAAAATAGTGACTATTGGGGCACCTGGGTGGCTCAGTCAGGTAAGCATCTGCTTTCAGCTCAGGTCATGATCCCAGGCTCCTGAGATAGAGCCCCACATTGGGCTCCCTGCTCAGCGGGGAGTCTGCTTATCTCTCTCCCCCTGCCCCTCCTCCTGCTTGTGCTCTTGTGCACACATGCTCTCTCTCTCTCTTTCTCCCAAATAAATAAAATCCTTAAAAAATAAATTAATTAAAAAAATAGAAATAGTAAGTATTTTCTCCTCCCCACCATACATTTCCCCTGTGAACCTTATGGGATAGAGACCCACCATGAAGGAGCTGGGTTCCATGTACACTGTCATCTATCTCCTATTTCTCTCGGTGATCAGCAATGAGAACAGCTGAAGAATATCCGATCAGTATTTGCATCCGTCTGCAGTTCTCCTGCCTTTAAATAAAGGCATTCGTTTATTATACTGTTATTTATTTATACTGTTTATTATACTGTTTTAAAAAAATGTCAGAGAGGAGTGTGACGTAGTTTTCTTCTTTTCTTAGATACATCACCCACTGGCTTCAAAGTTTAGAAGATCTCCTGCGTTTTATTCTTCTGTGAAACTTTGGGTAAATTCCCCATGGCGATGTCAGAGACTCATGAGTTTGCTGGAAAAGGGCATCATATACATTTTTTAAAAGATTTTATTTATTTATTTTTGAGAGAGAGAAAAGAGAGAGAGAAAGCACATGTGCAAGGGAGGGGGGAGGGGGGCTGCGGGGCAGGAAGGAGCCGAGTCACTACTGGGCAGGGAGCCCAATATGTGACTCCAGCTGAAGGCAGACAAGGGGGCATCATATTTAGAAATTTATTATTTTGGGGGCACCTGGGTGGCTAAGTCGGTTAAGCACCTGCCTTCGGCTCAGGTCAAGATCCTGGAGACCCAGGTCCAGTCCCGAGTTGGGCTCCCTGCTCAGAAGGGAGTCTGCTTCTCCCTCTGACCCTTCCTCCTCTTGTGCTTTCTCTCTCTCTCTCATTCTCTTTCTTTCTCTCAAATAAATAAAATCTTTTAAAAAATTTTAAAAAGAAACATTTTTTTCACATATGCGTAGCACATAAAATCTGGTATTGTAGGATATTTTATCATCAATATAAAGTACGTTTCTAGGAAAATAGTACTTATGTATTTGTGTACTTTGAATGTGATCCATTGTGCACTTTCCTTTAAAAGCTGCCTGTATAGTTTTTATGTTTCTTCATTTTTCAAAAATTTGTGGCTCAGCAGCTTTGGAAGTTGGAAATGGCCAGTGACTTTCTGGATTTCTGCATTAGCAGTAAGCTCAACTAACAGTTCTAGATAAATATCTTCCTCAGGGACCCCCAGATTCTTTTTCAATTATGCATCTAAATCTTGCCAAAATATACACTTAAAAATACACTTAAACAGCTTTTTTTTTTTTTTTAAGAGAGGGAGTTGGGAGGAGGGGCAGAAGGAGTGGGAGAGAGAATCCCAAAGCAGGCTCCATGCCCAGCACAGAGCCCAATGGTGGGGTGGGGTCGATCTCACAACCCTGAGATCATGACCTGAGCTGAAATCAAAAGTTGGTTGCTCAACCGACTGAGCCACCCAGGCGCCCTTTAAACAAGACATTTAGGAGACAAAAAATGGAACCTCTTGAATCTCATATATTCTTTCCTAAACTACAAGGTTTTTGTAGCAGACAATTTAGAACTATGAGAAAACATATCTCTCCGTGTGTTTTGCTTATTTTTTAGGCAACCAATGTAACTGTATTTTATTCTGTTTAATAAATTGTTGACTTTCTCTTAGAATTTCATATTAAACCTACACCTTATGATTATGACAAATTTTAATTTCAGACCAAAGCTTCACTTGATTAAATTTGTTAGACGCTCTTTTAATGCCTTGCCGAACGGGGAGTGTTCCAGATACACGTGTATTTATGTATACACACATGAGCTGCAGCGAGCAGAAGAGCCCAAGCAGTTTGGTCCAGTCTAATTTGGCCACCAGTTATATAAATATGACCTTAAGACTGTAGTCCTTGAAGTAATTTGATTTCGTGTTTAGCTTGAGAGCCACCATCATCCTGTCTTTTCGCTCCTTGACATTTAAAATGCCTCTTTACCCAGGAAGTCACTGGTACAGGTCAGTGCAGCGGGATTCAGGCAGTGTCCCCGCAGAGGCTCTAAAGCTTCCCCCCCTCCAGATTGCAGGTCTTGTCTGAGTGGAGAACCTTCATTATCATCGTGCCTTTACCATCTCACCATTTTATATGCAAATAAAGTCTCTGTACATTGTATTTATGTAATAGATCATTTCCTCGGTCAAATAAACGCTGACATTCACTGCTAAAGGTATGGAGAGTTATAAAATATGACCGCTGCCTTTAAGAGGTCATCTTCCGGCTTGGGTAAGTGGTTTGGAGTTTATCCACTCCCTAATTAGGCTCTTGAGGGTGTGGTTGCTCTCACACATCGTTCCACCCCAAATAATTAGGTTTCGAGTCAGCGTGACAGTTCCCTCCCTGCTCTTTGCCTGTGACGCCTTTAGGATTGGGTGTGTGACTTATTTCTGACAGTTGAGATGAAAGGGGAAGTCTGCTGAAGGAATCTCTGAGGTTCTTCTCTCTCCTAAGAAAGAGTCACAGGAGACAAATCTGTAGTTAAAATATGGTGGGTTGAAAAATGCCTCTCATCCAACTGAAACGCCATTAAGACGCTAGGAAGGGTAAAGGGTAAAGGTGATGGGAGAAAAGGACAAAATTTTGGAAGCTAGAAGAGAGATAGATGAGTGATAGTTGACTTTATGAACCCAAGAAAGTTGAAACCGAAGCCAGCAGTAGAGAAATCCATCAATCAATTGGCAGATCCCCAGAAAAGTCAGGAACTGGAAACACTGGATACTTATGAAATGAGGGATACACATGAGGACCAAAACAGGCAGATTTCTGAATGTCTGTATACTAAACACTGGACCCCAGATCTCCCTTCTTCCTCCAAGCAAAGGGCTGGGGCTTCATTGTCTTGAGATATTGAATCAAAGGGAGTCAGTCTGGCCCAGGTAAGTATGGGGCTGGGAGGAGGGTACCATGTTGAAAATAGGAAGATAAAGTGAAACTCTCCACACTGAATGATGAGACCCTTCCTTAGGGCATAATAAAGTGAGTGAGGCTCTTGCCCTGGGCACAAAATTTAAGAGAGTATTAAAAAAACTCCTTAGCAGTCAAGATAAGTAATATTTGTTTACACTAACCTACACGTTTATAATGCTCTTTGCTGTTTGTTTCTTCTTTCATCTCTGACCTAATGTGATCACTTTCCTTCTTTCTGAAGTACATCCTTTAGCAGGTACCAAGCGAAGGCCTCTTAGTTAACCCTTAGGTTGTATTAGCTCTGTTAGAGGTCTTTATTTCACCCTGGTTTTGAAAGATAGTGTTACAACTGTAGGTTGACTATAGTTTTCTCTAAGAACTTTGAAGATTCTAGTCTACTACCTTCTTTTTTTTTTTTTTTTAAAGATTTTATTTATTTATTTGACAGAGAGACAGCCAGCAAGAGAAGGAACACAAGCAGGGGGAGTGGGAGAGGAAGAAGCAGGCTCCCAGCGGAGCAGGAAGCCTGATGTGGGGACCCCGGGATCACGCCCTGAGCCGAAGGCAGACGCTTAACGACTGAGCCACCCAGGCGCCCCTAGTCTATTACCTTCTGACCTCCATTGTTGCTACAGATAAACTTACATTCAGTCTAAATATCGTATTTTTGTACATGATTTGTTTTTTCTACCTACTTTCTTTTGAGATTTTTTTCTATGGTGTTCTACATTTTCACAGCAGTATAGATTTCATTTTAATTATCCTGCTTGATATTTATACCAGTTTTTGGATGCAATGTCTTTAATAAACTCTAGGAAATTCTCAGCCATTATTATTTCATTGATCCCACAAACTCTCTTGTGACGATAGCCTACTGCCCCCAATTAGATATATCTTAGAGCTTCTTTCTCTTTCCTCCATGTCTCTTAATATCTTTTTTATACTTTCCACCTGTCTCTGTGCTACATTCTAAATAATTTTTCAAATCATTATTAGTTCATTATGTCTAATTCCAGTCTAAGCCATCCATTTAGTTTCTAATTTCAATATTATATTTTTCTTTTTCAGAAGTTCTATTTGATTCTTTTTCATATCTGTCATTTGGTCATTTTGAGAGTCTCTTATTCCTTCATGTTTATGATAACCATCTTTCTTTTCTCTTTAGATATGTAAACTATATTTCAGAATCTGTATCTGATAAATGATTTAATAACTAAATCTCTGCAGGCTGTGAGGAGCTAAGTTCTCTGCTAAGTCTTAGTATCCAAAGCACATCCAAGTTCACTGAAAGCGTGCCTCAGGTCCTGCTATCACAGTGGGATAAACAGGGTTACCATCAACTTCTAAATCGACTTATTAGAAAGGAAATTGTGCTTGAGATAGGAGTGCCACTCTGGGGGATGTTGTGGACTGCCGCTATTGCGCCCAGAGTGTGGCTGTGCTGGTAGTGGTTGTTATGCAGTGAAAATGAAGAACACAAAGAAGATGGAGGACACTAGAAAGAAAGATACTTTATTAAATTGTGGAAGGTCAGACCGGGTCTCAGAACAAGCAGGTGCTTTGTACTGTAATTAATTAAAAGTATAATCTGAACTTTCTACTTAGAATACAGAAGTTTGGCCATTAGGGGCGCCTGGGTGGCTCAGGGCGTGATCCTGGCGTTGTGGGATCGGGCCCCGCATCGGGCTCCTCCGCTGGGAGCCTGCTTCTTCCTCTCCCACTCCCCCTGCTTGTGTTTCTCTCTCTGGCTGTCTCTCTCTCTCTGTAAAATAAATAAATAAAATCTTTAAAAACAAACAAACAAAAAAAGAAGTTTGGCCATTAGAATACTTTCACCAAGCTGAGATAGTTAGGTTAGTGATCTATTTCTGGACCATTTTTGAAAAAAAGGAATGTAACTAAAGTGGGAGACCCATGGGCCAGGAAAGTCTTAGTAACAGTCCAAAGTTGATTCTTCTGGGGGTACCTGGGTGGCTTAGTCGTTAAGTGTCTGCCTTCAGCTCAGGTCATGATCCCAGGTCCTGGGATCGAGTCCCACATCAGACTGCTCAGCAGGGAGTCTGCTTCTCACTCTCCCTCTGTGCTTTCTCTCTCTCTCTTTCTCTCTCTTACTCTCTTTCAAATAAATAAATAAAATCTTTTAAAAAACCAAACAGTTGATTCTTCTTTCTACCTAATCCTTTTCTCCAAAGGTCACTCTGGCTGTTTCTGAGAGGACCTTCAGTAGACAACTGCTTCTAAATGTTTTGTGAATTCCTCAGAGTTCCAGGCAGAAAATGGTCCTCCTCTGAGTTCTAGCTGTCCTACCTCCCGAACATAGTAGTCATTAAAGTGCTTCTTTCTCTCTGTAGATCAGTGTTTGAGAGAGGATAGTCTGAGAACTCTGGCTTTACGTGTTTAGTAAAAATTAGAGTCTCTGGAGATTTGCAATAATTAAAAAGAAATCTCCAGATGATTCTTATATACGTGCAAGGTTGAGAATCTTCTAGATTTTTAGGGATCATTATTATTTATCTCAGTTACCTCTCCCTCTGCCCCAATACCTCACATGTAGTATATACTCTATGGACACTTTTATTTTTTATTTATTTACTTTCAAAGATTTTATTTATTTGCCAGAGAGAGAGAGAAAGAGAGAGAGCACAAGCAGGAGGAGTGGCAGGCAGAGGGAGAAGTAGGCTCCCCGCCGAGCAAGGAGCCTGATGAGGGACTCATCTCAGGACCCTGGGATCATGACCTGAGCCACCCAGGCATCCCTCTATGCACACTTTTAAAGGAAAATGGGACGTTAAGTGTGTAGTAGCAAAACATGTAACAATGCAATTGGCCATGCTATAGAAAATTACCATCTTTGTAGGTCAAAACAGTTGAATTACTTCGGTTTAACCTCATATTTGCTAGGGAAAGTGAAAAACAGTCTTGCCAACTGTTTCAACTGAACAATAAGATGTCATATAAATTAGCCTTTTTAGTTTTGAACTTCTAGAGGACATGTGGAAACTAATTAAACATAATTTAAGTCTTAGGTTATAGATTCCTGAAGTTCAAACTAAAATGTAAAAACTATAGTGTGTTCTATGAGTTTGCAGTAGATTCTAAAACTTTTCTTGTTAAGTCATGAGAGCATTGGACTTGAAAAGAGCACAGGGTTTTAAAGTCTTAGGATGTCTTAAGGGAATTAGTTTAATTCATTTCACTCCCTTTCAATTCCTTCAAATATGCTAGAGAAAATACTTATGAATTATTAAAAACAAAAAGTCTGATACGTCAAAACAAACACAGCGTAAGGTGGAAATTAATGTTCTTCGACTATAGTTTCCATCATGTTAATCCCGTGTTCAAACTGTCCAGTGGTTTCCTATCACCCAAACACCAAATGTGTCAGCTTAGCACTCAGGTTCCTTCAAAGTCTAGCTCTGAGCTCTCCATGCACTCAATCAAGTAGCCAAATTCGTCTACTTAGCCTGTCCAGATACCCTAACTTTCTCACTTCTTCGTTTTTCCCCTGACAGACTGCTCCCCTTCATTCATGTCATTTAAGCGAATGTTTTCTTGCTTTCCTTCAAGGATGTCTGCACCTCCCTGTACCGTTTAATATCAGGCTAGTTTTTAAATTAAAACACTGGCCACAGTAGGCTACCACTGCGTATTTGCTCACGTCATTGTATTTCATCGAGTAAAACTAAGAGTGGGGGCCTTGAGTTCATCTGGTCCTATCACCTCATTTGAAGGAGGAAGTTGCTGCCTAGAGAGGTAAAATCAGGGTCTTCCTGTGCAGGGGGCACAGGTGGTCTCTTGATGTGGCCGTGATTGCTTCCAGCACAGTGCTTTGACATCGCCTTCCAGACAGCAGTGCACTTCCCTGGCCACAAGTTTGATTTTTCTTTATCCTCCCCATGAAACTTTATTTATGAGTAACAGCACATTGAGGGAGCCACCCCGGGGCCTCCTGTGGGGGGGGTGCCTCCCTCCTCTGTCCCTCCATTCACTTGTTGTTTCTGGACTTTGGAGCTTCCTGGTGCCAACTCTCTCCCTAGCAATTCACATCCACAGCTAGGCCTTGGGCCTCTGCTTTGTTAGTTCGAGGAAGAGGGAGGTGTTCTGGTGTCAGGGCTCCAGAAAAGAGAGTGCAGGGGTTAGCAGATGGAGACTGTAGCCTAGCTGAGGGCCTAGCTGGTACCCTTACCGCCATGTTTAGAAAAATCCAGGTAAGGTTGGGGCACAAGCAACCCTGCTTCAGCAGGTGGAGGTGGTGATTCTTTCTGGTCCCTCCCTGCCCAGAACACCTCCCCGCCCCCCAGCCCCCCCATTCCTCATCCCAACTCTCAGAACTTAGGGAGGCTTTGATGTTGGGAAGGCAACCACGCTCAGCGAAATAGCAGGAAAGCCCGGGGCAGAGTCCAGCTCCCACAGAGGCATGGACAGCAGACTGAATAGCAGGGCAGTGTTGGGAAGGGGCTGCAGGCTGGGTGACGGATGTGATCACACCTTAGGATTAATATGATTTTAGTTATATTTGGACCCATGAAACCAGAGCCATACAGCTTCTATCCATTATTAGCTTTACCTCCCTGGACTTTGAAAAAGAGAAGACTGGATACAACATTTTGAGCTCTGCAAGAAAGGGAAGTTTGGAGCCTTATCTTGGAATTTTTAATTTTGCTTTTGTGTGGACAGTGTTCTGTATGCTAAAGACTCTTTGTTGCTTTTTGAGTCTTTTTTGGTCATAACAAGAGGTCCATTTTTGTGAATGTTCCTTGGATACTTGAAAACATAAGTGTATATTTTCTACAGCTGTATTTCAGCATCTATCCCTGTGCTCAGAACATAGTAGGACTTAGTAAATACCTATGCTGAAGGAGTTTTTTTTATAGTAATTTTTTATTATGTTATGTTAGTCACCATACAGTACATCCCTAGTTTTTGATGTAATGTTCCATGATTCATTACTTGCGTATAACACCCAGTGCAACATTCAATACGTGCCCTCCTTACTACCCATCACCCGCCTCTCCCAATCCCCCCTCCCCCTCCCCTCTGAAGCCCTCAGTTTGTTTCCCAGAGTCCATAGTTTCTCATGGTTCATTCCCCTTTCTGTTTAGCCCCCCTTCTTTCTTCCCTTTCTTCTCCTACCGATTTCTTACTTCTTATGTTCCCTAAATGAGTGAAACCATATGATAATTGTCTTTCTCTGCTTGACTTATTTCACTTAGCATTATCTCCTCCAGTCCCGTCCATGTTGCTGCAAATGTTGAGAAATCGTTCTTTTTGATGGCTGAGTAATATTCCATTGTATATATGGACCACATCTTCTTAATCCAGTCATCTGTTGAAGGGCATCTCGGCTCCTTCCACGATTTAGCTATTGTGAACAATGCTGCTATGAACATTGGGGTGCATATGGCCCTTCTCTTCACTACGTCTGTATCTTTGGGGTAAATACCCAGTAGTGCAATGGCTGGATCATAGGGTAGCTCAATTTTTAACTTTTTAAGGGACCTCCACACTGTTTTCCAGAGTGGCTGTACCAACTTGCATTCCCACCAACAATGTAGGAGGGATCCCCTTTCTCCACATCCTCTCCAACAATTGTTTCTTGCCTTGTCTATTTTTGCCATTCTAATTGGCATAAAGTGGTATCTCAATGTGGTTTTGATTTGAATTTCCCTGATGGCTAATGATTTTGAACATTTTTTCATGTGTCTGTTAGCCATTTGTATGTCTTCATTGGAAAAGTGTCTGTTCATATGTTCTGTCCATTTTTGATTTGATTATTTGTTTCCCATGTATTGAGTTTGAGAAGTTCTTTGTAGATCTTGGATACTAATCTTTCATCTGTAGTGTCATTTGCAAATATCTTCTCCCATTCCGTGGGCTGCCTCTTCATTTTTTTGACTGTTGCCTTGCCTGTGCAGAAGCTTTTTATCTTGATGAAGTCCCACAAGTTCATTTTTTCTTTTGTTTCTCTTGCCTTTGGAGATGTGTCATGAAAAAAGTTGCTGTGGCCGATGTCAAAGAGGTTGCTGCCTATGTTCTCCTCTAGGATTTTGATGAATTCCTGTCTCACATCGAGGTCTTTCATCCATTTGGAGTTTATCTTTGTGTATGGTGTGAGAGAGTGGTCAAGTTTCATTCTTTTGCATGTAGCTGTCCAATTTTCACAGCACCATTTAGTGAAGAGACTGTCTTTTTTCCACTGGATGTTTTTTCATGCTTTGTCAAAGATTGGTTGCCCAAAGGGCCGAGGGTCCATTTCTGGGTTCTCTATTCTGTTCCATTGGTTTGAAAAAAGTATTAATGAAAATATTAACGAGAATATAGAATCTCTAAGAAGTGAAGGAGCTTTTTCACACAGAACACAGTGCCTGTATAACAACTTTGGAATATCTCTAACATTTTTGTTTGGTGACCTCCGCATTTGTGGGGGCACGTATGTCCCAGAAACGTCTAACTCCATAAGATCACAGAAGCGCACTGCAGGCGGACTGAGTGGAAATCCCACCGCAGCTTGCGGGAGCAGCTCGGCAGCGGCGCTGCCCGCCTGCAGCAGGATCCACTCAGGAGCTTTTCCAGGTCCCACCACAGACCCAGCCAATTAGGATTTCTGAGGACAGGACCCGGAATCGGAGCTTTTAAAGACTGTCCCCTACCCTTGATTCTGATGCACACTGAGTTGAACTACTAATCAGGAGCCATGATATATGTAACTTTTCAGATTTTCTTTTTTGAAAAAACAAGAAATCTGCCATTTTATACAAAAATAGTCATACTTTCTGGGCTTCCCCACCAGTCCTCAGAGCCTCTTGTACACATCAGAGTACTGTTCTCTGGAAAAAGAAAATGAATGTGCATTGCCCCAACAGTACTCCGGTAGCTGCTATTATATATGCTTCCTAATTAAATCCTCACCGCAATCCTGGGAGTTTCTGTGGTGGGTTGAATGGTGGCCCCCCCAAAGATAGATATGTCTTGTGTCCTAACCCCTGTTACTTGTGAAAGTTACATCTTTGCCGATGTAATTTCGTTAAAGATCTTGAGATGAGTTCCTCCTGGATTACCCAGTAGGACCTAAATCGAAGGGCCAGCTTCCTTCTAAGACACGGAAGAGGCAAAGGCGCGGGCACGGAGTAGAAGGCCGTGTAATGACACAGGCCGAGATGGAAGTGATGTGGCCCACAAGTCAAGGCACGCCTGGGGCGACCAGAAGCTGCAAGAGGCAAGGAAGGGTTCCCTCCTACCGCCGGAGGGGCAGCAGGTCCTGCTGACACCTTGATTTTGACTTCGGGCCTCTAGAACTGTGAAAGAATACCTTTCTGTTGCTTGAAGCCAGCAAGTTTGTGGTAGTTCGGTCCGGCAGTCCCAGGAAATGAATACAAATTGGCAGTTATTCCTATTTACGATCATAGAGCTGGGTCTACTGTAAGTGGAGTACATTGTGTTACAATTTTATTACTGCTGGGTTGTAGGACAATGGTCACCTTGAATCAATTCTTCCTTTGAGGGGATTTATGATTTAAGCACATTCTCAGAGATAATTGCTGCCATTTAGTGAAGGGGAAAAGCTGGAGGGAAGGTACAGAATTCCCAAAGGTCTGTGTAGGAACCATTCTGGCTGGAAGCGTGTGGCCCACCATGCCCGTCACCAGTAAGTGCTTAGCCTAGCGACCTTCACCGCACAGCCAGCAGCAGCACCCCTGAGGATGTGGTTGTGGCCGCCATCGCCCACACGCCCCGAGCTGGGAACTTGCCCGGTATCAGCTTGTGCCTTAAGTGGGGCAATCTCTGGGCTTTCACCTCTGTGTGGTATTATGTGCTCCGTTCCAACTCCTTTATATACTAGCTTTGGCTTCCTCGACTCATGTGAAGGATCCATGGCAAATGAAAGTGAAGTGAACACTAACCATGGCCCATTTCAAAAACAACGCTCTAAAAATATATTGAACTTATAAAGTATTCATGGATCTAAAAGCACTTGAGGATAGTTTTAAGGTTAAAGTGTTAGCTGTAGATGCAGAGAGAGCGAGACTGGTATCTTAACTCACCA
Organism: Ursus maritimus; assembly: GCF_017311325.1. Classification (NCBI taxonomy): domain Eukaryota; kingdom Metazoa; phylum Chordata; class Mammalia; order Carnivora; family Ursidae; genus Ursus; species Ursus maritimus. Next base: position 1,847,322 of record NW_024425341.1, read on the forward strand.
TCAATCAGTGATGATGGACCTTTAATCAAGTTACTTCACCTGCTTAGTGTCAGTGTCTTCACCGACAACACGGAGTCTCACTTCCTCGAGTGGCTGGGGGATTAAAGGAAGAAAGGAAAGGACTTAGCCTGCTGATGGGCACACAGGCTGCTGGGAGCGAGCTATCATGGTGACACACGGTCTTGCATTTCAACACAGTTTTGACCTTCTTTCACTGCTTGACCTCACCTCAGGTTCGAAGGCTTTCCCTTTTTCTTTAAATGTAGGTGGTCCAAAGGTGGGGGTGTAGGATTAATTCGAGCCTCTCTTATGAGCTATTTATTAAATGTTTCTTCCTGGTCTAAAATTAGCATTTAATTTGAATACTTACCCTACTGCTGTTTTTTTTTTTTTTTTCCTGTATGGGAAATGTCAAGTGGTATGAATGTGAAATACTACTGACTAGGGATTTTGAACATGTGACAGTTTTAATGACAGTAGTTAAAAAAAAACAGGCATATGGGATCATTAAATTATTGATGATGTTTTATTGCAGTGAATTTATAAATAATACATGTTTAAAGGGTTATTTCCTTTACATTTCTTTAGGGACAACTAGAAAGTCTTCTCGTTTTGAGTTTAAAGAGATCTGACAGTTGGAGAAAGGTCAACAAAATGTTCATTCATGCAGTTTCTTTTCTTTTCTTTTTTTTTTTTTTTAAAGATTTTACTATTTTATTCAACAGAGATAGAGACAGCCAGCGAGAGAGGGAACACAAGCAGGGGGAATGGGAGAGGAAGAAGCAGGCTCAGAGCAGAGGAGCCTGATGTGGGGCTCGATCCCATAATGCCGGGATCACGCCCTGAGCCGAAGGCAGACGCTTAACCGCTGTGCCACCCAGGCACCCCTGTTCATGCAGTTTCTATGCCAACCCCCCCCAGACTTCAACTAAGTACTTAACCAGTTTTATAGAATGTATCAAACAGTCACCCTTATTTTTAGAGCAAATGAGGCAATGGCTTTAATTTAGCTACTGGAGGGGAAAATGCTTAAAACAATATTAATAATTAAAAGTTTCATATTAAGAAGTATCACTTTTTTTTTTTAATCAGAAAACCTCGAAATTGAAGTTAGTGTCTATGGATCAGAACCGAAAAGGAACACATTAGCTTGCTAGAATGTTATTTTATTTTATTTTATTATTATTTTTAAAAAGATTTTATTTATTTATTTGACAGAGATAGAGACAGCCAGCAAGAGAGGGAACACAAAGCAGGGGGAGTGGGAGAGGAAGAAGCAGGCTCCCAGCGGAGGAGCCTGATGTGGGGCTCGATCCCAGAACGCCGGGATCACGCCCTGAGCCGAAGGCAGACGCTTAACGACTGTGCTACCCAGGCGCCCCTAGAATGTTATTTTAAAAAGGGATGATGTGGGGGTGCCTGGTGGCTCAGATGGTTAAGTGTCTGCTTTCAGCTCAGGTCATGATCCCAGGTCCTGGGATCGAGCCCCACGTCAGGCTCCTACCTCAATGATGATCTGCTTTTCCCTCTGCCCCTCCCCCTGCTAGTGCTCTCTCTTTCTCTCTCTCTCCCAAAAGAATAAATTAAAAAAAAAATTTTTTTTTTTAGGGGATGATGTGGGGTGACTGGGGGCAGGAAGTGGGAAAACAATGGGTTACTTCCCCCTGGGTTGGAAATCCCCAGGAATTAGACATCAAATTTTATTTGATACACATAAGGGTATGGAGGCATAGGAGCCACAGTTTTCATCAGATTTATGGTCTTGGAAAAGTTAAGCTGCATTGTTTCTTCCTTTTTCCTTTTGGAACGGGCTAAGAGGAATGAGAGGGTCTGGGGTTGGAGGGGTGTGTGTGTGGTAGGGGCGAGGGCGGGGAGGGCAAGAGAGGACTCTTCCCAGGTCGATGACCCTCTCCCTCCCTTCAGCCTTTCCACCTCCATAAACCATGAGCTGCACTAAACTTCTGGTTGGTTTGAGAGCACAGCTAAACTAATTACTGGAATACGAACATAAAATGGTAACCAGCAACATCAGGAAAAGACAAAAAGTCTTTAATTCTTTCGTTTCTTGAATTAAATTAAAAAAAATTTTTTGGAAGTGTGCTTCCTTTCTTCTGTGTATTTGGTCTTAACTTCTATCCCCGCAATTTTCAGAAAGGGATTAAAGCATGATATAAACCCATAATTGAATTACAAACTCAAGCATTTTTCTGATGATGAGGGGGTAGTATAAATGTTTTCTTTGAACAGGAGAATGTATATTCTACATAAGCATTTGAAATACAGCACATTTTTCCTACAAGTTCAGGCCCGAGAGCTACTCAATTATGTTGTCTGTTTGCAGTGATAAGAGAGTGAGAGGGGCACCTGGCTGGCTCAGTCGGAAGAGCACGTGACTCTTGATCTTGGGGTTGTGGGTTCAAGCACCACGTTGGGCGAAGAGATTACTAAAATAAAGAAATAAACTTAAAAAAAAAAGAAAGAGAGAGTGAGTAAAAATGACACGAAAAATTGGGTAGGGAGAGGTGAAATGATTTATATTACTAAATTTAATCACATTTTTTCTGGTGACAGAGCTGAAGGAGTTTAAGCAACTTGTCCAACATCCCCCAGGTATCAGCGCCAGATACAAATCCAGGTCTATTTGACTCCAAAGTCCGTATTCCTCCCTCTGCGTTCTTTGCCTCCCGTGAAGCTCTTCTGTGACCCACCCTCATAAAGTCCCCCATCCTCCCACTCTGCACCTTAGTCCCCAGGGAGAGATAGCATGCTCCTAGAAGAAAGCAGGGCTGGTTTGGGACCCAGTCCAGAGGATCGCTCCCCTAGGCGACAGGCGTGACTATAGAGGATTGTCGGGTAAAACAAAAGGCGTGAAACAACAATCTTCTTTCTTTTTTTTTTTTTTTCAAGATTTATTTATTTATGTGAGAGACAGAGAGAGAGAAAGTATGAGCAGGGGGAGGGACAGAGGGAGAAGCGACTCCCCGCTGAGCAGGGTTGGATCCCAGGACCCCCGGATCATGACCTGAGCCGAAGGCAGAGGGGTAACCCGCTGAGCCACCCAGGCGCCCCCTTGGGCCTTCAGAAGAGCAGCTTCTCCCCAGTCAGCCCCTGAGCCTTGGTTTTTATTTCTGATGTCCTTTAACATGGGCACGTTTTTCAGCATGTCAGGCAAAATGAGAAAGCGGATCTTGCTGCCACGGATGTACGCCCGCCCCGCTGGGCCCCGCGGCCTTCTCCGTATGTGAGTGTGATGTTGGACATGTGGCAGTTCACACTGTCCTCTGCATCAAAGAGTTTCCCATGATACACCTCGCCGGCTAGGTCTCACCCGTCCCCATGGGACTCTCATCGGCTCTCCCATAGACATCTTAGCAGGAAGAGAGCCCCCACCGGCTCCGGCCTACTCTCCCCTCCGGGTGATGAGGCCTCTGGTGGCTGCGAAGGTGTGAGCCAACAAATGGCATGTCCACACCCCTGGTAGTTCCTTTTTCAAATTTTTTGAGGGACCCCATACTGTTTTCCACAGCAGCTGCACCAACTTCCCTTCCTCCACACCCTCACCAACACCTGTTATGTCTGGTCTTTTTGGCAGTAGCCATCCTAATAGGTGGGAGGTAATATCTTACTTTGGTTGATTTGCATTTCTGTGCTGATCAGCGACTTCGAGATCGCTTTCATACACCTGTTGGACATTTGTATGTTTCTTTGGGAAAATGTCTATTCAGGTCCATTGCCCACTTTTTAATTGGATTTGTTTTGATATTGAGTTTTATGAGTTCCTCATATGTTTTGGATATTAATTCCTTATCAGACATATGGTTGCAAATATTTTCTCCCATTCCACAAGTTGCTTGCCGTGGGTCTGTCTCCCCTTTAACCAGCACCAAAATCTGACCAGAAGGCCCGGTTCATCAGAATCCTATTGACACTAAACTTACAGAGGCAAGAAGAAACTTATAAGAAAAGCAGTCGATGACAAGGATATTTCAGTAAACGTAGGGCTGTCCAGGTGGCATCCTGTGTTCAGTTCGCATCCCTCTGGTTCTCAAACACCTAATCTCTGGTCCTGGATGGTGATTGCTGAGCTCAGAAAGACAAGACACCAGAAACCCCGGAGTCAGGCGAAACCAGATGAGTGCTGCTCGAAGCCACACTTATTAAGACAGGAAAGGAAACCCCTATTTTAGGAAGTTTTCTAATAACAAGGGTAAGCCTTGATTAACCAGAGAACTCAGTGAATCAGAACACACTGTCTGGGCCCCAGCACCTCCTGTCCCTGGACTTGGGGCTCAGTCAAAGGGTGTCTCTTTCCCCAAGGATGACTGCCGAGACTGTGCTACAGAAAGATCTAAGCCAGGCAATGTTTTCTGTCCTCCTTCAGTCCTGCCTGCCTCGCGTTCCCTCACTGCTTTTCTTCACTGTTCTTGCACGAAAAGAGATCTAGGGGGACAGGGAAGTGATGACTCATCTGACATCAGATTGAGTCATTTTTATTTGCCCTTTTGTTGGCCTCAGGCTCTGATATTGGGAATAGTCGTGTTGCGTTTGTGAATGTTTTTATTTCACAGAAGACACAGGTGGATTGCAGTGGGACTCGGATGATTTAAAGGTCTGATGCGTGTGGCTGTCTGATAGCTCTCTGCTTTCCACAGTCCTTCGACTAGAAGAAGAAATCAAAGTGTGTTTGAATCATGCTGCCCAGCAAGGGCCAGGGACCCCTTCCCTTTGGTTTGTGTCTCTGGCTGTGTATATTCATGCCCGGCTTGAAAGGTGGGTTTTCTTTCTGCTTTATCTCGTAGTCTCTTCTCGGCTACATGTGTTCGCTCTTCTTTTCTAGTCGTGCTTGACTGAGCAGAGATGAGATATTCTATGTCTGAGTATGTAGAGGGTCTGCAGAGAATTACTACTGTTATAACTGCTAATTAATCGATTTCCTACTGGGTGGGTTTAACACGTAACATGAGATTTAGGGGGTGGGGAGGGGAGGACAATGGAACATTGTAAACCATACCTTATTTTATTGTCCCACTGAAATATAGTGATAATAATGATGCAGTTTTCTATCCATCTCTGCTATGGGTATATTCAACTGATTTATTTGTATTTGCATTTAATGTATATTTTTTAAAAGTGTGATTTGTTTGTTAGCTGATACTATGACTTAGTCCATGAACCCCTCCATTTTGAAGATAATCATTACTGTTTTGGGAAGCCTGTCATACTACTGTGCTGGAATGTGTCCTAAGAGTAAGATTATTCATTTTAAAAAGTTAGGAGTTGGAAACAGACAGCTGCTATTTGGCTGAAGAAAACCACATTTCCACATGCTGGTGGCTTTGTGGGGCTTGCTTCAGGACTCATGGAGGGCTTATCTACAGTGTCTTGGGGGGGGGGAGATGGGTAACAGGGTAATGGAAAGAATTGTTTCTCGTCTGTTTTATGTAGAACTATTTCTACCATTATTGATGATAGTGGTAAGAGTGCTATGTTACATTTAAAATTGTTCTTTCCTGCTGAAAGCTCCGAGTTTCAGTGTTTCCAAGTGCATTCGTCGAACAGCTCTTTATTTAGTGATACAACAGCTATCCTTTTGTTCATTTTTACGGAATGAGTTCTCAGTCCCTTTAATTTTTTTTCTTTCAGGGTATAAATCTCTCTGGGAAATTAGTAGAACAGTATTTCAGATGTCAAATTTGGCTTCTATTAAGGGAAAATATAGAGGGGTATTAATGAAATGAATTATGTCGAATGAAGGCAAGTAACCTACTTTCAATACATTCTTGGAAAAAGACAGACATACGCATTAAACTATTTAAAATTTAGTGACTAAAATGCTATTATTTAAGAGCTAATTCCCAATTCTTTTAAAACTATTTAAATAAGCTTGCCTCAAAAACCTTGCACTTCCATAAATCTCCAGAATAATTGAATTCAAAGCTGATTTTAAAGAGTATGGTTTGTTAAGATCTTAATAAAATTACTAGTTATTTCAGTTTGTTTGGTGAAGGCTCCCCGCTAAGCGCTTCACTGGCTGTTGGATCAGCACTTTGACAAGAAAGGGCAGGACTCTTCCTTAGGAACCAGATCAGTGAGATCATAAGCTATCGCCAGTGACATAAGCAGAAACTGGAGTTCATGCTATCCCTTTACATGTTGGTGCAGTAGACTCTTTTTTTTTTTTATTTATTTATTTTTTTTTTAAAGATTTTATTTATTTATTTGACAGAGATAGAGACAGCCAGCGAGAGAGGGAACACAAGCAGGGGGAGTGGGAGAGGAAGAAGCAGGTTCATAGCGGAAGAGCCTGATGTGGGGCTCGATCCCAGATCGCCGGGATCACGCCCTGAGCCGAAGGCAGACGCCTAACCGCTGTGCCACCCAGGCGCCCCAGTAGACTCTTTTTTTTAAAGATTTTATTTATTTATTTGACAGAGAGAGAGACAGCCAGCCAGAGAGGGAACACAAGCAGGGGGAGTGGGAGAGGAAGAAGCAGGCTCATAACGGAGGAGCCTGATGTGGGGCTCGATCCCATAACGCCGGGATCACGCCCTGAGCCGAAGGCAGACACTTAACCGCTGTGCCACCCAGGTGCCCCATGGTGCAGTAGACTTTTAAAAGTACTCCTGCCAATATTTTATTTGACATCACACTAGTTCTGGGACGTAGGCATTACTCTTTTCATCTTCAGGGCAGAGGTAACAACCGAGGCTCGGAGAGGCGAGGTACAGTGGACACCAGGGGCAGTCTGTGCGGGGTGGACAGAACGCAGGGGCAGGAGGGCTCAGTTGCCTCGGACGCCCCACTGCCCGTGTCACTTAGTGATGGAAGCTGCCAGAACCTCCCCATCTGTGAACACCCTCTCTGCCTCTCTAACTCTTCCCTCTGTTTGGCGATACAGGCTCTGCAGGCTGTGCCTCTGAAGAGAGACTTTTTCACAAACTGTTTTCTCAGTATAACCAGTTCATCAGGCCTGTAGAAAACGTTTCTGATCCCGTCATGGTGCATTTTGAAGTGGCCATCACACAGCTGGCCAATGTGGTAAGTGCCTCCAGTTCACCACCTGTTCCTGGAGGAACCCTGACTCTGCGGGTGGCAGGGGGGTGCGGGAGCAGAGCAATTCTCGACATTGTCCCAGTTATTGCACATGGTAAATATAGAAATTTAAAAAATACGAACAAACACACTGCCCCATTAATGCTATAATTACTCACTTCAAGGCAGTGTCTTTCTGGAAGTGCTTTCAGAGTGAGTTTATGAAACAAAGAGGCTAAGGGGAAGTTGAAGGGAGAATACAGAGGAAGCTAACTTCATTGTGCACCTATTATGCACCAGTCACTGTGTCTACACCTAGTGGCTGTCATCTGCATCTTATAGCTGGAGGGAAGCTCAGTTGAGCAAACTTCCTAAGGTTGTACGGCTCTAACATGGCGGAACTGAGATCTTAATCAAGCCTGGTTGACTCCAAAGCTCATGTTCTTTTCACCCCGTAGAAAAAGAATGGCTTTAAGTCTTCTACATTATGCAAGAAAGAAAAAAAAAAATCACCTTCTTTTATATGGAGTTCCATCCAGGCCTGAAAAACAGATGTGAATTTGGCGTTCTTACTTTAATTTATGGCTTCTATGTTCAAGGGCAAGTAGGACAGCAGCTCTTTTTGAATAATCTTCATGCCCTAGTTGGCAGGAGAGGAGGTAGCGGGACCTGATATTATAACATAGTGCAGGGTTCTGGCTCCAAGGCAAGGGACGGGACTGAGCTGGCTTGGATCAAATTCTAGGAACAAGGGAGAGTGAGTGGGGGGGGGGGGGGGGGCTAAAGCATCTCCAGAAAGACAACAGCAAAGAGAGCTCCTTTCGTCAGTCCCAGCCTGTGGATGAGGAAGGAGTCGCTGTCCTCGTAGACTTTGCCCCTGGGAAACAGTGGTGGCTCTCAAGGTTCACTGTGGAAAGACCTCAATTACAGATGTGAAATCAGGGCCCACGACTTTCTACAGCCATGCTTCGGGGTGGACGAGGCTGACCCTGGCCTGGTCCTCTGGCTTCTGGCCCAAGTTGGAAGTATATATATACTGGTACATATTTGTTTTAAAAAGTCACGTTTTCTTTTGCTTAGATGGACCCACTCATTCCTTTATTTTATTATTTTTTTAATAATAATTTTTTATTATGTTATGTTAGTCACCGTACAGTACATCCTTAGTTTTTGATGTAGTGTTCCATGATTCATTATTTGCGTATAACACCCAGTGCTCCATGCAATATGTGCCCTCCTTAATACCCATCACCGGCCTCTCCCATCCCCCACCCCCCTCCCCTCTGAAGCCCTCAGTTTGTGAACCATGAGAGACTATATTATCATTTCTTACCAGAAAGAATTTGGCAGTCACACTGAATACCTCACTGCCTATGCCTAAGATAGTCCACAAACATCAGTGTGATAGGTCCATTTTTATTTTCAGGGACATTCATCTGGAACATAAATATTAAAATTTAAAAAATAATTTTAATGATCACAGTGGTCTTAGAGTCGACCTACTAAAAGATATTTAATGGTGCAGTATGGGTACCACCACATCGTTAGTGATTCTCGAGCCCACGAAGACACAGTGATTCCAGGCATCCCTTGAGTGGCCTTTCTACTTGTTATCCTTCCCACTGCTTCTGTTTGGAGAGAAGGAAGGAAACAATCTTTTTATTTATTGTTTTTTGCGTAAGGTGGTATCTTTGTGTGGTTTTGATTTGAATTTCCCTGATGGCTAATGATTTTGAACATTTTTTCATGTGTCTGTTAGCCATTTGTATGTCTTCATTGGAAAAGTGTCTGTTCATATCTTCTGCCCATTTTTTGATTTGATTATTTGTTTCCTGTGTATTGAGTTTGAGAAGTTCTTTGTAGATCTTGGATACTAATCTTTCATCTGTAGTGTCATTTGCAAATATCTTCTCCCATTCCATGGGCTGCCTCTTCGTTTTTTTGACTGTTGCCTTGCCTGTGCAGAAGCTTTTTATCTTGATGAAGTCCCACAAGTTCATTTTTTCTTTTGTTTCTCTTGCCTTTGGGGATGTGTCATGAAAAAGGTTGCTGTGGCCAATGTCAAAGAGGTTGCAGCCTATGTTCTCCTCTAGGATTTTGATGGATTCCTGTTTCACATTGAGGTCTTTCATCCATTTGGAGTTTATCTTTGTGTATGGTGTGAGAGAGTGGTCAAGTTTCATTCTTTTGCATGTAGCTGTCCAATTTTCCCAGCACCATTTATTGAAGAGACCACTCACTCATTCCTTTAAAAAATATTTATTTGGTACTTATTCTGATCCTCTCTACCCCCAAATAGTGTTTTGTACTGGTTACTGGCCTCCTGCTGGGCTGGGAACCATAATTTGCTGTGGATTGGGCTGTTATAAAGAAAGTTTCACTTAAAGGCAGTCTATTTCACTGTACAGCATTACTTCAAATTCATGGTTGATATACCCTTTCAGGACATTGCTCTGAGGATGGTGGGTGGGGACGGCAGAATACAGATTTTGACATTTGCATTTGGCTGCTCTCAAAGATTTTTAAGAATTACACGGCTTAAATAAAACAAGTTTATTTCTTTCTTATGTAACAGAAATCTAGAGGCTAACAGTTTAGGAGGTTAACACCAAGTGGCTTCATGGTGTTAGTGACTGCACCATTGTGTTTGGTTGCTCAGGTTAGGCATTGCACAACACCCACGGGACACCAACCCCATGGACCATGATGCTAAAAGCATAAACCATACATGGTGACGGTGAGCAAGGTTCCTATCTTTCTATTTCTCCGTGTGCTTTCTTCCCTCAGTGTTGCCAAGGTGGTCCAAGGTAACTGCTGATTTCACTCATCATAGTCACATCCTTGGTAATAAGCTGGAGAAAGGGAGAAGGGCACATAACAGACATCTGTGACTTCCTTGAGGAGTTTTCTTAGAAGTCCTACTAACATCCTTGGCTTCCTATCTCACTGACAACCTCCAGCTCTAAGGGAGACTTGGGAAATTTAGTTTTTTAAGTTGAATTTTATTTACTGAAATAATTGTAGATTCATATACAGCTGTAAGAAATGATAGAAAGATCCTGTGTACACTTTGCCCAGTTTCCCCAGTGGCAATCACTAATATGTCTTCCATTTCTAAAATTTTGTCATTTTGAGAAAGTTATATAAAAACGAATGATATAGTACCTAATAGTGTGGGATTGTTTTTTCCATTCAGTATGATTTTCTGGACCCTCCTCCCAGGTGTTGATGGTATCAATAGTTCATTTCTTCTTGGTACGGAGTCATATTCTGTGATATTTATGCACTGCAGTTTATTTCACTTTTCGTAGCTTGAAGAACATTTGGGTTCATTCCAGTTTCATTCTATTACAAATAAAAGTGCTAAGAACATTTGGGTACAGGTTTTTGTGTGAACGTAAATCTTTATTTCTCTGGGATAAATTGCCAGGTGTGCAATTGCTGGGTCATGTGGTAGTCGCGTGTTTAGTTTTTTTTAAGAAACTGCCAAATGCTTTCCAGAGGGAATATATCTTTTTCATTCCTACCAGCAATATATAAGTGATCCAGTTTATCCACATCTTCACCAGTATTTGGAGTTGTAACTATTTTTTATTTTAGCCATTCTAATAGGTATATAATGATATCTCATTGTAGTTTTAATATGCATTTTCCTAATGACTAATGATATAGAATATCTTCTCACGTGCTTATTTGCTGTCTGTATGTCTTCTTTGGTGACATGTTTGTTCATGGTTTTTTTGCCCATTTTCTAATTGGATTGTTTGATTTTTTTTTTTTTAACTGTTCAGTGTTGAGAGTTCTTGCTATATTCTAGATACTAACGCTTTGCCAGATATGTGGTTTGCAGATACATCTGACCTTTGAATAATGCAGGAGTTAGGAGCGCTAGCCCCTGCCATAGTCAAAATTCTTCATTAACTTTTGACTCTCCCCAAACCTAACTACTAATAGTCTACCGTTGACCCTACTGACCTTACTGGCCTTACTGATTACATAAACACTTGCTTAACACATATTTTGTATGGTAGGTGTGTTATATTCTGTATTCTTACAATAAAGCAAGAGAAAATAAAATGTTATTAAGAAAATCATAAGGAAGAGAAAGTCCATTTACAGCACTGTGCTGTAAAAATTCTACACGTAAGTGGACCTGCACAGTTCAAACCTATGTATTCAAGGGTCGGCTGTGTTTTACCCTAGTTTGTAGCTTCTCTTTTCATCTTTTTCATGTGGGCTTTCACTCAAAGTTTTCCATTTTCATGAGGTCCAATTTATCAATTTGTCCTTTTATGTGTTGTGCTTTCAGTAGCCTAAGAATTCTTTGCCTTATTGCAGATCCCAGAGATCTTCTTTTATTTTTTTTAAGTTTTATTTATGTTTTACATTTAAGACTGTGATCCATTTTGAGTTAATTTTTAATTTTTGTATAAAATGTGAGGCTTGGTGTTTCTGTTTGGTTTGGTTTGGTCTGCGGTGTTTCATTGCTCCCGTATCAATTGTTGAAAAGCCTATCCCTTTTTCCATTGAGTTGGTTGTGCACCTTTGTGAAAAATCAGTTGAGTATATTTGTGTGGGTCTATTTCAGGGTCTTCTGTTCCATTCCATTGATCTCTGTGACTAACCTTCCACCAATACAACCCAGCCTTGATTGCTGTAGCCGTATACTAAGCCTTTTTTTTTAACTTTAAAAGATTTTATTTATTTATTTGAGAAAGAGAGAGAACAGGAGCAGGGAGAGGGGCACAGGGAGAGGGAGAAGCAGACTCCCCATTGAGCAGGGAGGCCAATGCAGGGCTCGATCCCGGGACCCTGGGATCATTACCTGAGCCATTGGCAGACCCTTAACCGACTGAGCTGCCCACGCACCCAGTAAGTCTTAATATTGGCCAGAGTGATTCCTGCCATCTTATTTTTCTTTGTCACAATTATATTAGCTGTTCTGGGGCCTAAGCCTTAGAATAAGTTGCCTATGTATACCAAAATCCTTGCTGGGATTTTGAAAGGAATTACATTACCTCTGTAGATTAATTTGGGGAGAAGTGACATTTTTACTGTTGAGTCTTCCAACCCATGAATGCAGGATATTTCTCCATTTATTTAGCTCTTTTTTCATCAGCATTTCATAATTTTCAGCATGCAGATCCTGTTCATGCATTATTATGCATATATGTAAGTACTTTGTTTTATTTGAATCAATTGAAAATAATGTGCTTTTAATTTTGGTTTCTCCATGTTCATTGTTAGTATATGGAAACTGAATTGATTTCTGTATGTTGATCTTGTATTCTGAGATCTTGCTGAACTCACTTATTAGTTTCGGTATTTTTATAGATTCCATAAATGCAACCATGTCATATGCAAATAGAGGTAGTTTTATTTCTCCCTTTTCAATCTGTGCCTTTTTTCCCCTTTTTCTTGCCTTACTGCACTGACTAGAATTTCCAGTACTGTGTTGAATAAGAGTGGTGAGAGTGGACATCTTTGCCTTGTTCTCAATCTTAAGGAAAAAGCATTCAGTCCTTCACCATTTAGTATAATGAGAGCTGTAAGCATTTTATAGAGGTTTTCATCAAGTTGAGGATGTTCTCCTTTATTCCCAGTTTCCAGAGGGTTTTTATCACGAGCTGATGTTGAATTTTTGTTAAATGCTTTTTCTGCATCAGTTGATAAGGTCACATAATTTTTCTTCTTTACCTTGTTGATATGGTAAATTACACTGATTTTTGAATGTTGAACCGGTCTTTCATCTCATTTAGTCATGGTGTATAACTTTTTATATGTTGTTGGATTCAGTTTGCTAATACTTTATTGATAGATTCATGACAGATACTGATCTGTAATATTCTTTTTTTGTACTGTCTTTGGGTTTTGTGTCAGGATAATACTTCATAAAAAATATTTGGAATTGTTCCATCCTCTTCTATGTTCTGGAAGAGATTGTATAAAATTGATATTAGTTCTTTACATAGTTGGCAGAATTCTCCAGGGGAGCTTACTAGGTCTAGAGATTTCTTTTCCAGGAGTTTTTAACTATAAATTCAATTTTTAAAAATGACTATAGGCTGTTCAGACTGTTAATTTCATCTTCTTTGAATGTGGGTAATTTGTGGCTTTTGGGGTTTTAATCAACTTCTTTTAAATTTTTGAATGTATGATAAAGTTGTTTATAGTATTGTCTATTCTTTTTAAAGGCTACAGGATCTGTAGTGTTCCCAAGTCATTTCTGATGTTGGTGAGTTTTGTCATTATTTTTATTTTTGTCAATCTTGCTACAAGGTCATCAGTTTGTTGTTTTTCCCCCCAAAGAATCAGCTTTTGTTTCATTGATTTTTCTCTATTGTTTTCCTTCTCAATTTTATTGATTTCTACTCTTTTTTTAAGGTTATTTATTTATTTAAGTAATCTTTACATCCAATGTGGGACTCGAACTCACAACCCCAAGATCAAAAGTTGCATGCTCCAATGACTGAGTCAGCCAGGTGTCCCATAATTTTTACCCTTATCTTTATTTTCCCTTCCTTAAGCTTGTTTTGGGTTCATTTCGTGTTTCTTTTTCTAATGTCTCGAAGTAGAAACTTGGATTATTGATTTGAGACCTTTCTTTATTTATAATGTAAGCATATAATGCTATAATTTTATTTTCAGCACTGTTTTTTAGCTATGTCCTTCATGTTTTGATATGTTGTTTTTTCATTTTCATTCAGTTCTATGTATTTTTAAAAATCTCCTTTGAGGGGCACCTGGGCGGCTCAGTCGGTTAAGCATCTGACTCCATTTCAGTTCAAGTCGTGATCTCAGGATTGTGAGATTAAACCCTGTATGGGGCTCCGTGCTAAGTGCAGAGTGTGCTTGGGATTCTCTTTTTCCCTCTCCCTCTGCCCCTCCCCCTGCTCGTGCATGCATGTGTTCTCTTTCTCTCTCTCTCAAATAAATAAATAAAATCTTAAAAAAAATCTCCTTTGAGACATCCTCTTTGGCCCATGGATTATTTAGAAGAATATTGTTTAGTTCCTGTGGGTTTAGAGATTTTCCTGTTGTCTTTTTGTTATTGATTTCTAGTTTGATTCCGTTAGGGTCAGAAAACACACTGTATGTTTTCAATTCTTTTAAATTTTATACGGCTTATTTTATGGCCCGTGATAAAAATATGGTTTATTATCTTGGTTAATATTCCATGCATGCTTGAAAAATATGTGTATTCCGCTCTTTTGAGTGAAGTGTTCTATATATACCAGTTAGATCCTGCTGATTGATTATGTTCTTCAGATCTTCTATATTTTTGCTGATTTTCTGACTAGTGGTTCTATTGTTTGCTGAGGGAGGTGGTGTTGAAGTCTCCAGCTATAATTGGGGGTTTGTTCCTTCTTTCAGCTTTATCATTTTTGTTTCATGTAATTTAAGGCGATTGTTTGGTGTGTATACAGTTGGGATCATTATGTTTTCCTGGTGAATTGATCCTTCTAGCATTATGTAATGTCCCTCTTTGTCTATAGTAATTGTTTTTTTCTGGAGTCAACTTTGTCAGATATTAATGTAGCCATTCTTATTGGTGTATTAAAAGCCACCTGTACTCATGTGGGGCACCAGAAGTCCCTGTGGACCATATTCATTGTTGTCCTTGAGCCATGGTGGGCTCTGGGGATGGCTCTGTGATGCAGTACAGCCAGGATGCACAAAAGCTCCCTTCTCAAAGTCTCTAAGCCTCTTGCTGCTCTACCTGGAAGTGTTTTCGCTACCATACAGAATGACTCTGGCCACAAAGGCTTCTGGGTGAATGATCTTTCAGCGTAAGAGCACATCTGCTGTCCCGCCAATGGGGATTCAAGACAAAGCCCCTGTCCAATGTTTTGATGGCCCCACATGTCTGAAATGACGAACTTAAAGGCCTTAAAGTATAGTCCACCTGACCCTTCTGATCTCAGTCTCCGCTGCTCCAGAAGCTAATCAATTTGAAATTGTAACTCCAATCCTTTGATGCAAGCAGGGTGCCAACTAATTTATTTTCCCAAGAAAGAGATACAGGGCAATGGTCCCAGAAATGTGGAGTGCTACTCTGGGTCTCTGGCCTCCTCCAGCTGGGCTGTCTGATGGTAGTGTCCATGACCATCAGTGTGGTTTGGAATTGGGTGGAGAACAAGACTTGCGAGAACAAGTCTTGATCCGTAAAGTTGGCTGACACCCCTGAGGATGTCCACACCACATTGAGCCTCACCAGCTTGTGGACATGTTGGGGGGAGACAAGGATATTGTCAGGATGATATTGCCAACAGACGTGCATGATTTGGACACAGTGTAGGAGTTCACAGTGTACACGAGTTCTATCAACACAGTATACTAATGTACAGGGAGGATGCAGTCTTTGGAGGATGCTTATGACATTTATCCCTGAGACCTTTTGGACTGCATAGTTAGTCCATTCCTGATTGGCAGCCAATGAATTTATTGACATGGCCTCTGCTGGAATCTATAGGTCACAACATGACCTTTTCATAAGCAGAAGTCATCAGCCTTGGGCTTGGGTGATTATAAAGCCATGGACTGCTTGGCCAATGGATAAGTATAGCTTTTTTTCTTTTTTTCCCCCTTTTCCTGGTTAATAGGAAACCATGACTATAACTACTTTTGTTGACCCTTTAAAACTCTGGGGCTTACCATGACTTGACACAAACCCATTTGAAGAAGGAAGCTTGGCAGGGAGAATAGAGAACTACAGAGCAGCTCAGTGAGAAAGAGCAGGTTGGTGTCTGAGTCCTGGCCACAGCTCTGTCAACCACAGTTGAATTCATTGACTCTGAGGGTGTCCACGTGTCTTGTAAAGCAAGGTTGGTAAGTTGTTTTTGTAAAGATTTTATTTATTTATTTGAGAGAGAAAGAGAGTGAGAGAGAGACCATGAATGATGGGGAGGGGCAGAAGGAGAGGAAGAAGAAGACGCCCTGCTGAGCGGGGAGCCCGACATGGGCGTCCATCCCAGCACCCCAAGAACATGACCTGAGCCAAGGGCAGATGCTTAACCGACTGAGCCACCCAAGCACCCCAGTTGCTAAGTTTGGGGAACCCAGTGCTGGCCACTGGGAACACCCAATAACTTCTAAGCTGCTATGCTGTAAAGTTGCTGAAAGTTTTGGATATGTCTTTAGTAGTTTTTCCACTGAAGGCTAGTAGCTGCTTAAGAACACATTATATTTGGGATATTGGCCTGAAATGTTTTCTTCTAGATAGCTCCATGACTCTCTTCAGGCCATTTAGGTCCCGGCTTAAACTATCTCCTCAAAGAAGCCTCCTTTGACCATTCTGTCTAAAACAGATGTGTGTGCGTATGTGTGTGTGTGCATGTGTGTCTGCACGCACACACACACCACTCCATCCCTCTTTATTTTTCTTTATAGAACTTTTAACTATCATACATTATATTATATATCTATTATTGATTTTTTTGTCTCCCCAGTTAACAGTTTAGACACATGAAGGGAGGGAGTTTTTCCATCCTGTTTACTGCTGCAGTCCCAGCATTTTATAGCACATAGTAGGTACTCAGTAAATATTTGGGTAATAAATGCTTGAAGCAATCAGCATGGCTTGGATGAGAATTGGGATGTGTTGTAGTGGAGTGTTAGGTCCCAGCTGGAAAACTCCATGGGGAACTGTGGCTGACATTTCAAGGGGCAACTGGGCTCAGGACTCAGAGCCTAGAGAGTGCTGAGCACAGCTGAGGAAGGGAGGTTTCCAGGACTGGGGACGAAGATGGTAAAAACAATGAACCAGGTTCTGATACCTGGCACGATCTGCAGTACTTCCCCTCCCTCCTTCCCACTGCACCTTCTCTTCCTCCTTTCATGGAATCAGAAAGCGTTGCAGACTTTGGTGATCAGAAAGGATTCACAAGGGGCACCTGGGTGGCTCAGTTGCTTAAGTAGCTACTTTCAGCTCAGGTCATGATCCTGGTCCCTGGATCAGGATTGAGCCCCATGTCAGGCTCCTTGCTCAGAGGGGAGTCTGCTTCTCCCTCTCCCTCTCCCTCTGCCCCTCCCCCTGCTCATGCTCTTTCTCATTCACTCTCAAAAAATAAATAAAATCTTAAAAACAGTAATAAAAACAAGAAAGTTTTCACATAAGAGGTGAGACTTGAATCAGATTTGAAAGACAGTCTTTAAACTACATTTTCTCTCCAAGTCAACAGGGTTGGAACCAGATGTGAAAATACATATTTCTGGTTGTATTTTATAAGTTGCTTTCTTAGTCCTCTTTGTTTTCCTCTATTGGTGTGAATAACTCAGATTTGGCTCTCTCTTGTTGTAATTCTTGTTCTAAGATCCACCTTTATTAGCAAGTACATTTAAGGCTAAAAAATATTATTTCTTTTTCCCAGGATGAAGTAAACCAGATCATGGAAACCAATCTGTGGCTACGTCACGTATGTGTCCTGCCCTTGGACGTGTCTTACTCATGTGCCAGCTTAGCAGTGCCTAATGGATAAATTCCACTAGCATCCCCTCTTTCCATCTCCAACTTATACAGAGCATAAAATATTATCTGTCTCCAAAGCCTAAAGTTCAGCTCTGGTAACAGCTGCTTGATGCAGACGTCACAGGTGCAGAAACATAATGATAAAATGCTCTAGGACATAGAGACCTGTCCCTTCTGGTTTCTGCCCTCGAGTCTCCTATTTTTATCTGTAACTTGAGCCCCGGAGTCAGATGCTTTCCCACTCTTTGATCCTGCTGCACCAGGCGCAGGGAAGTCAGGAAACGAGTATGAGAGCGTGTGGGTTAGATTCCCACCAGCTGGTTTGATCAGTTATACCATCTCATCCTTCCTTCTTCTTTTTTTTTTTTTAAGATTTTATTTATTTATGCGACAGAGACAGTCAGCGAGAGAGGGGACACAAGCAGGGGGTGTGGGAGAGGAAGAAGCAGGCTCCCAGCGGAGGAGCCTGATGTGGGGCTCGATCCCAGAATGCCGGGATCGCGCCCTGAGCTGAAGGCAGACGCTTAAGGACTGCGCCACCCAGGCGCCCCCTCATGCTTCCTTCTTATCTTAATCTTTTAAACAGACTTTGTAACAAACTCATCATTGTACACTTGAACTATCTTTTTAATATTAGAAATGAGTTGCTCCAGTGTGAATATAATCTATGGAACATAGAAATTGAGTTTATAACCTTGGCCAGGTAATTAATAATCAGTAGTTAATTATCTAAGTCATACTGGCCAAAATCAGGTCAGCTACCTAGCCCCCTACTCCACATGGATTTAATGTCCCGACTTTTGATAGAAACCAATGTACTCTTGGGCGCCTGGGTGACTCGGTCAGTTAAGTGTATGCCTTTGGCTCAGGTCATGATCCCAGGGTCGTGGAATCGAGTCCCACATTGGACTCCCTGCTCAACAGGGAATCTGCTTCTCCCTCTTCCCCTCCCCCTGCTCATGCTTTCTCTCTCTCTCTCGCAAAAAAAAAAAAAAGAAAAGAAAAGAAAAGAAAGAAAGAAAAGAAGGAAGGAAGAAAGAAAGGAAGAAAGAAACCAATGTACTCTTCATTTATTTTTTTAAGTAGACTTCATGCCCAGTGTGGGGTTTGAACTCATGACCCTGAGATCAAGACCTGCATGCTTTACCGACTGAGCCAGCCAGGTGCCCCTCAATGTACTCTTTAAATAAAAACTTACTTTTTCCTAAAAAAATCCCTGCTAAACCAACATAGAATTAACACTGGAAGAGAGTAACTAAGAATTTTTTATTCAACTGTCTTCTACTGCCTTTAGATCTGGAATGATTATAAATTGCGCTGGGACCCAATGGAATATGATGGCATTGAGACTCTACGTGTTCCCGCAGATAAGATCTGGAAGCCTGACATTGTTCTCTACAACAAGTAAGGGCTTCTGGCAGCAGCAGTCTCCTTCCAAAGTTGCCTTCGGTCCAGCAAAGGGGGTGTTACTAATGGTGTCTGGCTTACTTTGCAGTGCTGTTGGCGATTTTCAAGTCGAAGGCAAGACAAAAGCTCTTCTTAAATACGATGGCATGATAACCTGGACTCCACCAGCCATTTTCAAGAGTTCCTGTCCTATGGATATCACTTTTTTCCCTTTTGATCACCAAAATTGTTCCCTGAAATTTGGTTCCTGGACATATGACAAAGCTGAAATTGATCTTCTAATCATTGGATCTAAAGTGGATATGAAAGATTTTTGGGAAAACAGCGAATGGGAAATTGTTGATGCTTCTGGCTACAAGCATGACATAAAATACAACTGTTGTGAGGAGATATACACAGATATAACCTATTCTTTTTACATTAGAAGATTGCCGATGTTTTACACCATTAATCTGATCATCCCCTGTCTCTTTATTTCATTTCTAACTGTGCTGGTCTTTTACCTTCCTTCTGATTGTGGTGAAAAGGTAACCCTTTGCATCTCAGTTCTGCTTTCTCTGACTGTGTTTTTGCTGGTAATCACGGAAACCATCCCGTCCACGTCTCTTGTGATCCCACTGGTGGGTGAGTACCTCCTGTTCACCATGATCTTTGTCACCCTGTCCATTGCAGTGACCGTGTTCGTGTTGAACATACATTATCGCACGCCAACAACACACACCATGCCCAAGTGGGTGAAGACGGTTTTCCTCCAGCTGTTACCCCAGATCCTGATGAGGAGGAGGCCTCTGGACAAGACGAGGGGGACGAGTTCTGATAAAAACTACAAAAGCATTTCCAGTAGGCGCACCAGAGTCAACTTTGATCATTGCGGAGAGACCAAACTTCCTAAAGCACGCTGCAGCTGTCATACATCAAGTGAGCTGGCCGCCAGCGAGAGCAGATCGAGTCATGGGCCCTCACAGTGGACGACTGACAATTCAGAGCACTCGCCCGACGTCGAAGATGTCATTAATAGTGTTCAATTCATAGCAGCAAACATGAAGAACCAAAATGAAACAAAGGAGGTGGGTACATGGCCCCCTAGCCCCTCCACCTGAAGCAGGCTTAGGGGCACTTGGAGGAGCAGGGCAGAGCTCCAGCATGAGCTGTTTGCAGGAGGGTCAGGGAGCATTCATTACTCTAAGACCGAGCTCGGTTATTATGCAGTTGTGCGTGAAGTGGCCTGGGGGTTGGGTGGAGTAAACCATAGCCTCGTTGCAAACCTCCACCTCTGGAAATGTTAACTCCAGTGAAATCCGGTCCAAATAAACACTCAGGACAACCTTGGTTAATCGAAGTGTTTCCTAAAAGCAGTGGCAGAGGGAAGGGTGGATGGGGAGACCTGCCCACAGAGCAGCCCACAGTCGGAGAGTGCTGGGAGAGGGGACTGAGTCCTCTGCAATTCCAACCCCATTTATTCTACTGCAGAGGGATTTAGGTGCAGATGGAATGAGCCTTGGGGGGATATTTTTAGCATCAACATATTCTGCTTTTGTTGCCCAGAATCTAACTATAGCAGCATGGACCTCCCCCATCCTCCAAAGAGAGAGCTCAAGAAAGTCATGCCAATTTTCCATTTCATCAGGATGGCTAGCTGAGGGCATCTGAAAACCTGCACCAGGGGTCTGGGTTTCACCTCACGCTGCAGAGGCCGTCATCTGTATCTCCTAGTGAAAGGCTGTCTCGAGACCTGAAGTCCGCCCCGTTGGTGCAGGGGAGGATACTGTGACTGCGAGTCGCAAGGCAGGGGGTGGGGGATGCATCACGGGACAGGTGAGCCCAGAGCTGTACCTTCATGGTAACACCTTCATAAAATGGAGGCTAGAGTTATTGATTTAAACACCACCGGGCAGGTCAAGACACAACCTGAGCCGTCAGTCTAGGGCATAAGCTGGAAGCTGATAAATTGAAGGTCGGAAACTGGAAGTGTTACAGGACTTCTTCCTCCATCCGCGCCCGCGGTTCTTGGTCACACCGCTTTGGAGAAGGAAGACATAGACCAGACAGAGCAGTGGGCAGCAAAGCAAGGTTTATCGAGCGACAGCAAAGTGATAGTACAAAGCTGCCGAGGAGGGAGGGGACCAATTACCACTGGAATTTCTGGTCTAGGGGTTTTATGGGCTTGTTGGCAGGCTGTTTTAATCTGATGAACCCTCCCAGCGCCTGTCATCCAATCAGGTTTCTGTCATATGGGAAAGGGTGGAGGGCTCCTTCCAGGGTGTAAAATCCTTTTAAGGGTGGTTTCCTCTTAGGGCAGGGGCGGGGGCGGGGCGGGGGTTCTGGTCCCTGCCTGCCTGCCTTCCGACTGTCCTTCACCAGAAGGCCATGAGAAATGCAATGAACTCTCCACAGCCAGCACAGCTTTGGGGGCTGGAAGGTTGCTATTCCTGAGAGGGGGGCCCTCCATCACTCCTCACGTCCTGCACCCCCTGCCCCAAACCCATTTCCCAGACTTGCCAAAGAATCAGAATATCCAGTGGGGCCAAGGGCCAGAAGTTGAGGTATCTGAGTGGCTTTCTCGGGAGTGCTTTCTGCAGGAAAAGTCCTTGGGGCCCCGTGCAGTCCTGCTCACTCTGTAGCCACCTGCGGGAGGTCCTGGAAGGGCTTACACTCCACCCTCTTCAGACTGAGGTTCTGTGAACTAGGGGCGCCTGGGTGGCTCAGTCATAGTGTCTGCCTTTGGCTCAGGATGTGGTCCCGGGGTCCTGGGATCAAGCCCTGGGTCAGGCTCCCTGCTCGGCTGGGAGCCTGCTTCTTCCTCTCCCACTCCCCCTGCTTGTGTTCCCTCTCTCGCTGGCTGTCTTTCTCTGTCAAATAAAAAAAATCTTAAAAAAAAAAAAAAGTTCTGTGAACTATATAGGCAGCATGGCTTAACCAGGATGAAACGAATATTTGCTTTAAAAATTACCAGGGAAGTCTTCTTGAAAAAGAAGCAGCTTATTTATGAGACAAAGCACATTTCCTGTGGCTTCAATATGTACTTTTTAATTGTTTTGACTTTTTGTTTGCCTTTCAGGTGGAGGACGACTGGAAATATGTTGCCATGGTGGTGGACAGGGTGTTTCTTTGGGTGTTTATAATTGTCTGTGTGTTTGGAACTGCGGGGCTATTTCTACAGCCACTGCTGGGGAGCACAGGGAAGTCTTAAGAATGTATTTTCCTTTTAGCTTTTGAAACTTACAGATGCTGTATTTGTTCTATGTTCCCGACCATCAGGAAAGGGACATAAAGCTTTCCATCCAAGTCCCCCATTTACTGAAGCTGATGGCTAGATGGAAAGAGGACTTTATTGCAAATCGGGGGGCTGAACGCCCTCCTCTGTAGCACAGAGGGTACTTGAAGATGTCTGATAGCCCTGGAGCAGAGTGGGCAGCACCCACAGGCTTCTCCTCTCTGTACTTGTTCGACTTCCAGGGACACGAATGACCCATAATACAGTGAACCATGTAATCAACATCAAGCCACGCTAGAACGGGGTATCTTATCCCTCCAGCTTCTGCTGCTTATCATCCAGACGTGAAACTCCAGCTCGTACCTTGCCGGCACCTGTGGTGCTTGGAACTATTACACGCTCGCTTCCTTAGGCATGCCTCTGGGATGTGCTCAGACACGTCAACATTATTTGATATGTTAATTGGCAAAAAGTGATAGCAGGTCATCAGTGTCTATCTCAGCAGGCTGCACCTAATTAACATTCATCTGGCTAGAAACTCGAGTGGTAACCCAGCACTGTGCTAGGCATGGCGAGGGCAACAGAAATAGGTCCTGTCCCCAAGTGCTTGCAGCTTTTTAGGAAAAGCCATAAACACAAAGATCTCCAGGACCAGGTGGCGCATGGGGAATGTGGCTGGAGCAGCGGAGTGGGAGAGCGTGATGTGGTGTGGCCACACAGACACGGAGCAGCCTCTGCTGCCGGTCCGAGACAGTAGCGTTTCCATTTGTTCGTTGCAGCTGAGACAGCAAATAAAGTTATTCTGCAAGAAATTGTGATCTGGTACCTCTTGGAGCAATACCTTTTCTGAGAGGGAGCACTTGGGGAATTCTGTTTCATTCCACCCTCATTTATCTTCATATTTGTTGTATAAATATTATTGTAACTTAAAAAATGTATTTCAAAGCAGAAAAAAATAAATCTACTTAACAAAGGACCTAATTATATTCTGGTCTTTCCCCATCTCCTCCTTGTCTGTGCACACACATAATTTACACTTCAATTTTACCTTTCAGTTTTGTATTTTGCTGTTTTCTCAAAACATGCCAGGATTATTCCTCTGTGATGTTGCATAGGCTTGAATGTGGGGTGTCCCTACCAGGTGGGGGCCGGCGGCGCCGGTGGTGAGAGAATTCACGAGAGGCAGAACAAAGAGATCGGGGTTTATTGAATACATGGCAAGGGAGCAGCGGGCAGGACAGCGAGGGAGAGACGGGGGTCTCTCGATGCGGTGGTGAAGGGGTGTAGGTATAGGGCGGAACGACGGAGCTACGGGAACGAATAGAATTTTCCCTTTTTTGGAAACTGTGCCTGGGTGTAAGTCGCCCATGGGTCAACGAGGGCCTACGGCTGTTTCGAGGTGGGTCGTTCACGAGCCTGCTTGCGCTCAGCCCCGCGGTCGTGGTCGGCGTGGGCCCCTGTGCCTTGCTGGGTTTCCCCTGCTCACGCCGCTGCCTACCAGCGGCCCCTACGTTGACCTATACGACTTATGATTGCGTAATCTCCGAGGTGTCGCTCCACCACAACTATTACGTCGTGCGCATTCTCCCTTGTCGACCTCGTCCACGAGCCTCAGGCCCTCTGCCGTACAGCAGGCAGAGGTCGTGAACTTGAATTTCTCCGTTTTAAAGTATTTTTACTGCCTCTCCTGTTTGTAATCATATCTGTATTTTATCTTTCTTACAATGCTTTGGTTTACTTGATACATTTATTTTTTTAATATTACGCCAAATCCATATTTAATATCATTGTTGAAAAAGTTTTATTTTTTAAAAGATTTTATTTATTTGAGAGAGAGTACCAGCAGGGGAAGGGGCACAAGGACAAACGGACTCCCCACTGAGTACAGAGCCCAACGCAGTGCAGCAGAACCCCGAGCTTGCTCCCAGGGTTACAGGATTTTTTTCTCCATAGGTGCCCACGGCTCTTGGTCACGCTGCTGCGAAGAAGGAAGACGTAGACCAGACAGAGTGGTGGGCAGCAAAGCAAGGTTTATTGAGCAACAACAAAGTGATAGTAGAAAGCTCCTGAGCAGGGAGGGGACCGGAGAGGGTTGCCACCAGAATTTCTGGGTCTAGGGGTTTTATGGGGTTGTTGGTGGGCTGTTTTAATCTGATGAACCCTCCCTGCACCTGTCATCCAAGCAGGTTTCCCTCACACGGGAAAGGGGGAGGGCTCCTTCCAGGGTGTAAAATCCTTTTAAAGGTGGTTTCTGCTTAGGGTGCGAGGCCCCTTGTCCCTGCCTGCCTTCCGACTATCCTTCATCACCAGGGCGCTGAGATCATGACCTGAGCCAAAGTCATACACTTAACCAACTGAGCCATCCAGGCGCCCCTAGAAAGTTTAATAGTGGTAAAATGTACATAACAGAATTTACTATCTTCACCGTTTTAAGCAGATGGTTCAGTGATATTCACCACCATCCATCCACGGAATTCTTTCATCTTGTAAAACTGAAACTCTGTAGCCATTAACAGCAGCTCCGCATCCTAGCATCCTAACCCCACCACTCCGTCTGCTCCTGGCCACCATTCCACTTTGTCTCTATGACTTTGACTACTTTGGGTACCTTATATGAGTGGAATCACACAGGAGTGGTCTGTTTGTAACTGGCTTCCCTCACTAAGTATAGTCTTCAAGGTTCATCCGTGTTATAGCATGTGTCAGCACTTCTTTGCTTTAAAAAAATTAATTTTAATTGAAGTACAGCTGACATAAGAATTTATTTGCTTTTGAGGCTGAATAATATTCCATTGTATGTACTTACAACATTTTGTCTTTCCATTCATCCATCAATGGACATTCGAGTTTCTTCTACCCTTTAGCTCTCAGGAATAATGCTGCTGTGAATAGGTGTGTATGAACGTCGCTGAGTTTCAATTCTTCGAAGTATATACCCAGAAGTAGAGTTGTTGGGTTATATGGCAGTTCTATTTTTAATTTTTTGAAGAGCCGCCATGCTGTTTTTCCACAGTGGCTGCAACCATTTTACATCCCCACCAACAGTGCATAAAGGCTCCATTTTTCCCACATCCTTGCCAACATTCGTTATTTTCTGTTTTTTTCCCCTTATAGTAGCCATCCCATGGGCGTAAGGTGATATCTCCTTGCGGTTTTGATTTGCATTTCCCTAGTCATTGGCATCTTTTCATGTGGTCATTTGTCGTCTTCTTCTTCTTCTTCTTCTTCTTCTTCTTCTTCTTCTTTCTTCTTCATCTTCCTTCTTCTTTACTCTTTCTTCTTCTTCTTCGCATATCTTCTTTGGAGAAATGTATATTCAAGTCCTCTGCACTTTTATTTATTTATTTTAAAAGATTTTATTTATTTATTTGACAAAGAGAAAGAGAGCACAAGCAGGTAGAGTAGCAGGCAGAGGGAGAGGGAGAAGTAGGCTCTCCACTGAGCAGGGAGCCCGACGTGGGGCTTGGTCCCAGGACCCTGGGATCATGACCTGGGCCGAAGGCAGTCACTTAACCAACTGAGCCACCCAGGGGCCCCTCCTCTGCACTTTTAAAAATCAGGTTGTTTTTGTTGTTGTTGAAGAGTTGTAAAAGTTCTTATATATTCTGGAC
This sequence comes from Ursus maritimus, assembly GCF_017311325.1. Lineage (NCBI taxonomy): Eukaryota > Metazoa > Chordata > Mammalia > Carnivora > Ursidae > Ursus > Ursus maritimus. The sequence goes on from NW_024425341.1 coordinate 1,873,054, forward strand.
ATTAACCCCTTATTAGGTATAAAAACAAAACTTGTAAGGGATGCAAAGCAGGAGGATGGAGGAAAGTGCCCCTGGCCAGGAGCAGGGAAACCCCAATCCTGACTTCCTCACACATTCTCGTATACATGAACATACCTCAGACTTTCCAGCCCAACTTTCCAGAATTTGCTCAGGGATCCTCAGAGGAGAGAGGATCTTGTACTCACAGGTAAGGGGGACCAGCACTATGCATGTAAAAGAAATGAGATAAGCATGTGAATAAAAGGGAAGTCACAGCGTTTGTTCAGAAGAACAAGGGGAAGCGAGGATTGAAAATTCATAAAGGGTCACAAAGACAGTAAATCATTAAAGAATTCTTTGTTAACTGACACTTTATTTTTAGAATTGACTTGAAATTATCCTGGTTATAATTTCATTATCAATATCCGTGGGGGGGGGGATGTGGCGTGCACGTGCACACACTCACACAAGTGCACATGTGTGGGACTGTCTGTGTGCCTGAACTATAAGATCAGTGACTTTTAGGGATGGAATGGAACTCATAGATTATTTAGCCCAACTCTCTCTCTTTCCCTTTCTTCTTTCTTTCTCTTTCTTTCTTTCTTTCTTTCTTTCTTTCTTCTTCTCTTTCTTTGTTCTTCTTTCTTTTTTATCTCAAGAGGTAGAGTGGCTTGCCCATGATCACACAGCTAATAGATTCCACATCTTGGGATGCCTCCACCCAGCCTCATCCTCCTGCAGGGCCTAGCGTGTGCCCCCTGCATGCAGTGAGGGGACAGGGCAACAAGAATGGGGGAAAAGATCTGAGCACGTCCCTTTGCCTATCCCCCTTTTGACTTTGAACTCTCATCTGGACCCTTCAGCAGTATCCAGCCATTGGGAACCAGAAATGCTATTGCACCCCTTTTACACACACACACACACACACACACACGCTCTATTTCCAGTTGGTGTTGGGAAATGTCTAAAGGGTATTTTTGCTTGTTGCAATGACTATCGTCACGTAAGTCCTGGGGGCTGGGGATGCAAGGCATCCTGCGATGTGTGGGACAGGCCAGTGTAGAATTATCAAAATTCCCACGAAGGCCCCTTATGAAAAAGCAGAGGACTCTTGAGGGTCCTAGTTTGGAGCACCGGCCTCTGCAGGCACACGCTAAGCCAGCTTGTTTGGGGGCAGTCACACACCTCCCACCCCCAGCACACCCTCGCCGGGTACTTCTTGGTGGCAAGAACACCTTTCTGCTGGACAAACAGTAAGATGGATCCTTCTTGCTCTTTTCGCCTGAGGGTCGACTTCTGCCCGTGAAGTCTTAAGACCTTTACCTGTGAGCCGGGATGATGCTAGCGCTTTCCCTGTAGGGCTGTTTAGAAGGTTACCTGAGTTAATCTTCATAATGTGTATTCTTTTGAGTATGATTTCCCTTTTTATGCTGCATTCTTCTGGCCTGGCTGGGTCTCCTCTGGTTGCCCAAAGCTGGGGCCACCCTTGAGCTCAGGGGTACATCTGATTTCACAACAGGCCAGGCTGCCCTGCCCCGACGGCGGTCACTGTGGAGTGAGATGACACACCAGTGGATGTATCGCTGCTCTTGACTAGTTTCCCAAACCTAAGGTTGTCCATGACCCAAAGAAGCAATGTTACTTTTATTTTCACTATTATTTTATTCACATACTAAACAGAAAGTCTTGATACAAAGAGAAATTCATATCAGGTTAAACATAAATGGTAGTCACCAGGGTGTTCATTAAACGAATTCACTTTAATACATAATAGTAGGTGTTCCAAGAAAGAATTATGACACAATCAAAGGTCCAACCCAGCACAAAAATGTTGCTCTTTGGAAATTGCAGTGTTCTAATATAGCTGGTGACCATCTCTAAGGGGTCCGAGGTAATAGGTAAGAGTCTATAACTTTGCTGTATGTCATACGCCATACCACTGTATTTACCACTGGGCAGGGGGATCAGACGGTTACCATCTTGATCCAGGGATTAGTCTCCACACGAATGATGAGCTAGCCTGATAGTATGTCCCCTCCTACCATACGGTATGAACTACACAACCCAGTCTGTGACATATTCTGCCAAAAGTATTTAACCAGAATTATGTTGTAACTTCACTTCCAATTTATAGGAAGTGCAGAAAACAGAGGCATAAACTAAATGACACCGAAAGCAAGTGACCAGCTGAATCCCCAAAATGAGACATTCTTGGTGAAAATTGATCTGGTCCTTTCAACAAGTCAGAGACAAGAAAGACATGAAAATACATTTAAGAGGCATAACACGATGGTTGAATCCTCTTTCAAACAAGCTGGCTATAAATTTAGGCTGCTCTTGAGATAGGGGCTTGAATATGGAATCATTAATTTATCTAAGTATGATAATAGTATTTTAGAAATTTTTCAATGTAGGAAAATGTGTCTTGAAGGTGCATACTGAAAACTACACCCACATGTACACACACACAGAGCTGGAAATACTGAGAGAGGTTGAGCAAGGGTACAAATGTGTCCTCATTGCAGACAAATTAAACAATCAGGTTTTCTGGTGTTGGTTTAATTCATCAACAAGTACTAATTAGGCCTTGGCCATGCACTCAGCTCTATTAGACGCTGTTGGGCATATAGCGGATGATATGCTGTGCTATCACTAAGGGAAATAGAATTCACTTAATAAAGTAATAGGGGACGATTATAGTCTACACTATCTAGCAGAGACTGCAAACACCACAGGCTTTCAGAGACAGGGAGCTTGGTTGGGGCGACATATTCTGTGAAGGCTTCATGAGGTGGGGTGTGAGCAGAGATCTGAAGGTTGAGGACAATTTAGGACAGCTCTCTGTGTGTCCGCATAGGTGTGTGTCCACATTCCCACGCTTGTGATGGAGAGTTGTACAGGTTTCACAACATCTACTTGTTGGAAATAGTGAAAGAGGACTTCAACCACCTACCTCCATTCTGACCTCAGTCTGTACTTTCTGGTTAAGTTCTTCTTTCCTGCATATCTTTTAACTCAGGCAAAAGACCCAGCTGTGGGCAAAGCATCCCGTGTTGGGGACTGAAACCATTACCCCTTAAGCAACAATGGCAACTGCTCTGAAGCCAGCAAGACCCTGGGGTGATTGACCCCAAGACAGTGATTGACTTGACCTTTACTGGCCACCTGCACGTACCCACTGACGTTTGTCCCCCATTTACTTACATAAACCTGGACGTATTTTCAGCACTTTGGAGACAGTTTTTGAGACATTAGTCCACTGTCTTCCCAGTGTTGGCCTCACTGAAATGAATTCCTTTCTGGTTTTACCACCACGAGTTTCTCCACCTTTTTTAAAAAAATATTTTATTTATTTATTTGACACAGAGAGCGAGCACATGCAAAAGCAGGGGGAGTGGCAGGCGGAGGGAGAAGCAGACTCCCCGGGGAGCAGGGAGCCTGACGCAGGGCTGCATCGAAGGACCCTGGGATCATGACCTGAGCTAAAGGCAGATGCTTAACCGACTGAGCCACCCAGACACCCCTGCCTTTGGATTTTGTCATCGGAGAGTGGCCAAAACTGGTCTGTTGGGGATCCCCGGATCCAGGTTCTCTTGGACCCCTGCCTCCCGGTTGCAACAGAAAAAAAAGATTTTTCTTGTTATATATTTGAAATTAAAATTTCTTTTGCTTTAAAGTTATCTTTTGTAGTTACTATCTTCGGGTTATTGTGATATATAAATATTTATACTTTTCATATTTGAAACGTGTCGTGTCCCACTTAAGCTCTGTGTACACATATAAATGTTTGACCTTCGCTGTATTTGTGTCTGGTCAGGAAGAGGCTTGCTATGGAAAGTGTTTCATGTGGTATTTTTCAAGCTTTAAAACTGAATTTGAATTTAAATGCATTTTTCTAAGATTAGTGTTGTCATTTACCTAGCAGAGGAATGAGTCAGATAAAGTTAAGTAAAGAGGCAAAGTCAACAGTGTTCTCAATAAAAGGAAGAACAGTGATTTGCCTTTGAGTCCACAGTCCGACCAGGGATTTAAGGCAGGGCATCCTTGGTTTTCATCACAATGTATCCCTGCAAATCCTGTTCTAAAGCAGTGATAAAGCAGATGATATTTCCCAAGGGAGCAAAGTTATGATTAGAAGTTGTGTGGTTTAAAAACTGTGAAAATCGCCAAAGTTTAGTATTTCAAAGCAGGAGAGAACCATGAGTCATAACCTTTAATTAACTGACCAGGAAACCAGAGGGCAAGTGACCCACGTAAGGCCCCACGGCCCACACGGCTAGGTAATGGCTGGGGTGGGACCCAACGGTCCTAGTGTCCTGTGTTCCACTTCATTATGTTGTTTCCCTTTAAAAATCCAGTAGAATGAGCAGAAAAGCAATAGATACGTAGACCATACAAGGAGCCCAACGTTCCACGTGTGTGCATAGCACATAAAAATAAAATTCTATGCTATAAAATTTGGTATCCATTGAAAAATGTACTGACCATATTAAATATTCCTTCAACACTTGAAAATATATAAAGGTGATTTCTGTTTTGGAATTTATAACTGTTTTTGAGGATGATTTGAATGGCATGATTCTCTCTACTAAAGCAGTCCAGGCTGTTTGAAAAAGCTCTATTATTTCTGTTCACTATGATCTGTGTTTGTTCTAAAACGAAAGCAGATCTGAGCACTTTGTAGGCCTAGGAAAGGGAGCCAGGGTAATTAAAGAAACCATTTCCAGGAGGAGAGATCAAGGGCACAGGGGAAGGAGAGATTAGGTACGAAAAAGACAAAGGCTAGTTGGTATGAACAGGACGGAGAGATCTGACTAGGAGCAGGAGAGGCAGTTTGGAAACCCGCGCTGATGTCTGGGAGACTGTAAACAGCCAGGTGTGAAGAACCACATTAGTCCTCCTGCCAAATCTAACAACGCATGTGGATCACTAACTTCAAGACATGCTTCACTTTTTGGGGGCCAATAATTAATAATTTTATTCCCAACAGAATCATCTTTCCAGTCCCCATCATGTCCAGCATCCACCTGTCTGTAAAGTCAAGATTCATCAGAATCCTTAACACAGATCCACGCTCTTCTCATGATATAGTGATTTTTCAGTGTCCTAGCTTCTATACACAACTGGACATGTCTATAAGGACTGTTTTAGAAAAGATCAGTATAAAATGGCTGGCAGATGTGTTTCCTTTTTTTTTTTTTAATTAAAAATAATTTTTTTTGGTCTTCCAAATCCTACTGGTATATCAGAGAAATGTAAAATGAATACATCCATAACAGCACTGGGAAGTTGGCTGAGAGACCTTCACAGACCAGATTGTTGGGGAATGGCTGAAATACGTAGGACAGGAGGTCAGATTTATGATAAAACCTAACAGAACGGTGGAATTTTGGTCCCATGAAAGGAAGACGGGACCACCAAAGAAATTATTTTCTCTGTAACAGAACCCTACAATAATTCTAAGATTATAAACAGGGGAGACCTAAGGTATAATTGGTGGGTAATCAAGGAAAGGGCCAAGAACAGCTGCAGCAGTATTCCATTTGTCACTGTGGCTTCCGTGGTCTGTCCCAACTAGTGGGCATTCTGACACAGGAGAAACCAGAGTGAGCATTGGAGTCAGAGAAATAGTTCAGTGCTCCAGATTATTTATGGCTGCCGAGAAGAAAGGGGTTCCTTGAATGTAGAAATGAGCTAGTCACACAACCTAGAGAAATGCTTCCTTGGACAAAGACAATAAAGAAAAGCAACTGGAGCCTGGTTTCCTGCAATCAGAAATGGTTTCCACTGTCAGGTAAAGAAACAATACCCAAAATCAACAAACACTGGAGTAGAACTACCACAAAAAGCATTTAAAAAAATCAGTAGAAGAATTAACCACTGAAAAAAAAATTATTAATGCAGACAACAGGAGATTAAGAACAACCACAATTAGTATTCCCCCAAGTTATTACCGAGCATATGGCATCCAAAAAGAAAACCTAAGTTCTTGGAAATCAAATACACGATTCTTCCACAAACAGTCACAACCTCACCTCAGTAGGTGGGCTGCATAGCAAAGCAGACAATGACTGAATATCAAATCAGTTAGCGGTATCATCACACTGACAATGTACATAATTAAAGAAATAAAAAATATGAAAGAAGAGTTCATAAGTTAATAAACATGGAAGACAGATCTGGGAATACTGAGATCCTTCTGGAAATTTCCAAAAAGAAAGGAAGGGGAGAATGGAGGATAGGGAATAATAAAACAGATAAGAGAAGAAAATTGGCATGAGTTGAAGAAAGACATTAATTATCAAGTCTCCTTCTCCAACAGAGAGGGAGAAAGAGAGAGAGTACAAGCCCTACATTTAAACACATACAGCATATTCAGGTGACATTTCTAAAGTCCAGAGATAGAAAGAAAAGTCCAAGAGTTTCATAAAGGGAGAAACAGGAATCTATAGGAATAAGGAATAAGAATCAACCCTCACCATCCTTCTCATCTAGAACATGGGAAATTGAAAAGAAAAAAGAAAGATCATGGCAAATTACAGAATACTATCCTCACAGTCCTGAGGGAAAGTGATTTTGAATTCAAAATTCCATACTCAGCCAACCTACCCTCAACCAGCTCAGGTTGAGGAGGGCCAACCTATCCAGTTTCAGAAACGCAAGGATTCAGAAAGGTAACCCCAGTCAAAACTTTCTAAAAGAATTGCGTGGAGATGTAGTCCTCTGAGATAATGAAATGAATCAGGGAAAGGAAAACAGGAGAAAAAAAGTGGTGAACCAAGAAATGAGTAAAACAATTATTTGTTTATAATGTGGTTGTGGGCAGAATGTATTGTCAAGAAATTATTCAGAAGAAAGAAACACAAAATATAAAAAATTAGTAACCTAGAACTAAAATTCTGGGCGATTTAGATAAAATATAAAAAGTGATAAAAGAAGAGGGGAAGTGAAAGAGCTAAAGGAATTGTTTCATTTCAAGAGCGGTAGTTACAGGCATTAAATCCCAATGCCAATGAAAAGAAGTTTGGGGGCGCCTGGGTGGCTCACTCCTCGTTTCTGCTTAGGTCATGGTCTCAGGACTGTGAGATGGAGCCTCATGTGGGGCTCCACACTGGGCATGGAGTCTGCTTAAGATTCTTTCTCTCCCTTTTGAGGCACCTGGGTGACTCAGTTGGTTGAGCATTTGACTGTGGCTCGGGTCATGATCTCAGGGTCCTGGGATCGAGCCTCATGTCAGGCTCCCCGCTGAGCAGGTAGTCTGCTTCTCTCTCTCCCTCTGCCCCTTCCCTCTGCTCCTGTTCTTTCTGTCTCTCTCTCTCAAATAAATACAGTCTTTTAAAAAAAAGATTCTCTCTCTCTTTGTCCCTCCCCCACAGTCTCTCTAAAAAAATAAATAAATAAATAAAGTTTGGCTATATTCATTAATAAATTAATAGAAATGGATGCATAACTTTCGAACCAGTAGAGAAGAAAGAACAATAGACAAATTCAGTCAGGACTGAAAAGAAGCAAAAAAAGAAAGAACAAGAAAACATTACAAAGAAAACACAAAACAAAATGGCATGCATAAGACTAACCATATGTATGGTAACAATATATGTGATAGGGTTAGACCCCGTCTCAGCTGTAAACTGTTTAAGGGGAACATGTCCCAAACAAAATAATCCAGAAGGGGTTAAGATTTAAATCTGGGAAAAAAGAACAATTGCTTCAAGCTAAAATCCAGGATTTGGCAGCAGCAATTTTGGAGGGCGAAAAGCCTCTGAACTTACTCTCCCTGATGAATCTTTAAGAGGGAGTTGGTGGGGGTCGGGGGGCGGGGAGCGGACAGCTCCCTGAGGGGCAGGAAGACACATGGAAACAGAATGGAGGGCATCTTGGCAATGATTTTATTTAACACCAAAAGCAAAGGCAACAAAACAGAAATAAGCAAGTGGGACTGCATCAAACTAGACCTCACAGCAAAGGAGACCATCAGCAGAATGAGAAGACAGCCTATGACGCGGGAAAACAGATTTGGAAACCATGTATCTGATAAGAGGTTAGTTACAAACTATACAAGGAACTTATACAGCTCCGCAGTAAAACACCAAATAACCCAATTTAAAAACGGGTAAAGGATCTAAACAGACACACTTCCAAAGAAGACATACGGATGGTCGACAGGTCCATGAAAAGGCGCTCAACATCAGGAAAGTGCCAATCAAAACCACAGTCAGATCGCACCTCACAGCTGTTAGAATGGCTGTTACATGGGGCGCCTGGGGGGCGCAGTCGTTAAGCGTCTGCCTGGGCTCAGGGCGTGATCCCAGAGTCCTGGGGTCGAGTCCCACATCGGGCTCCTCTGTTGGGAGCCTGCTTCTTCCTCTCCCACTCCCCCTGCTTGTGTTGCCTCTCTCGCTGGCTGTCTCTCTGTCAAATAAATAAATAAAATCTTAAAAAAAAAAAAAAAAGCATGGCTATTACAAGAAAGACAAGAGGGGCGCCTGGGTGGCACAGCGGTTAAGCGTCTGCCTTCAGCTCAGGGCGTGATCCTGGCGTTATGGGATCGAGCCCCACATCAGGCTCCTCTGCTATGAGCCTGCTTCTTCCTCTCCCACTCCCCCTGCTTGTGTTCCCTCTTTCGCTGGCTGTCTCTATCTCTGTTGAATGAATAAATAAAAAATCTTTAAAAAAAAGCAAAAACGAGAAAGACAAGAGGTACCAAAATGCTGGTGAGGACATGGAGAAAAGGAAGCCCTTTTGCACTGTTGGTGGGAATGTAAATTGGTACAGTCCCTATAAAAAAAAGTTACGGAGGTTTCTCAGGAAATGGAGAATAGAACTACCATGTGATCCATCTGCTTCTGGGTGTGTCCAAAGGAAACGAAATCATTTTCTCAAAGAACTACCCGCATTCCAGTGTTCACTGCAGTATTATCCACAATAGCCAAGGTATGAAAACAACCTGTGTCTGTTGATGAGCGAATGGATCGAGAAAATGTGACCACACACACACACACACACACTGGAACATAATTCTGCCTTTAAAAAGACAGAAATCTTGTGGTTTGCAACAACACAGATGAACCTGGAGGGCATTATGCTAAAAAGTGAAAAAATCCAACAGAGAAAGACAAATACCGCATGGTTTCAGTTATATGTGGACACTTAAGAAAAAAAGTCAAACTCATAGAAACAGTAGAAAAGTGGTTGCCAGGGGCTGGCGGGAGAGGCTGGTAAAAGGTATCAACTGTCAGTTATAAAATGAACAAGATCTGAGGATCTGATACACAACATGGTGACTAGTTGATCAGACTACATTGTATAATTAAATTTGCTGAGAGTAGAACTTAAGTGTCCCCCCCCCAAAAAAAAGAGAGAGAGAGAAGAAGAAGAAAAAGAAAAAAGAGAAGAAACAGAATGGAAAGCCTCGAGAGTACTGTTGAAACGGATTAGATTGGATGCGGCGACATAAAAACCCCTCAGCAAAGAATGTTCGGTACCTGTATTTTCTAGGAAAAGATAATGGGTGTTAATGACTGCACTCCCAGTACTCGATGACGTTGTTCCTACTGTCAGTTATTCTGATACGGCCCTTTAAGCAAGCCACACCTCACAGTGGGTTCTAGTTTCAGCATCAGAAAACCTTTCTAATGTTGAATAATCCATGAATACCACCTGCCCGAGAGATCACCACAGTCAAGAGAGACTATTTTCAACAAATGCCGTGTTTGTGGGGGGTGGGGAGGGACTTGGGCAGCACGCATCTTGGAATCTTCATGAAAACAAGCATGCTGTGCCAGATCTGTCCCACCAGGGCAAGTCCCCAAATGGTGGTTGAGATTTGTTCACACACACTCACTGCTGTAGCAGCACGACATACAGCCAGTTTGCAAACTCAGGCAAAACCACCAAGGACACCAATAGACGCAGGAGGCCCAGGTCGGGGCACACAAATAGCTTGACCCGGAGACCGTCTTGAATCCCTGGGGGGCGTCCTCAGCAGGGCCTCAGTCCAGCTTCTGGGGGGCATCGGTCCAGCAGCCAGCGACACTCCTACTGCGTCCTGGCTGGAGAGTCAGGCCTGGAACCTACGACTCCCTGACGTCTGGGGAAGCCAAGGCAGGGGCCTGAGGAGCTTCTGCTTTATTTAAACCAAACTCGCTCCAGTGGCAACCACGAATCTACTGAGGGCAGACCCGCATTTGCCAATGCTCAGTTTCCCCGAGTCCCACGTGGGCCCTTCCGAAAAGCTCATGCGCTTGGATACTGTATGGACATGTAGCTGGAGGTCAGTTCTAAGGTGTCATTTTGTCTTTGTGGTATTTTAGATGGCTCTGGATCGCTAGTGGGAACTACGGAGCCACATCCTCAAAGCAGGAGTAAAAATCAGAACCGAGCCTGTAACTGACACGACCAGAAAGAGCCACAGAAAGATTCGGTCCAGAACTTGGGCTACGAATTTCCAGTCTTGTACCACCTGCAAAAGAGAAAAAGATGCCTTCCATTCAAGATGCAGGGCAACTGTTCTGAACTCATTTCAAGGGACTGAAAAAGACAAATACTCAGATGTATAGCACTTCAGTTTTAAAAACGCCCTGAACATACCCCCGCAGTGTCGGCTCAAATTCTTCCCGCGACCTCACCAGCAGGGCGAAGAGGAAACAGCCTGCGAACACTGTCATCAACGTTGAAGATATTCAACAGAACAACAGAATCAGGTTTGTATTTGTGAACAATTCGATCAAAACGGGAAAAGCCTGATTTTTACATACATACAAAGCCAGTATCTTCCTGATATTACATAGGAAACAAATCACAAACTTATATGACCCAATATGACAAGCCTCTCTTCCTCCACTCTGCATGTGGGTATGGCTGCTTCATCTCTGGAATGCTGGGAAACTGCCGAGGAGAGAAGTGATCAGGAAAGGACAGCAATCCTCGAGGGAGGGGGGAGACCGGGTCCCTTTGGAGGAAGGGAAGTTGAGGGACAGTGGGCAGCACGCTATCAGAACAAGGTCGGAGCAGGAAGAAGTTGAGAGGTGTGAAGGATAGGGGCCAGTTCTCTTTCGAAGGAAAAGAAATGTCCCGTTTCTATTATATGGGGATTTTATAAAGACAGACCCTTACAGGAGTTCTACAGGGGACATAGGGACTGATGGAGAACCTGAATGCAATCTGCACACATAGAGGTTTAGGAATAAAACTTTGGGGGAAAACCACAAAGAAGACACATTGAAATGTTTTAAAGTGTCAACCTTAAGTAGTGGGATTATTAATGATTTTAATTTTCTTACTGATACTTTCAGTATTTTCCAAATTCCTTACCTGATAAGGTGTTACTTTAATAATTTTTAAAAAGGCTATTTGAATCTTTGAATTAGAATTTTTAAAGGATGTAAAGAAACAACAACAAACAACCCTAAAAATAGCCGAAATGTTTTTTCTATAGCAGCATTTTTCCTAATGCTTTAAAAATGTTTTTCAGTGGATGAAAAACACAACGAATAGTAAGAGAGAATATACTAGGTAAGTGTCCAGATAAAATACAGAAGGATAGGTCTCTAAAAAAATTTTTTCGGCACATGATGTGATGAGCACTGGGTGTTATACACAAATGATGAATTACTGAACTCTGCATCTGAAACTAATGATGTACTGTACGTTGGCTAATTGAATTCAAATAAATAAATAAAAATAAAAAAATTCTTTCATAATTTTGTTTATGGGATCAATCTCTTGGCACTAATTTTCACTGATTTTAGAATAAAGTACTTGAACGCTATAAATTGGCCTCTACCTTGTTTCAAGCACAGGTACGATCTAAGTCCATGACTGTCTTGAGTCTGAAACCCACACTCTCGCCACACTTTTTTTTTTTAAATCTGTAAGCTAAATTACTATGCCCTTTTCCCTCACCAAAATATCTGTTGGAACACTATATTTTTATATTAATCCCCAAATCTAATTCTGTTTTTTTTATTTCCAAATACTACAGATAGAAATAACCATCATCGCACTAAAAATGAGAGATACATAACCAGAGACCAGGATAACCAACTTAAAATGTAGAATTAAATTATTTTAAATAGAATCATGTCTAATTGTAAGGAATGGTCCTTAATCGACTTCACTTTTGCTCCTTCTGTTTCTGTGAACTGCTTCCTAAAAATCCATAGTAAAATTCTTAGTCATGTCAGGGCTTGCTTAACATTTTACACATGGAAAGCAGAGAGCTAATAGCGTCACATTTAAACAACGACAGCATCTTGTTGTAAAGAGATATGAGAACGTTGGGACGAACACCAATGTACTCACCTGGTTGATGAAATGCTGCTTCTTCACATGCCTTGAAATGTATCGGATGGACTCAGCGGCCTTTTCCAAGAAAGCAACAAGAACTGCTTCTCCCTCGCTCACCCGTCTTTGTTTCCTTTTTTCTAGAGCTTTCCCTTTCACCACTGGTTGACTCTCATCTTTATCTGGGAAAGAGTAGCGATCCACGTGGTCCTTCATACAAAGCAATGCAGGAAGCTTTTGCAAAAACAGTGTCTTCACCCAGGGGGCCATGGGGTGGTAAGTGGAAGAGGATCTGTGGTGAACGTTAATCACGAAAACAGTCACGATAATCGACAGGGTCACGAACACCATGATGAACAGCAGGTACTCCCCAATGAGAGGAATGACTTTGGAGGAAGAGGGGATTATTTCCTCAATGACCAAGAGGAACACCGTCAGGGAAACCAGCACCGACGTCGACAGGGACAGCTTTTCGCCCTCGTCGGAGGGGAGGTAGAAGACGAGCACGGTCAGGAAGGACAGCCCCAGGCAGGGCACGATCAGGAAGAGCGTGTAGAACAGGGGCAGGCGGCGCAGCACGAACGAGTAGGTGATGAACGGATAGGCGTAGACGCCGTCTCTCCTGCTGCCCTTCAGCCCTTTTGCGTTGAGGATCTCCCATTCTCCGTTATCGAAGAAGTCCTTCCGGTCAACGTTCTCATTGATCAGAACGAGGTCAACCATGGTTCCATCGTAAGTCCACGAGCCGAACTTCATGGAGCAGTTCTGCCGGTCGAATGGGAAAAACGTGACATCCATGGTGCACGAGCTTTTGTAACTGGCGGGAGGCGTCCAAACGACGGTGCCGTTCCATCTCACGATGACTTTGGTCATGAGGGAGCCTTCGAAACGGCCGTCGGCACTGTGGTAAGAGAGTCGAACACTGATGAGTCCGGTCTTTGCCCTCCCCTCCCTCTACTAGTTGCATTTATTATTTTCCTACTGCAGAGTCAAACAATACTTCAGAAAGGAACAGTTCTCCTTTATCCTCAAAGTCGTACATTTCTCTTAATTATTTTGTCAAAGTCAGGCTTCTCCATCTCTAGTCCTAATCTGACCAGTGTATTTTTCTTCCGGGATACTTACTTTTCAAAGAGAACTATGTCAGGAAGCCAGAGAGACTCTGATGGAACTTTAATTGAACGAATTCCACCGTATTCATCAGGATTCCAGCGTAATTGGTAGTCTGTCCATTCCTGCATCAAATGAGCATACTGTAATTTTATTCTGAAAATTCAGTGTGTTTGACTTTGGAATCTTCAAGTTTATGTTAATTTACCAATCCAGTATCCATTTTAGAGCTTATGCCCCTGTACCTGTGCTTGCTAGGCTTCTCAAGATACAGGCTGAGCCAGCCTGGCCGCTGATCTTCCCAGGCCCACAGAGCCATCCTACCTGGGATTTCCAAAATTGCCATGTATCTACCACCCAATGAAGAGTCTCAGCAGCAAACGCCACTGATTTGTGATCCATTTTTTCAGTCTATTTTCTTTTTTTTTTCAGCCTATTTTCTCTTAAGAAGCAAAAGATGGATCTAACTCAGTATATTCTAGGAGAATTGGTCCAGTAATATTTTAATCTCATGATAATGGGTACAAACAATTTTGAATATCACTCAAGTGTCTTGAACAAACATCCACCCACTATGGTAATCTAAAACATCCAGTATCCACTGACTAGTCTTGATGACATTACAATTTTAATCCAATGAAAAAATATTTTCCAGGAATTTCCTTTTAAGTTCTAATCTGAATTTATCTTGTGACCACCCAATTACAGTTTTAAATTATGTTCCTAATATTGTTAGCCTCCAGATACTTACATATTTTTCCTCATAATAGAATGAAATCATTTAGCATGTTTTACAAGGGCTAATGGACCCAGATTAACAAACCTGACCACTAATTGATTGGATTATGAAGGTCAAGAGGATGATGTATGGATGATCCAATTACAGCAGATGTGGACTTTCTTAAAAAGATTTGGGTTCAGAATCTTATGAAATCTGACCTGAAAATTAAATTCTTCTATCCCACTGTCCCTCATGAGGACAGCTGAGTAATGCTGTAGGATAATATTAAATGACATTCCAGAAAGTTTGAAGGGTGTGCCTAATATGACCCTTCCTGTCATTAAAAAATCAGGAGTCAGCAGATGGGTAACGGCACTAGATGGTAAAGTACTGAAATATGCATGATGCCTGAAAAAGTATGAGATCGTACACCCCAGATGAGAGTTGTCTATCCTAGACAATATTTGTGAGGCTTGATCCTTGAAAAACAAATTGAAAAGGATATGGGTCATTAGAAAGCTGCAGTCTAAAGGATAAAAGATTGCATGCCTATTTATGGAAAACCATGCATTTGAACATTGACAGTGTAAGAGCCCAACTAATAAAGTATTTACCATGTTTACTTGGTACTCACAGGCTTCTCTTTTTTTCCTCCCTCCTCTGCCCACTTTGAAAAGCAAATACATTTTCCTTCCTATGAATAATTTGTCTCCTCCTAAGGAGACTTGTACTACCCGTAGCAGGTCTGAATCCCAGAAATGTTGAATGGAACTCAGAATAGAACTTTTTGTTTGTTTCGCTTTCACTTCTTTTACTTTCTTAAAATTGACATACAATAAAATTCACTCTTTGTGTATGGCTCTATATGCAAACAGTTGTATGATCACTAACACCATCAAGATACAAGGGCAACTCTGTTGCCTAAAATGTTTTCCTTGTGCTGCTCCTTTGTAATCAACTCCTCCCATCCCCCACCCCCTGGCAACCAGGATCTACTTTCTGATCCTGTAATGTTGCCTTTGGTCATATAAATAGAATCGATCATAGGTTAGAGAGCCTTTCGATCCTGATTTCTTTTATTTATCATAATGCATTTTAGATTCTTCTATATTAGTGATTTGTTCATTTTTATTCGTGTGTAGTATTCTCATCTATGAATATACCACAATTTATTTATCCATTCTCTGGGTAGGATATTTGGATTCTTCCAGTTTTTAATGATTACAGATAAAGCCACTATAAACCTTTTGTGCAGCTTTTTGAGTGAAAAGCGTTCTTTTCTTCTCTTGGGTAAATACCCAGGAGTGGGATGGCTGGGCCATATTGTAAGTGTATGTTCAACTTTATATGAAACTGCCAAACCGTGTCCCAGGGTGGCCGTCTCATTTTGCATTCCCGCTAGCAATGTGTGAGAGTCCTAGTTCTTTAGCCTCTTCTCCAGTACTTGCTATCGTCTCATTTTTAAAATTTCGATGATAAGAGTTCTGGAATGGTACCTCATTACGGTTTCTAACATGCCTTTTCCTAATGACTAATGATGTTGAGCATCTCTTCATGTGCTTTTTGGCCACCCATACATCTTGTTCGGTGAAGTGGCTGTTCAAACTTTGGCGTATTTTCTAATCAAGCGGTTTGTTTTATTACTGAGTTTTTAGACTTCTTTATATATTCTGGATAAAGGCCCTTCGTCAAATATTTGATTTGCAAATAGTTTCCCACAGTCTGTGGTTTCTTTATTCTCTAAACGGTGTCTTTCACAAGACAGAAGTTCTACACTCGGATGAAGTTTATTTTACCAATTTTATCTTTTAGGAACTAAGTCATATCTAAGAAATATTTGCCTAACTCAAGGTCACAAAGATTTTCTCCCATGTTTTCTTCTAGAGATTTTATAGTTTTGGGTTCTACATTTAGATCTAAAATCCATTTTGAGTTAATTTCTTAATTATGGTGTGAATATGGGTTGAGGTTTTTCAGTTTCTTCGCATATGGATGTCCTATCGTTCCTGTACCTTTTGTTGAAAAGACTAAACATTCTCCATTGAATTACCTATACACATTTGTCAAAAATCAACGAACCATAAACTGTGTGGGTCCATTTATGGGCTCTTTGTTCTGTTTCATTAATCTGTGTCCCTCCTTTCCCCAGTACCACACTCTCTTAACCCTCATCACTTTCTAGTAAGTTTTGAAATCCCGTAATGTGAGTCCTCCAACTGTCTTCTCCTTTTCCAAGTCGTTTCAGCTATTCTAATTCCTTTGCTTTTCTGTATACATTTTTAAGTCAGTTTGTTGTTATCCATAAGAAAAATCCTTCTGAAATTTTAATTGTGATTGCCTCAAATCTATAGATTGGTCTGGGGAGAACTGACATCATAATATTGAGATTTCTGACCCAGGAAAATCATTTCTTGCTCCATGTATTTAGGTCTTTGATATTTTTTAATCAGTGTTTCGTAATTTCAGCTTATAGACCCTGCACATATTTAGTTAGATTTATACCTAAGTATTTCCTGTTTTTTTGATGTTATTGTAAATGGTACTTTGAAATTAAAGGAAAAAATCAAATTGTTCATTGCTAGAATATAAATAATTGATTTTTTTATATTGACCTTGTGTATATCCTGTGACCTTGTATAAGCACATTTAATTTTAGGAGCTTTTTTGGTAGATTTTCTACATAAACAATTACATCATTTACAAATAGAAAGTTCTATTTCTTTTTTTCCAATCTGAATGCCTTTTATTGGTTTTTTTTTCTTGCTTGCTTTAAGTCACTGGCTAGGACCTTTAGTATGACATTAAATAGGAGTGGAAGAGAAGATATCCTCGCATTATTCCTGGTCTTGGGTAGAAACATTTAGTTATTCACCATTAAGTATTATGTTAGCTGTTGATTTTCATAACTGCTTTTTATTTGATTAAGGAAGATTCTTCCTGGGGCGCTTGGGTGGCTCAGTTGGTTAAGCGTTGGCCTTCAGCTCAGGTCATAACCCCAGGGTCCTGGGCTCCTTGCTCAGCAGGGAGCCTGCTTCTCCCTTTCCCTCTGCCTGCCACTTCCCCTGCTTGTGCTCTCTCTCTTTCTGCCAAATAAATAAAATTTTAAAAAGAAAAAAAAAGGGAAGCTTCTTCCTATTTCTAGTTTGCTGAGATTGGTTTTTTAAAGATTTATTTATTTATCTGAGAGAGAGAACGAAAGAGAAAGAGTATGAGTGGGGAGGGGGCAGAGGGAGAGAGAGGAGAGAATCCCAAGCAGATTCCCCACCCAGTGTGGAGCCCCACACTGGGCTGGATCCCAACACCTTGAGATCACGACCTGAACTGAAATCAAGAGTTGGACGCTCAACAACTGAGCCACCCAGGCTCCCCAAGGTTTTTTTTCTTCATCACGAATGGATCCTGAGTTGTATAAAAAGCTTTTCAGCTTCTATAGAGACGATTACGTGATTATTCTTTAATCTCTTAATAAGATGAATTACATTGATTTTCTTTTCTTCTTTTTTTAACCCAACATGGGGCTCAAACTCAAGATGCCAAGATCCAGAGTCACATGCTGTACTGACTGAGCCAGCCAGGAGCCCTATATTGACTGATTTTCAAACGTTGAACCAGCCTTGCATTCTAGGGATCCACCCCACATAGTTCTGATGTATTACAGTTTTATATAATAGTTTTTCTTCTTATATAAGGTAAAATAGGTGACCTCTGCCTTACAGAGAATAAGGATGCACTGGCCAGGAGCGTGTTGCTCTAACGGTTTTCCTGATGTTTGAATTCAAATAAAAACACAGTGAGGTTTCCTTGAGAAAAATGAAAGCAGTGAAATAGATGGCATGTACCCTTGTGGTTTTGCTACTGAAGCATTTTAAAATAATATGTTTGTAGATGTAAAAAGTACATTCCCATAATTCACCAAATCTCTAATACAAGTCTGGGCTAATTACGAGAGGAAAGCAACCCATATATTCCCCTTTTTCTTTGGGAATGTTTATATGATGATTTAATACAACTGCAGCATACATTAAAAACACTATTTTGTGGCTATGCTGATAATAAAATAAAAATAGTAAAGTATAAAAGTTACCGAGTGCTGGTGATGTGCAAGGCATTGGCCTAAGTGCTTTGTATTTATTAATGCTGATTTCTTCAATAACCTACAAATGACCTCTCATTGGTGCTGTATTAGATGAGGCACCCGTGGCTCAGAGAATTCAAGTGCCTTGTCCCAGGCCACACAGCTGGTCAGTAGAGAAAACAGGATTCAAGTCTGCTGCATGTGACTGGGTATGCCGGGCATCACAACTCCAGGAGGGGCCTTCCACATCGACTAGGACGTGAAGGGCACCCCCTGGAGGTGTGCCATGGTACACCAAAGCCACACCTTGCACTCTTTTCCCTCTTCATGCTACCTTACAGTGGAAAAACTTGTGGCTTAAAATTCTTCATAACGTCAGTTGTTTGACCAAGCTTTCTGTGGCTCTGCTCTCAAGGATGTTTCCGGGCTGCTGATTCTTATAAGGTTATTGACTCTGTACTCGGGCTAAAACAGTAGCTTATTCTATCTTTTCCTCTGTTAAAAAAAGAAAATGAAGACAATAACAACAGGAAATCTATTTGGCCTTAATGGTAAAATATCTGTACCAAAGTGGAGGAATTATCCAAATAAGCATGTTACATTGTGTCCAAGTTCATGGACAAACAAGGGGAGAGAAATTACGGATGAAGATGAACTGTTAATAACAGGAGCCTTTGGCTGACTTCCACTCAGGCAAGGTTTTGTTTGAGAAGGAAATGGCATGTCAGGAGTTCTTTATAGAAAGAGGAGAAAATGAATTCAGAAATAAAGTGGAGACATACTGCCTGCTGCCTCAAGTTCACCTGCCTTTCTCCTGGTAAGAGCACCCCAGTTTCCTCTTGGGGAACCACTTTACTGCATAGTCACCTACCAGCTATGGGTGGATCTGACTCTTCCTCCTGCCCCAGAAATGGGGCTGCGCCTCACACCTGCCCACTGTGATCTTCCAGGACGGCAGGTAACCACATGGGAAACAGTGAGATAGCATGAATCTTCTGGAACCACTGGAAAAGAGGCTGGCCATTCTCTCTCCTGCTGAACGTGAACACAGGAAGCACTTTGAGGCTGAAGCTGATACAGCCACTTTGCTGCCACTAGAGGAGGGCTGAGATGAGAATGGGGTCACCTGGAGGACGAGGAGCCCAGAGACACACAGAGGGAACACCATCCCTGGGAGTATTGCTTGAGCCCCCCGATCAAGCTGCGTGTAACCCTGGCCTTGTCCCTGGACTTTCCAGGCTGTGAAAGACAGTATGTTCTGTTTTTGCTGAAGCCAGTCTGGGTTGGGTTGTCTGTCGTGTGCAACTAAAAACTTCTCAGCCGATCCTGGGAGAATGTGAGTAGATCTTGAGTAGGTGGTGGGCCGCCGGCCAGCAGGCAGTGAGCCGCAGGGACAGACTCCGGCGGACTGGCGGATTGGCGCTGGCTCTGTCTTGAGTGGACAACGTTGGTGAGCTCAGCCACGGAGTCCAGTCGCACACTTCCTCCGTTTGGAACGTAAAGATTGCTGCAACAACACTGCCTGCTTCTTGGGTCCAGTTTCCTCTGTGCTGGAGGCACAGCCGGCCTTTCCCGCGCCTGGTTCCACGCTGCAGGGAAGGTGGATGGCAGCCATGCTAGGGCTTCTGCCTTCTTGCAAATGCCAGCAAACACATAGCTGGTTTTGCCTGGTTCTAAGGGAACCAGGGCAAACCCTAGGGTGTGGGGCTTTTCGGTCAGGAAGACCTCCAGACCTCCAACCACAGGATGAACAGCCGCGGCCCTAGAGAACAGAGTGGTGGTGGTTTATTGGGCTTACAGTTTGGGGGGAATGGAGACATTCCACAAGTACGAAAGGCTTATGCTCACACGGAACACGTCGCTGCTGCCCTGTACTCCTGGCCTGGGGCTGTCTCACATAATAAGAAACAAATGGGCACGCCTTGTGGTCACTGCTCTGAAGGGGATGCAGTTTGGGTGTAATGGTAGGGAACAGCAGGGTGGACAGGGAAGGTAGTTCTGAGGAGACAACCTCAAAAGCTGAGACCTGAAGGGTAGGGAGGAGCAGTGAGTGGCGGTATGTGGTAGGGGAAAGGAGGGGGGCTTGGGAAGGTGCTGGGGCAGAAGTGAGTGAACGATGAAGGAGGGGTGCATTGAATCCTCAAGGAGGACGTAAAGA
The DNA here is from genome assembly GCF_017311325.1 of Ursus maritimus. Taxonomy (NCBI): domain Eukaryota; kingdom Metazoa; phylum Chordata; class Mammalia; order Carnivora; family Ursidae; genus Ursus; species Ursus maritimus. The sequence goes on from NW_024425341.1 coordinate 1,893,403, forward strand.
AATCTAAAGTGATTTAGGTTTCATTCCTTTTTTTTTTTGTTTTGTTTTATTTATTTATTTGTCAGAGAGAGAGCGCACAAGCAGGGGGAGTGGCAGGCAGAGGGAGAAGCAGGCTCCCTGAGCAGGGAGCCTGATGCGGGACTCGGTCCCAGGAGTTCCTGGGATCATGACCTGAGCCAGAGGCAGATGCTTAACCAATTGAGCCACCCAGGCCTCCCCTGAGTTTCATTCCTAACCAGTAAATAGAAAGGAGTTAGGTGTGACTTTTGGTCAATGCTGCTTACTTTGGAGTACCCAGAAGAACAAAAGCACTAAATTGGAGTCAGAAGCCCTGAGTTTCCTACCCATATGGTCCTTTACTGGTTGTACTCCTTTGTGAGGTATCCTTCTATAACCAGACCTGGGGAATCAGAGATGTTCTCCCTGACACATCCATCCAGAGGGGTTTCCTGAATTTCAACCAACATATGCTCCCTCACGATGCGGACAGAGCCCCATGCCCCAGGACGACAGCACGTGCTACGTCAGAGTGTCAGGGTGAGGGTTCAGAGCCCTTTCCTCTATCTTGCTAAGGAGCTCTGAGACTTTCTAGTCACTTCCTGTTCTCCCTGAAACCCTGGGGACATCTGGAGACTAATCTCCTGTCTCTCCCCTCTTCAAGTAAGAGATTAGAAATAACATCCTGTGTTCCTATAGCCTGCTCCGGCCAAGCTTCACAAAGCCCTTTACAAACACCAGCTCTACCCTGAAGCAGTGCCTGGGTGGAGAGCTGTGTCATTGCAGTAAACGGGAGAGCACAGGATATGTCAGGGCCAAAGAGCAAAGTTAATCTATGACTAAGAAAAAGAATGGAAAAATAGGTTTTTTAATTCTGAAAAGTGCAATTCCTATCCATATCATACATATTCCCTTAAAATTGTCCTTTCTTACAGACATTATCTGAAATATCACTCATAAATGTCTAGCTATTATCCAGAACCAAATTTCATTTAAACCTAAATCAAAGACTTTTTTACTACAAAAAAATTCTTCTAGTTTTTCTTAGTTTAATACTAAGACCGAAAGATAGTAAGGAACAAGTAATGCCTCGATTTATAGCCTCTGGGGCATCCCTGGGATCTTCGATGTTCTTAAAATCAAGTATGAAATTCTTTTTTTCCCCTAAAGATCGTATTTATTTGAGAGAGAGCGAGCGTGAGAGAGCACAAGCAGGGGGAGAGGCAGGCAGAGGAAGAAGCAGGCTCCCTGCTGCGTGAGGAGCCTGATGCGGGATGCGATCCCGGGACCTTGGGATCATGACCTGAGCTGAAGGCAGATGCTTAACCCACTGAGCCACCCAGGTGCCCTCAAGTGTGAAATTCTGAAAACAAGTTAATGTTGATTCATTTTTATCTTAAAGGCAACAACATGACATATTCCATGTCTCATATTCCCATTATAACCATGAGTTGTCGGGGCCAAGAAATGGGATTTGTCATTAAGGGTGAAAAAGCCTCCAAAGGTGGCAGCAGGAAATGACATTTGTTGAGTCCCCACTATGCGCCAGACAACGCGGCAGTCATATTCACACACGATCGCATTGCACCTCTTAACAGCACTGTGAGCTAGGCATCGCCTCTGTTTTATAGATGAAGAGACTAAGGGTCAGAGAGCCAAATGACTTGCCCAAGTTTACACAGCAGGATTTCTGATTCCTAACTCCTAATTCCTGCTCAATTCTCACTCAGCGTCCACCAAACTGGCCTCCTGTGCTGAGGTCCGAGTGAGGCTAGGAGAAGAAAGGAAACTAAGGCCGGAGATACATTCACAGACTTGTAGGTGCCATTGCAGGTTGTGGGAGGTACTTAGACTTTGGGAAGATCCCCCAGACCTTTACAGCAAGGCCGAGGCTTCCATGGCAGGTTTGTTTCTGATTTCTTCTCCGAGACCAGCACCAGGGCTCTAGCCTATGAGGCCTGCATATGTTTGCTGAACTTTTTGTTGATCTAAAACGGGAATCAGCTGTTGGAGAAACAAGGCTGCTTTGAGATGTTGGCCTTGGCAGACGTTCAGGCAGTTTTATCTTCCTCGGGAAAATGAAGGGGATAGGACAGCAAAGTGCTCTCAGCTACAGTGAAGCCGGATCACTCAGAATCTTGCTGTCTTATTGGTGTCTACACCGGATGGTGCCCAGCCCAGCATCTTACGCAGTGCCCGGTGCTTGTGCCCGAGTGCCCAGGAAATGCTTGTTGAGTGAGTAATTTTGACATCTGCTGTCTTAGTGATTACTCACATGATCGTGTCTAGGCCAAGGGTCCAATGCTTTATCATGAAAGAAAGCGTGGTTTCATTTCCCATTCGCCTTTAAGCTGCTCGCAGTACAGTTTTCCTAACCTTGAATGTGACGGAGCAGAATCTCGGTGGCGAGGCATTAAGTACTTTCTCATGTAGTTTTAGTGAGTCCGTGTTAATAATCTATTTATGATTAGTAGGGTTTTGATTACTCTCTAGAAGTAGGAAGGAAGAAGACAAATGAGTTTCCAAAATAAAATCAATAAAATAAAAATAGCTGTACATAGAGGACTTTCTCAGGATGTCACTAAATTTATGCTCGATAAAGGTCTTTGGTTAAGAGGACGAAGGAAGAACATCTAAATAAAGCAGAGGAGAACTATGGAAATAGAGGGTCAGACGGAAGAATTGCATTAAAAAACCAAGCATCTCAGTCGCAGAAACCACGTAGAACATGTTTTTGTTCCAAGTACGAAGGGTTTTATTCTCTCTGTGATGTGAATCAGGAACATTTTTCAGTGTCTGGGCAGCAAATGGGAAAAGAACAGGTTTATCGTTCCTGTCTTTATTTTGACAGAGGCATACAGGGCGGCTGGGGAGTTCCCATAGGTTTGCTCTGGTGTGGGAGCTTTGGGGAGTTAGGTGATTGGAAAGAATATACAGTTCACAACTTCTCTATCCTTTTTGGCTTGTGGAACGTCTATTGATCCTGTGAGACCTAACTTAAATATCTCCTTCCTTGGAAGCTTCCCCGATTTTCTCCCTGCCTCATTGTCATTTTTGTAGTGACACAGTACTTATGCAGATTTGCCTTATGGTGGTTATCATATTATAGTCGTTGTTTTTTACACAAGAAACACTATGTCCTCTCCTTGAAGGCAGGGCAATTTACTCTTCACAAACCTTAGCAGAGGGGCTGACACTCAGAAGGCTCTCAATAAACTCTGTGGAATGAATGGAAGATGGAGTGAATCCTTACTTCATTCTCTCCGAAATGCCTTTCTAGACCATCGGATATCCCAGAGCCTGAGGGACCAAAACCTTAGAAGACAAGGACTAGGAAGGAAGTAGTCTCCGCAGGGACGGCACTGAGCGGGGCACTGAACATCTTCCATCCGCTCCCTTGTCCAAGGCAAGGGAAGGATTTCTTCATGGGAGCCCAACTTCACTTAACAGTGCCTAACCTTGGACAAGTGACTCCGATTCTCCAATGTTCAGTTTTCTCATCTGCAAAGTGGGGTCCTAACAGAACCTACCTCACAAGGTGGCTGTGAGAATGAACTGAGTTCATTCCTATGACACACCCAAGCAGAGCAACCCAGCACTTAAGTCCGTGGTCATTAACTCGTAGGTATTATTGTTAGCTACTCTAAAACCGAGATCTGTATAAAACACCCATGGTTTTTCACGTCAATTTTTTCTTGTTTTTAGAAGCTCTTTTCTTTGAACCTTTATCATCTCTTTTCTTTTATCCTTCATCTTTCTTTTACCTTTTTAGTTTTAAAAAGCTAAGGGCGCCTGGCTGGCTCAGTCAGTGGAACATGGGACTCTTGATCTCATGGTGGTGGGTTCGAGCCCCATGTTGGGTGTAAAGATTACTTAAAAATAAAATCTTACAAAGAAATAAAAAGGTACATATACATCATATGATGGAACTCAAATGCCTTCTATTCCATGCAGCCCTCCCTGACTGCCACCATGCCACCAATTCATCTTTCTTTTTTTGCTCCCACACTCTTTGTGTCCTGTGCTCGCTTCAGCAGCACACGCGCCTCACTGTTTGTCCCATAACATAGCATGTACTGACTAATACTTATCATGACATTTGCACTCCCCATCCAATCTGTGTGTGCAGAATAGCTTTGATAATGTTCTCTGTGGTTCCATGAAGTGTACAGAGGTTTCTCCTACTTTGGCTTTTCCACTGATTTAGAAGCAGGGCTTGATGGTTAGTGCAGAGACTGGGTATGGAGAGAAGGCCCTAAACGGGGAAACCCAGAGTCCAGCCAGATGAACTCCTGGACGCCTCGTCTCTGTAAACAGGGGCAGTGTGATACCTGCTGTGTGAATTCAGAGTGTTGAGAAATGTACATGAGAGAAGAGAGATGACAACCTTTTGCAAATTTGATGCAGTGAAAGTCTATTATTCTCTGGCTAATATAAAAAAGACAAGAAATAACAAGTGCTGGTGAGGATGTGGAGAAAAGGGAACCCTTGTGCACTGTGGGTGGGCATGCAAACTGGTACGCCACTGTGGAAAACAGTATGGAGATTCCTCGAAAAATTAAAAATAGAACTACCCTATGATCCAGTAATTCCACTGCTGGGTATTTACCTAAAGAAAATGAAAACACTAATTTAAAAAGATACAGGTACCCCTATGCTTATTGCAGCATTATTTACAATGGCCAAGATACGGAACCAGCTCAAATGTCCATTGATAAATGAATGGGTAAAAAAGATGTGGTATATATATATATATATATATATATATATATATATATATATATACACAATAGAATATTACTCAGCCATAAAAAAGAATGAGATCTTGGCATTTGTGACAACATGGATGGACCTAGAGGGTATCGCGCTAAGTGAGACAAATCAGACAAAGACAAATACCATATGATTTCACGTATATATGGAATTTAAAAAACAAAACAAATGAACAAACAAAGAGGCAGAACAGATCCACATACAGAGAACAAACTGGTGGTTGCCTGAGAGGAGGTCAGAGAGGGATGGTCAAAATGGGGGGGCGGTAGGAGATAGACTCTCAGTCTGGAATGAAGGAGCCACAGGGATGAAAGGTACAGCACAGGGAACGTAGTTATTGGTATTGTAATGGCATGTAGGCGACAGATGGGAGTGACACTTGTGGTGAGCACAGCATGCAGGACAGACTTGTTAGAGCTCCGTTGCACACCTGAAAACTAATGCAATATTGGGTGCCAACCAGACTTTAATGAAAAAAAAATCTATTATTCTCATTACTTCTAAAAAATGGGAACCTAAGTCGTCGAGGTGGGTTTTTCCAAGCATTGGCTTGCCCTACTCCTATGGGCTTCTCTTGCTCTGTTTTGGGGCCTGGAGATGTTTAGGTTTTGCCTCTGTCTTGACCTGGAGGCCCTCACCAGGCCACTGTGATTCCAGTGGCACAGCTTAGCTGGAGGTCATTTCCACAGTTGTAGTTAAGTTCTGAGGAGCCGCGGCTTGTCACCCACGTCTACCGAAATGACGTCATGTTTTCAAAATCTCAAGCAAAGTGAAAAGCGCCAATATGAAAGGCCAAGAGTCCCTGGACCACTGTTTTGTGAGAGAGTAATAAAAGCTAATCTCAAGGAGCAGTTGCAGAGGATGTGTGTGTGTGTGTGTGTGTGTGTGTGTGTGTGTGTGTCTGTTAGCTTCCTAAACCCATTTGCACTTTAAAAGCTTTTATTCTCTCCCCTGCAAGCTCAAATACAGCACCTCGTACTGATTTTTATTACCTCAAAATACTTCTGAATTCCACAACCTCTCAGCTGCAGAAGTGGGGTACATCACTGAGGAAGGAGATGGGTATACAGAAAAATATGTTTATTTGAATTGTATTTTTCTATCTACATTACCAGCTTATTATTTTCTCCTGGACATCTTTATGTGCAAGTAAAATAATACACAGATCCATTTCGTAACTTGCTACCATACCTACCAGTCAAAGAATTGAAGGATTAGAGAGTAGTAAAAATGATAATAATTCTGTGACTCTGACCAAAGTTTTTGGGTGGGAGAAATATGACACGAAGGAAGCCCAGGGAAGCTCCCTACAATCTCGGTCCACTGTTCCTATAAACCCTTAGCAGAGCTGAACGATGTCTCGGGAACCTGGATAGGTATTAACTTATTTCAATACAAATGAACAAAAAACATTATGTATGTATGTTAAAATTCAGTGAGATATTTAAGATCCCTCACCAGGAAGATTTTAAGTCTATGGGAGGTGAAGCAATATCTGGACATTCAGGAAAAAACAAGTAAGTGCTGACGATGACAACAACAAAAAATAAGGAGACCAAACGTCTCACTTCCTATCAAAGAAGTGCCAGTATTTTCTCCTTTACATCACATGTGCAAAACTGGGCTTTGAAAGGTAGTTTCCCCTGACTGCTCTAGGACAAGCTGCTCTGAACGGACGCTTCGGTTTTAGCTGACAGGCTCCAGTCACGCTCAAAGCAAGCTCTCTAAGCAGAGCTGAACCCGTTCAAAAATGCCTTTTTAGTTATTTACTTATTTATTTTTAATTTATTTTTAAAATTATATTCAATTAGCCAACATACAGTTCATCATTAGTTTTTGACGTAGTGTTCAACGAGGCATTGGTTGCATATAACACCAGGAAAACGTATGTTTCTTATTTTGTTTCAGGCTTCACTTTGTTCTGAAATTGATGATGAGAGGCCTTCTGTCCTCCCTGTTTTCTCTTTCTAGGGAGCAACGGGAAAGACTAGGGGCAGATTCCTCCCACGGAGGACCAGTGGGGATGAGGGAGAATTTAAGATCGCTGATTGCTTTCTCTAGTTGCTGTACTCTAGCAGGGGCAGGGGACGTAAGCGGCACTCTGGAGCTCCCCCCCCTCCTCCAAGTAGCCAGGGAGCAGTGCCCAGGCCTCGGTGTCAGAGTCCCTCCACACATGCCTCCGAGCTTCCAGGACTGGCTCTCCAGCTCCCGCAAAAGATAAGTAAATAATAGACCCTTCCCAACCATTCCCAAATATCTCCCCGAGGAACCCAATATGCTCTGTAAAATAACTGTTATTCAAATGGGTGTCTTTCTAAATAGAAAAGCATGGCAATAATCAGGTTAGCGGATATAATGCTTGGGTTGACAGTTACCTGTTTGAGCCACACATTTGTTGTCATCAGCTGATTCTTTTCATCCTAAGAAAGTGACAATTAGGAAGAGGTAAATTCAAATTAAGCGAAGTTGTTTTTAGATTTTTTTTCTTTTGTCAGAAAGACCTCTCTGACACATACATTTGAGGTATTCAAAGTGTAAAGGATTCTCAACTTAAGCACAGTTAAATGGCATGGGATCCTAAAAAATTATGCATATTTTGCTTAAAATAAAAAATGATAATTAAAGCAAGTAGCAGTTCATTGTGGTGATATTTATCTAAAATTGCATAACCCAGAAAGCATGGTAAGGTGGCAAAGCAGAATGACTATCAGCGAAGCCAGAGATTGGTTTTGCATGATTTTCTAGAAGGAATCCTTGGGCATTGAGTCAGCTGGGGGTGGAGGGTGATCCTGTGAGTGATGGGGCGGGAGATTGGGGCAATATGGGAGGATTATTCTGGAACTCTGGGGACCACGGCAGGATGACTTTGCAGAATGGGCTTGTTAAAGTTCACTGATCTCCCCGGATTGCAATCATGGCAGAAGTGGGGACCCCACAGGAACATTGGCAGAGAACGTGAAGGTATGGGTGGGGCAGGGGAACATGTGGGGTCCTGAGTGCATTCAGGAGGGTGATGGGGTCGCCAGGCACTCACTTGGGAGCCACCAACATCATCTGCCTTCTCTCCCTGCCAGCACCCCTGAAAGCTCTCACGCAGTCCCGGTGACACCGAATCAGCCTGGGGGCACTGAGGAGCCCTTGGCTCAGTTCTCCCTTCTCTCCCGCCCCTTGCTCCTGGGTGCTCGTCCCGGTGCCCAGCCAGCCCTCCAGGGGCAATGCCTGTCCTAGCAACCACATCGGCCCCCCGGCAAAAGGTCCCACACAGACAGCGCGGCAAAGAAAATTTATGCCACAACACTTCTCATTCCTTCCTCGGGTCATTTCACGGGCCTCTTGGGGCAGATTTTCTCTCACAGTAAGCTATTTTTAAAATGGAAATGGCAGACATGGGGAAAGAAAGCAAAATAAAATCTTAGACTCACAAACAGGTTAAGGAATGCATGTTCTTTTCCGCTCCGCGCCAAGGATTACTCACCACATCTACCAGCTGAGATATTTTCAATCCGAAATATACTTTTATGGTGTCATTAGAATTTAATACAGGGCGAACCCATTTCTGATAACCTTGGAATAAGTGTCTGAGGAGGGCGTCTTCGCTTTCGGCTATTGAGCTGAATCCTGCAGCGGCTGCAAAAATCATGAGGGGAACCGAATTAATGGGAAAGGCATCGTGGCTGGTTTAGCGTCCTACAGCCTGAAGCTTCATACAGTCTACACAGCCTAGTGCAGCAAAGGCAGCTTTGAGTGTACAAGGTTCTCGAACCGTTCTCCGTGCCCACAACACACGGCTGAAAGCAGACCCAATGCTTTATCCAGAGCTTGACTCTGTCACGGGATTTTCCCATCATGACATCAGCACTTTGACCCCAAGAATCCCCTACGCTACCCGCTTACCTCTCCCTCACATCTCACCTGAGTTGCCACCTCCTCACAGACACCGTCTCTGCCCACGTGCGACTGTCCGCCACCGCGCCCTATTGGCTCCATCCTGTCCCTTGCCACACTGTGTGGTGTATTTGGCATTGTCTATCCCTCCCCTGAGCTCCATGATGGCAGGCACAGTATCCGTTTTACTTGCTGACGTTTTTCCAGCACCTAGAACAGTGCCTGCCCACAGCACATGCTCATTTTACATCTATTTAGTGAATGGAATGAAAGGAATATGTTGGAGCCATTTTCCACACATATCCATTGAACACCTACTGCATCCCTTGTGCCGATTGTTCCCTTGCCTTCTTTCTAAGGAAGTCTTCCCTTATAAAGACCTTCCCTGGTCAACAACCAGGTGCTAACACTCTTCTCTACCCCTATATGTCTGAGAGCTTAAGACACACCCTAATTTTAAGCTTTGACCCTCAGGCTGAAGAAATGGTTTAGGAATGCAGTCTAGAGATAAGTTATGTTTCTTTCCAAAAGCATTATGCTATCAAATTTAAAGCAAGGAAGCTTTGTTGTTGGTGTCTTGAATATAATCCAGCTCCTCTCATGGTATATTCAGCACCCTATTCATTCTGCACTGTGTGGTTTACCAAAGAAAACCTTTTTTCCCACTGAGAGACACATGATGGGCAGTGATCACATGCAAGACACACCCCAAAGTTTACGCAATCAAAATGCAGATTATTAGTAGGAAGAAGAGCCAACATTCCTTGCGTGTGCATAGACCTTCGCTTTACTAAGGGAGTAGCAATGAAAAATCCACTCTGTTTTTAAATGGAAGTATAATTAACGTCCAGTGTTACATTAGTGTCAAGTGTGCAACATAATGACGCAACAGTCCCACACACGACTCCGTGCTCATCACCACAAGTCCAGTCACCATCTGTCACCCAACAACGTCATTACCACCTTATTGACTATATTCCCTATGCTGTACTTTTCATTTCTGTGACCTATGTATTGTGTCACTGGAAGTCTGTCCCCCCAGTTACAAAATAAGTAAATTGAAACCCACTCTTAATGCTCCTAGGGCTGAACAGAGGTGTCCATAAAATGGGTTGCATACTCGGGCTGCCCCCACCCTGTTCTCTAACTCTCTAAAAAGCATATTAAAGTGCAAATGAGTGATGGAGAGAGCTGTAACTTATGTTTGTGCTTAGTTATTTAAAAAGCTAACTGTTCTCTCGCTTTGCTACTTGAGCTGTTCTCAGGGAGCAGAGCTATGCTAAGGAGCAGGTCAGCTGGGCGGCCGCCAGGACAGCACTCTGTAAATGCCCTAAAACCTTACTGGAAGTGTAGGGGAGGGTGGGAGTTGAAATTCCCCGAAGCCTTCTGAGGGACGGGCTGTTCACTTGCTCAGGCTACACTTCACAAGTTTCCCTACCCCACATCCAGTCTTTACTTCCTCCCAAATCCATCGCAACTCTGATTATTTCCCACCATCCCCTCTGGTCCCACCCAAGTCACAAACTCCATCATCTCTCAGATTCGTGCACAGCTTCCTCATCGCTTCCACTCTTGCCCCCTTTACAGTTCATTTTCTGCTCAGCTCTAGAGCCATCTCTTACAAGCGGGAGAGATTATGTCACTTCCTGCTCAAACCCTCCTCATGGCTTCCCATCAAACCTAGAAGAGACATCTCACATTCTCACCATGGTTTCTCGGGCTGTGTATGGTCCCTACCCTCTCCCACTCCTCCCTCAGCCCTCCTCCCCAGGGCCTCAGGCCCATCTGCTCTTTCCAAAACATGCCTGTGTGCTTCTGTTTGGGGCAGTCCCTTGCCCTGTAGAGACCCCATGACCCCACGCTCATTCCTTCATTTTGTCCCATCTTTGCTCACCTGTCATCTCCTTGAAGAGGTCATTTTGGGTTACGCAATCTAAACATCCTCCTCACACTTTATCCCCTTGACGGTACTTTATCTTGCATTGGAGCACTTGGACATGTCATATGTGTTGTTTATTGTCTGTCTGTCCCATGGGAAAATGGCAGCTCCAGGAAACCTTCCTCACTGCTGCCTCCCAGCTCTGTGGGGCTTGGCACATCATGGTTGCTGAGCCAACACCTGTGTAGCAAAGCAGTGAGCTACTCAGCTTCTGTTTGCTGAGTGGTGTTTGGAGATTTTGGGCCAGAGCTGAATTGCTCAGGAGAAGAGAGAGGCAGGGAGGCCACAGCTGTCCTCCCCCTGCCTTCCCCTGTGCGAGCAGCCCTCCAGTAAGGAGAATATTGTTTCCTGGGAACCGTGGCAGTGGCTGCTGGTTTCCTGCTCAACAGCCTATTTGCCCTTTCTTTTTCAGTAACAGGTGCTAAATTTATTCAGGATTGCATGGTGCCAGCCTAAAATGTTCCCTTCGCAGTCTCCCTTATAGTTGGGGATGGCCATGTGACCTACACATTGGCCACTTCGGAGACAAACAGAGCCAGGGGGTGAGGTTGTAGGAATACTGTGGAAGAGGACAGACTCGGTCCAACCTGCACCTTTCACTTTTTGGCTTTCAGCCTTTGCTCTCTTTCCAGCCTGGAGCTGGAACACAGTATCTAGGGATTTGGCCACACAGGTATCTCACACAGCCTGATGAAAGCTCCACACATAAGAAAGAGAGACGGAGCATGGGTCCCTGAGAGTGCTATAGGACCGCCAACCAGCCCAGGACTGCCTGCCTCCAAATTTCTTGGTGTGTGGGAAAAGCAACCCTCCTTTTGGGATAAATGGTTATAGCCATTGTTACATACATCTGAGGGCAGTTCTAGCAGCTGAGCCACAGAGCCCTGCCCTTCTCCGAGAGCCCCTGTGTCCCAGTTCAGGCCAGTGAGAACTAATTACTTACGACACCATCTCACAATGGATGGAGACACTCCAGGAAGGCTGAGAGCAACTGCGTAATGTCTGAACCCACACACACACACACACACACACACACGGACTTCTTAGTTTGGACAGCCCTGCCATTATAATTCTGGACTTGAGAGAAGGTCCTGAGAACAGACACTGTACTTTTGAATTTCCTTTCCTGGCAGGACAATTTTACTGTCAGTTTGCAGGGAGTTGGAGTTGCACATCGGGAGGGACCTTCTAAAATGCTGACCTTGACAATTCCCAGCACTTGCGACCTTCAAAGCTACACGCTCCTCGGGGATGGCTGGATCCCTGCTCTTTGCCGGGATCCAAAGGGATATAAGCAGATCTGCTCTCTCAGGGACCGTTGTATGTTTTACCCACTTTGGCCAATGTCAGAAGGTGAGCTGCTGTCCGAACTGAGGAACAAAACTCGGAAATCTGTACTGACAGTGATGGACTGAATACCTAAGTCCCTTCAAATTCCTGTGCTGAAGCCCTACACATCCCCCCCCC